>NW_012117477.1:1760141-1761023 GCF_000951035.1 Colobus angolensis palliatus
TCTCTCTCTCTCTCTCTCTTTCTTTCTTTCTTTCTTTCTTGTCTTCTTTTTTTAACAGCTGAATAATAATTTATTGTGGAGAATAGTAGAGTGGTTCCTAGACGTTGGGAGGCAGGGGATATGAGAGATGCACAACTTTTAGTTAAAGAATTAATAAATTCTAGAGACCTAATAGACAGTAAAGTAACTATAGTTAATTAATAATAATGTATACGTGAGAATAGGGCTTATCTTCTCTGATCTATTCTAAGAGAATAGATTGGGAGTGTTCTATCACACACACAGTGTGGTAACTCTGAGGTGATAGATCTATGTTAATTAGTTTGATTGTGGTAATCACTTTACAAGGTATGTGTGTGTATATATCTCAAAACATCTTGTTGTATATCTTAAATATTTATACTTTTTGTTTGTCAATCATCTCAATAAAGCTGGAAGCAAAAGTGCATAAAATGCTCACTTGACTTGTGTTAAGAGACCTGTTCCATGATATTTTTCTAATGGTTTTTAACTTATTTTGTAGGATAGAAGAATAGCAAACTAAAAGTCAGAAACCTGGAGGGAGAGTCCATTTCTTATTATATCTATAATATGTAAACCATATATCTATAACACGTAAACAAAAAATATATGAAACACAGGTAAAATTTATATAGTATAATATCTATCTCTAGCAGTCTTGGTAGTAACAATTACATGGTAATGATTAAATGATAGGATTGATAATGAATACTTAAAGTATTAATGTTGTAGATCATTTTTAAATGCCTTTTTTATAACTCTAATTCTGGAATTGCTCATATAGCTGCTTTCCAAATAGGGCAAACGTTCGACTTCCATACTGAGTAACTACACAAAAAAAGTCACTTTCCCAAACTGCAT
>NW_012117477.1:1761881-1769533 GCF_000951035.1 Colobus angolensis palliatus
GTAACTACACAAAAAAAGTCACTTTCCCAAACTGCATACTGAAGGGAATAGGAGCTGAGGCTTTGGGGCCCAAATATCAAAGCCTGAATCCTGGCTTCAGAACAAGGACTGTGGCTTTCTCAAAAATAGGGTCATTTGTCCTACCTTGATCTATCATTCTTAATCAACTATATTTCCATTGCATTTTTGCTGTTATACAAAACCAAACATGTTTCTGTGTTACTGGAGAAGCTATTTTTATATACCTGCAGAGTTTTGGACAACAAACTAATATATTCTGGTCTTGGTATTTCCTAGAATAATGTCCAAATTTCATTTCTGATTAAATAATTTTTAACTTTTGAAACCATTACTTCTATCTTTAGTATTGCAGTCCAATTGTGAAAATCCAATAAATTCATTTTTCCCATGTGACTCCCCTAGCATGTATTTGTGTGGATTTTCAATGAAATAGACTTTCAAATCATTTAACATATTGGATATATACCTTTGAAAGGATCAGAACAAAACCCTTTATGGGATGTCTATAAAAGAAATCATTCTAAACTAGCCTCATGTCTGTTTTGCAAGGAGTGTATATAAAGTAACAACTATAGAAACAATATCTAAGATATAATTTCTCCATCATGACTTTTTCAACATTTTTCATAGTATCTTTGTGTAAAACCTCAAGAAATATGCACTGAGTTCAGTGAAAGGTTTTTAGTTTGTTAAGCAAACACGCTGAAGGAGTGTCAAATAAGTAATTTAGTAGAATAGTTTTTTTTTGTGTGTGTGTGTATAATAAAAGATTTACTTTTAAGGCTCTTTCCCAAACTGCATTATATAACACACAAATGGATATGAAATCAGGAAGTTGAGAGTTAGCCTCTGATACCTAACATCATAGGCTTTCACCTTCATTTAGTTTTTTGGGGGATGAAAACAGATAGCTTTCTTATTACATCCATAGATACAAAAATTACTGGATCAGAAGAGTTAATGGATGATAGAACTGGGGTGTAAAAAGCATCAAAATCTAAAATGTGCAATCTACAGAAATGAAAGTTAAGACATGCATTCATGTTCATAAAATTCACTACAAAAGAATAGGTAAGAAACATAAAGCCAAATACTACATTTTCTCACTGATAAGTGAAAGTGAAATAATGTACATACTTGGAAGAACAGACACTGGAGACTTGGAAAAGGGGAGAGTGCAAGAGGGATGAGGAATGAGAAATTAATGAGTACAATGTATACTATTCATGTGGTTGCACTAAAAGTCCAGACTTCACCACTAAGCAATATATCCATGTAACAAAGCTGAACTTGTACTCTTTAAAAATATTTATTTATTTATTCATTTTTTAAAAGTAAGAGGGGACTCATCTTCTATAGCTAGTTGTGTAAAGTTATACCTCAGGAAGTTTGATAACCATGAAAACATCATTTAAAATATTACAGTAATTTATTAATTCATTAATAGTAGTACACTAGAAACATGCTATTGTAGTCTGCATTGATGAGATGTATTGAGCTCAGTTTTTGAGTTCTTATTTCGGGGAAAGCATTGAAAATATATAAGATTAATCTAAAGAGTTTGGTAGGATGAGAGTAATATCATAAAAAGAAAGGTTGATAAAATTATGAAGTTTAGTGCTGAGAAGAGAAGCCCTGCCATGGTCAGAGACCTGTCTATACACACTTCAAAGACTGCCTTAGTTGTTTTTATTTGTTTATCTACCACTCATTAGCGAAATCTAGACCAAATGTGAGAGAGTTACATGGAAATATATATGCCTGACTATAAGAGTTCCTTTCTTACACTCAGGACTGGCTAAAAATATAAATAGTACCTCAATTCCCCGTTCATGAAGATGTCCAAGGTAATTCAGGATGTTGAAGGAGATAATCTTTATCGGATGAAATGCGTCACTAAATGCTAAATTAGGGTACAGAACAAGCCAGAAAAAAACCTGTACACTGGAACACCTCAAGACCACATGAATCATGTCTGCAATTTGGCAGCTGAATTAAAACTTTAAGCCATAATTAAATTACTATTATAAGATAACAAGGATGGCAATGCTACAGACTGTCAGAAAGTGTAAAATATAGTAGGGCAAGATAAGGGTGCTAACTCTTGCTAAATGTTAGTCTGAAGTACTAGCGGTAGGCATCTGATACATGAGATCTCATGTGACCAGTGTAAATCGTTAAAAGCAAAACCAAAAACCTCTCAAATCAACTATGCTATCTACATGAAGGTATACTAGATAAATCATCAGGAAGAGTAATAATTAAAATGCTCTCCAAAAACTTGCATAAAATATATAGCAGGTCAGAAAGGTAAATTATAAAAACCAAAATGAGTCCCCTCCCTGATGTTTCAAGTATACGATGATTTTAACATAACCTCTCTTGATGCCTACCACATTGCATTCTTATTCAGCTTTTCTGTGTTTGGAGTCACATGTTTCTAATGCTGCGTGTTCTCTCTAATAGTATCAAATGGTCTATGTAAAGATTATTGGCTTGTATTTGTATTATAGTTACTAATTCTGTTTCTACTATCTTACTAATAATCAGCAAGTACTCATAACTTGTTGTGCTTCCTTGGCATATAACATTCTCTCTGTCTTGAGCTTCCTATCTGTAAACTTACAGGGCTAGGCTGGCTGGATTTTAAGTATAGCATATTTACGGTCTGAAATTATTTGATTCTTTACCACCAATGTCCAAACAGAACCTACTTTCTCTGGGGAGTTTTGATGACAGATGGCCTCTACTTTTTATCTACTATTTGCAACATCAGAGAGGCGTATACTAGTCTCTCTTCATCCTGTTATGCATAGGAATCATAGCTTTTCATAGGTACTTACCAGAAAGCCTTTAGTCAGGAATTCTTCTGTTTTGCTTTCCAATAATTCAATACATCTGAAATCCACAGGAAAAAAATAAATGGCCCTTTTCAACTCAGCTTTTGCTTTTTGGCTTTTGCGGGAGCTAAATAAATAAAACTCAAAGGCTAACACTGTAGCCTGGGTACTACCCTGGCTTGATGGCAGTTTTGCCTTACCAGAAAATACCCAGAATGAGTTTCCCACATGATTGCATTGCGTTTTCAATTTCCCACCTGTTTCGTAGGACATGTGTAAAACATATTTTGCTTCTGCTATCTCCAGTTTTAACATTTTCACATTTCCTATGTTTAAGCTCATAGAATTTTTAAGTAGCCAATCCTTTTTCTTAATGAATATTTTAAAAGAATTTGATTATTTAAAATATAGCAAAATAGTTGAAAGAAAAGTTTTTTTTAACATAAAAACAAGAACATGTTTCACAGACTTCACACTTGTTCCTTTTTTTACTTGCTGTAGTCTAAAATGACTTTTGGGCATAGACATAAACCTAGCTACCAGCTGTCCAAATTTCTTTCCCTACATTGCCTAAATTGAGCTATTGTTTGGTGTCATGAGGCTAACTTCTGCTAATATTTAGTATTCTGCAGCAGTCATTTTCTAAATATTTTCTGAAGAGATTAGAAGTTAATGTAACATTGAAAAAATCTAATATGCCCCAAGAAGTAACTTGCATACGTATTGGTCTAAGTGCAATTAAGAGATAGAAACCTCACCACAATTTCAACAGAAGAAGCTTAATATAAAGAATTATTAAACTATGCTAGGTGTGCAGAAAAAGAGTTAACTTAACAGACTTGAAATGACTATTCCTAGAAAGCCTTGGTTCCAAGGTTGGACTTTGTCTGGTTTCTGGGAATTTGGATTCTAGAAGGGTTTCAACCACTCCCTGATAAAAAGTGGCTCACTGTGCCTAACCTGTCTATGAAAATTATATGTTTAATGTGGAACACCTGTGTTCTTTCAGGAGTCTAGAATTTTGGTATATACTAGGTCAGAGGGTACCTATGTGACCAACCTCCAATAAAAGCCCTGGCCGCTGCATCTCTGATGATCTCCACTAATAGATAATCCCTTACATATAGTTGTCAGTATTTGATGCTGAAAAAATTGAGTTCTTTGTGACTTGACTTGGAGAAGACTCTTATTACCTGGAACCTCATTCAATACAACTTTTACTTTTGTAGATTTTTCTTTGTACCCTTTCCCTGTAATAAATTATAGCCATTAATAAGAATACATGCTGAGACTTGTTATTCCTAGCCAATCATGGAAAATGGGGACAGAACTAAGGACCACTGACGTACAAGGTTACTATAAAAACATAAAGAGAACTCTGAAGGATGCGTTAAGGTAGAGAGAAAGTCATTCAGAAAGGACAAATTGAGAAGGAAGGTCCCATTCCAAGGCCTTGTTGAAGAAGATATATTTGTAACCAAATGAGTGGCAAAAAATGTTGCTTTGTTGCCCAGGCTAGATCTGGTCCATAGTCACTGCGCAAGCAGGAAACAGCCTTCCACAACAAAGGCAAGACACATTTGTGTTCAGACAAACAGCGAAGTCAGTGAGCCACCACCTGTAGGAGGTTTGGAGCTCTTAGTTTGCATTGGGAAGGCCAAGTGAAGCAACTCTGTGAGTCATAGTCAAGCTGAGGCTGGTGTGTAGGCACACAGATGTGGTCCAGGCACTACAGGCACATGTCTTAGATCATGTAATGTCTGCATAAGGAGGGCCATGACAAGGTGTTGTCAGGGTCAGGGCCAAGGAAGCAAGGTCACTGAAGGATTTGTAGTTTGGGGGAATTCCCTTTCACCCTCTTCACTGACACACACATTGATGATATTCTATGTAGCAGGAGCAAAGCGAGCAAAAGTAGCCCTTTGGATCCAGGAAGATAAGCTCTCTCTCCTTCTTGCAGTGCCCTGCCAGTATCTTCCAGTGACAAAATATCATATCTATTGTAAAGGAGAAATGCTTTGAGAGTGCAGTTCATTATCTCAAATCAAATATTTAAGGGTACATTTGGATGTGAGAAACAATGAATTGATGATAACTGGCTGGCACATTTAAGGAAAGCATCTAAGAGACTACTAAATAATCTCCTTCTCTTTTGAGTATTTTCAATTGCCAGAATAGAAATCACATAAAATGATACTATAGTTATTCCATTCCTCTCAAATAAGTAAAAATAAAATGTTTGTATATTTTCTCTTAGCTCTGGGCATATAAAAGACCTTAGTATATACCTTTCTGAAAGTTCTCACCATTTTCCCAACCATAACAGGTCTTTGACTTGTTCTTGTATTTTTTAAATGGTAAATAAAACTGCAGAGTAATGAATATACAGGTAATTTGAATTCTAGGATTGTCAGAATGCTAGTCTTTCCTTGTTTTTCTGTCTATAGTAAACTAGCACTGAGTGAATATATAATAACACAACTAATTTGGGATAAATTGAAAAAAGTGCCACTTAATTTTTTAATATGTATTTTACTTGTTTACTATTCATATTTTACTCAAGTTGAGCAATACAATTAGATTTCAGTATTTTTTTCTCTTCATTTTGTTCTCCCAGGCTACACTAAATATTTAAATTAGAAAATTGTTATTGATTTTCTCTTATTTTATCATGAATATGTTCCTGGTCTTATTAGGTTGGTGAATTTATTTCTTAATGGAACTTACATTTTCAACTTAAATTACTTTGTAGTACAACCTAATGTCCCATGCAATGATGTTATACCTGTATTTGTGTCAAATCTAATTATGAAGACTTGATTTGTGTAATGTGAAAGAAATTATTTCCACTTTCTCTACCATGCAAACAGATCAATTTTCTCATTAGCCATTTCCATCAGTTCTGATTGCTTTAAGCTCACGGTTTTCCTATTACTTTGTTTCCTAGTCAGATTTGGTCCTTACTTCATGTGTGAATAGATTGACTACATGTTAGGATATTTTATTTATGTTGACAAATGAGCTATATAAGTCAGTAATCATGATTTTTATCATTATTTCTTTATCTTTTATATTGTGTCATGATATTCTTTCCACAGTTTCCAGTAGATATATGCTTATTTCCTTTTCCTTTTTCTTTATGCTATCAGAATTTAGAAAAGAACAAATAAGGAGATAAACTGCAAAGTAGGAGACAATAGAAGATGAGGAAGTGGGAGGTATAATTCATCTTAGGAGCAAAGCTCTGGATAAAAGACTCTAGGGATACTTATTTAGGCTCTATGCTCTGACAAAAGAAGTTATGTGGTGGTGCATAATTTTCCCACAGATCTTTTGTTCTTTGATGTGTTTGATGCACAAATAAAAATGTGAGTTGAAAGTTTGCAGAGTGGAGTTTGAATGTTTACAAAGGGGGCTGTAAAATGAATATGCTGATGTGTGTGAAGTCAAACA
Source organism: Colobus angolensis palliatus (assembly GCF_000951035.1). Classification (NCBI taxonomy): domain Eukaryota; kingdom Metazoa; phylum Chordata; class Mammalia; order Primates; family Cercopithecidae; genus Colobus; species Colobus angolensis. Next base: position 1,768,196 of record NW_012117477.1, read on the forward strand.
TGCAGTAGATAATGGGAACTATTAGGAAGACAGGCTCAGAAAAGGAGTTTTTAGAATGCCAGATGCTTTTGTGAATGCCAGGTTTTGTTTATTGTCTGTATATAACAACCATTCACCAAGTGCATATTCAAAGCATTTTCTAATAAAATGTTCTCTGATGGGAAGGTTGATTCTGTTTGATCAGTAAAAAAATTGAAGTAATATTTACAAGATGATACAAAATAGAGGTGGAAACTGGTGGCCTCTTGCTTTATAGTTTGAATCTTCAAGACAGTGGTACTCAAGATAGTAACAAAATATATCTTACCTTCTTTGTAGTTTCATGAGAACGACTGTGTAATTTTCATCTAACACTTTTTTTTAGTCTCTCTCTTTGTGTAATGTAGAATTTGTATAACCCAGACTTCAAAAATTTGAAAGATAAGAACAAAATATGTCCTGTTTAAAGTTCTCCAGTAACTTTCAGAATTGCCGTTCTACACTCTCCTTCAAGAAAACACTTCAGTTTCCCAGGATCATGGTAAGATCATTTTGCTGACACTGATACATATCTGAGGACAGCATAAAGTAGTGTGTGGTAATGTTTCACAAATGTTTGCTCCATGAAAAAACAAATGAGTAAAAAAAAAAAAAAAAAAAAAAGAGTACTTTTACTATTTCCACCTAACTCAGGTGGTATGGCTGATACATGACAATGTTCCACTTTTTCAGTGCCTGATTTTCAGGAACAAATCTAAATTTAAATAAAAACAAGTCTAAATTTTTACTGTGACTTAGTTACTGCTGCCAGATAGACTTCAGAACCTAGATTCCTGCCTATTACGACTGAACTGTGACTTGGGCAAGACTTTTGTACTCCACTGGGGAAAGTCAAAAACCAGTCTTGGGCTTCAGGCAGATGCAAGCGAGGGAGAAACAGACTATCGACTTTATTGGAACTGGATTGTCTTTTGGACCAAAGAAGATCTCATCTTTATCTGGAGTAGATAACCAAGTATGGAGCCTTGGATCCCAAAGTTCGTCCAGGACACTGAGATATATTTTAGTCTCATCAGAGGTATAGGGTTGTATTTAGAGTGATCATGTCATTTGTTATTCAAACCGAGACTACTGAGAATGAAGTGGCACTGTTGACACTGATATTGGAAAATAGGTGAAAACCAGGACCCTTGCATAGGGATGCATAGGGATGGATCTCTTGAATAGGGACCATAAATAGGGATCTCTGGTAACACCATTCATGGTAAAACTTTTCCTCTGGTTCAAGTTTCCCACAGGCTCTATTGTGAAAGTAATAACAACTTCACTATCCTTTTTTTTTTTTTGAGATGGAGTCTC
>NW_012117477.1:1770126-1786121 GCF_000951035.1 Colobus angolensis palliatus
AGGGCCAAGAAGTTGTTGACTTCTGATGACATGGTTCTGTTTCTGTTTCAAACACATTTTGCATAATGATCAATAGATTCTTTTGTTTTATTCTCTTTGTACAGGCTTTAATAGGCTTTGTCTGTTTGCTTCACAAAATTTCCCCAAATCCTTAGGACTAAGCACTCTAAATAGCTACTGTTAGTGAAATATGTCATGTATACTATACATTGGTATTATAATTATACTTTCCCTCCTATTCAAAGTACTATTTTCTTTCATTTGTATGGGAGAGGGAGGTTGTCTTACACTGTTTTTTGCATTTTTCACTGGAAGACCTCTCTTCCAAATATTATATTTCTCCCCCACCATGAAGGATGTTTTTCTTCATTCCACTCACATATATGAAGGACTGATACATGCCAACTCCACCTTGGTGAGACTGTGCCATACAAACAGGGCTTCAGGGAAAGATAGTAGTGATATCAGAGTATGGCTCAGTCTCTTTTCTGGGCTCATAAATTTCTTCTCATTATAGTACAACAATATTGTTTCTATGTTCTAATATCTTAATAAAATTTCATGTGAACTAATGTGATATTTCTTACCATAGAAGAGTAAATTGAAACCTCATGCATTATTTTTTTTTTACTATGCGTATTGGTCAGAGTCTAATATTTTGTCATAAAAACATATTGTGTATATTTTGTATGTCTATATATAAATGGGAAATGTAAAGGCTAGTCTGATCAGTCTTGTTCTATTTTCCATAAGTTTAAAATAATCAACTAAATACATTCACAAAATGAAATTTTGTGACAACGTTACTAAAACATTCAGGTCGACATTCTGAAACTTCCTTTAGCTAAACCAAGACACATGAAGAGAAAAAAAAATCAAAGCCAAGGAAGAGCCTATGAAAGGCAGAGTAAATCCTTTAGGATGATTAGTTCAGTGAAATGTTAAAAGAATATTTTGTCTGCAAGTCAGGTCTCTTGCTAGTCTCAACCTAGTAATTTGGATTCACTTCATTATAGCCACTGAAGTACCTTAGCAAAGTCTGGGAAGAGGAGTGAAGAGCCAGAAAGAAAAAGAGCAATAACACTTAAATGATGGAGTTGCTCTCATAATTCAGCACCAGATAAATCAAACAAGGACCTTGCAAATGACAATGCAGGGCTGAGCTTCACTTTTTGCGAATAAAAATGCATCACACACAGGAGCCCTCCAGGAGCTCCCTTGATGAGCCTCAAAATGAGTATTCTAAAGATGCAACTCATTTCTCTCTCTGTTTCAAGAGCTGATTCTTCCATTTTAAATCAAGGATACCTTACAAACCAATGATATCTGACTGTACAACTACTTTCAGGGTAATACAAGTTGCAATATTTTGCTAAAAACACATGGATTTTGCATACTGGTAACTTTGTTAATGTGAATTCATATATTTTTTTAAAAACAACTCTTTAACTGTTTTATGCAATTTTTCATGGGCAATATCAGGAGTGGCATTTTTGAATGACCTAATTATTTACTAGCCTGGCTGTTTTCAGAAAACCTGATACTCAAAAAAATACTACACTGATAATAAATAGATTTGAATTCATTGTAAGAAGAAAGAGGGAGGTTTGTACATGGGCTCTGTATTTAAACTAACATGAATATGGGACCAAAATCTGGCTCCAGGTCTCACCAATTGTGTGACTGTGACAAATATGTTAAGCTCTCTGCTTTCTAATCTGTAAAATGAGATTAATATTAGGACTAACCATGTATTTTAGTGTGAAAATAAAAAAAATAAAGATGAAAATCACCAATTATTGAAAGACCTCTAATTGTCCATCAAACACTAAGCCAGGTGCATCTTGTGTTTAAATTCTATCTTCGCAGAAGCTATTTGAGATTGTACTTAAATTCTCTACCTTGACTACATTTTCATAAGTGATAACTGTCTCTCCCATAAAAAAATACTTTTAAATTTTGTCTTCTAGCTTAAAATGCTCCTCTGAGCTACAGAATTATATATCTGTTACTAATAGGCACATAATTAAGTACATAAGCTCAACCGAGGTCATCATCTTTAATCCTGCTCCATTCTTGTCTTTATCCTGTTTACCTTGGTAAATGGCACAACCATCCAAACTGCACTTGAGCTCTAAGTCTAAAATTTATTCAATCACAAAAACTTGCTGACTTACCTCAAATCCATCCATCTGCCTCCAGCAAATGACCTAATCATCTGACACCTCAAATATTGCTATAGTTTCATAATTGGACTTTCTGTGAACATTTTTCATTCCCTCTCTGCAGTTACTCAATCCAGCATCTACCTACATTGCAGCCAAAATATCTCTTAGAAACTCATATATAATTATGTTGCCCTACTGCACAATGCCTTAAATTTTTCTTTAGATAAAGATGAAAGTACTTAACCTGACATGCAGGGTCTTGTTGAATCAGGATCTTGCTGACTTTTGGAACCCTTTTCTGCTTTGATACTTGCTTTCCCTGCTTCAGACATACTGGTCAGCATACATTTTCTCAAATCATCTTCCTCTACGTTGTTTCAGGACCTTCATTCATAATTTGTTTCTGCCTGGATCCTCTCCCCTCCCTGTCTTAGCTTAGCTAACTGACAGCCAACTCTCCAGACAGGAAGTAGTTCATTCTCTATTTTATGCATCCACAGGACTTGTACTACTTTGCAGCTAATTGCTTCCAGCATCGGCTGGAGAGTTAACTCCACGATGGCAGGGAGCATGTCTTTTCTCATTGCAAGTCAAGCACAATGCATTGCTCATTGCTTATGTGTCAGTAAGTCTTTGTTGAAGCAACTGCAACTTTAAATAAACAAACAACTGTAATCTATTCCTTTCATTTCTCGGTGCTAAGAATTGGTTTGAGCTAAGAGTCAGCAATGGGGATAGAGGTGTAGAACAAGAGACAAGGTGAGAGACAGAGACACAGAAAATAGAGATGTGTATTGAAAAAAAAAAATGAGAGTTGTAATCATGAAAGCTCAAGCATGGACTGTGCTGTTTTAACATCAAGGTGAGGAGGGTTCAGGGAGAAGCTCATCCCTTCCTTCTAACTTATTGCCACCACTCTACAGTGCAGTGCTGCTTCAACAGAGTAAAGAAGTTGCTGCTATTATTTCTAGCTTCCATTCACTCGACACTTCATATGTTTATACATATTACATCATTTAAACTTAACATGCCTGTAAGGTAAGCTGCTGTGTTATCCCCATTATTTAGATGATATGATAAAGACAAAGAAGTCTTAAGTAACCTGCCCAAAGCAATGCCTAGAAAAATAGATTCAAACACAGAAAATGTGACTGTAGTGTTTGCTCATTTAACAACAACATATCCTGCCACCAGGAAGCTTGTCACTAGCACATCAGCCAGTGAGCACTAGCCAAGCAGTGTATTGATGAGGGAAAAAGGTACAGATAATCCAGGCAATGAGGATTCATTAAACTAACAGAGAAGATTCTTAAGGGGACTGCCACTTAGCTGAGTAGCAGATGACAGATTTTAAAAATGTGTTCTGAATCAGCCTTTCTGGTTCCAGGGCACATATTGGCAAGAAAGATTATGTGTGTGCAAGCATGTGTGGTAAAAATTAGATTCACTAAAAATCTGAAAACTCTGGAACTTAAGTAACCTTTTTTTGAGTTATTCCTTAACTTCATATGGCTGATATGAGTCCTCAACCCCCCATCACTGAAACTGTATCAGTTTTCTAGGGCTGCCATAACAAAATACCACAGACAGAGGTAGCTTAAACAACAGAAATTCATTTTCTCATGGTTCTGGAAGATCAAAGTCCAAGAGCAATGCGCTAGCATGTGTAGTTTCTTCTGCGGCCTCTCTCCTTGAATTGTAGATGGCTGCCTTCTTGTGTTCTCACACGCTCTTTCCTCTGCACACGTGCATGTCTGTGTACACATCTCTTCTTGTAAAGGCACCAGTCATAAAGGATTAGGGCCCACCAATATGAACTCATATTACCTTAAACATATGTTTAAAGATATCTTGTTTCCAGTCACATTCTGAGGTACTGGGGATTAGGACTTCAACATATGAATCTAAGGGGGACACAATTTATTCCATAATGCCATATATTCCATGAACATATAGAGTTATACAAAAGATTATAGGAGTGATTAACTGGGACTATTCAGGCTGAAACTGTAAGTCTTTACAGATAAAGGCAAAAACTAGTAGTACTTTTGTTTAAATTTTGTTTTGTTTTTTGTCAGTGGCAAAGGTGGAGGTAGGAGAATCCATAGCCCGGGCTGTTCTCTGGTGGTTCTGCTGATCTAAACAACTGAGACAAGTAAATGTGAGGATTATAAATCAATTGGGAGTGTATTAGAATTAATAAAGAATTGGAATTATAGAGTCCAAACCTGAAATTTGTAACTGATTCATTACTTTTTTTTTGGTCACGAGAATCACCATGACTGATTCTCTTACATATGTAAAGAAATTTGAATATGACAGACTTTTATTGCCAACTTAACAGCCATTTTCAAACTCCTTCTTTGTCACACAAGTCTTATTTACCAAAGAACACTCATTCTGTTCAGAATTTGGTACTTGTGTGCTTCAGTAAAAATGAATCCTTTCATAATCCAGGAATGAAAATATGCTTAGTTTACACCAGTCACGGAAATTGTTTTTTCTCCAGGCTAATTAGTGGTTTAGTAAAGGCAACCATTTCTCACCAATGAGACCCAATGGAATTGATGAACCTTTTGGAAATGGATTATTCCTTCTGAAAACAAGATAAAAAAACACTAACTGTTCTTTTGTGAACCTGAATCTAGTTGGGTTGAGAACCTGACAACTGGCCGGGCGCGGTGGCTCAAGCCTGTAATCCCAGCACTTTGGGAGGCCGAGACGGGCGGATCACGAGGTCAGGAGATCGAGACCATCCTGGCTAACACGGTGAAACCCCGTCTCTACTAAAAATACAAAAAAAAAAAACTAGCCGGGCGAGGTGGCGGGCGCCTGTAGTCCCAGCTACTCTGGAGGCTGAGGCAGGAGAATGGCGTGGACCCGGGAGGCGGAGCTTGCAGTGAGCTGAGATCCGGCCACTGCACTCCAGCCCGGGCAACAGAGCAAGACTCCGTCTCAAAAAAAAAAAAAAAAAAAAAAAGAGAACCTGACAACTGCAACAGCTGCTGCATTTTTCAAATATGAGGAAGGGAGTGAACAAACAAACGAATTGGGTAGAAAGGCATCTTACCCAAATTCATGTCTACTTAGAACCTTTTATATGTGGCTTGATTTGAAAAGAAGACCTTTTACAGATGTCGTCGCACTGACATAAGACCATATTTGAGGAAGGCAGGACCTCATCCAATGACTGATTCTTTTTTTTTTTTTTTTGATGGAGTCTTGCTCTATCCTCCAGGCTTGAGTGCAGTGGTGCGACCTCGGCTCAGTGCAACCTCCATCTCCTGGGTTCAAGCGACTCTCCTGCCTCAGCCTCCTGAGTAGCTGGGACTACAGGTGCATGCCACCGCACCTAGCTAATTTTTTGTATTTTTAGTAGAGACGGGGTTTCACCGTGTTAGCCAAGATGGTCTCCATCTCTGGACCTTGTGATCCACCCACCTCAGCCTCCCAAAGTGCTGGGATTACAGGTGTGAATCACCACGCCCAGCCGACTGATTCTTTAAAAGAAGAGGAAAGTACAGACACACACACACAGAGACACAGGGAGAAAGCATGTGACAATCAGGCAGAGATTAGTGTGATGCAGCTGCAAGCCGAGGAACATCAAGGATTATCAGCAACCACCAGAAGCTAAGGAGAGGCAAGGAAGGATTCTTCCCTAGAGGGAGCATAGCCCGGTCAGTGACTTGATTTCAGTCTTTTAGCCCCCAAAATAGTCAGAGAACAAATTTTACTTTTTTAAAGACACCAAGTTTGTAGTACTTTATAGTGGAAACTCCAGAAAACTAATACACCAAGGCAGTCCTCTGGTAATGGTAGGGTGAGCAATGGACAGAATTTGTGTGCTTGATGATGCTAGTGAGTAAGGGATAAAACAACACTACCCCTGCTCTTTTTATTATTAGAAAACGTTTTTTCCTATTGTTTTAGACAATTCTAGTAAATTTATTTGTGATTTGTTGCTGAGACATCCCAAAGTAATATGCAATCTTTGGGGTATCGCAAATATTTGGGGGAAAAGAATGCTTGGAATAGCCTAGAGCTCCCTAACTAGTCAAACACGTGGAGGCCCCAGTGTAGTGATTTGGAGTATTAACTTAAATGTGACATCATGTGTTCTCACAGTCTGCTGAAGCTTTGCACATATCATTTACATTCTGTTACTTATTGTCACTCCACTGTTATTCGAGACTGGTGTGGCCTGGGGAAGTGCTAAGGACATTTGTTTGATGGCCAAGCACCATGCAAGTCAATTTCATTTGCTTTGTATCAAGATCCTAGCCTGGAGTTTTGATTAAAGATAAAGAGATGTAAAAATACCCAAATCACATGCATGGAAATAAAATGTCTACTTCTTCAGATAATTCCATTTTTGTGTCTATAATTCTGCTCACCAACTGCATGTGTAACCTTTCTTTAAATTTGCAAAATAATTCAGAAGTTTTCATGCTGCCAATTGCTAATCAAACCTTCTTCATCAACATCCACGCCCTCTTCCCATTTGTCATCTTATTCATACATTGCAAACAGTGGCTCAGGCAGCTCTCTCTTCTCTTTGCCTCAGAAAAACAACAGGCTGTGTAACCAAGGGGAAGCTTATTAGCAGCTAAAAGCTCATTTTTAATGCTACCTAATCAGATTGCAGACTCATTTAAATTATGAACCTTAAAAAAACTATCATTTAATGACTCAAATATTAGTGTGGGTTGTCAAACAGCCTTTAATATTGCTTGCTTCCTCTCAAAGAGTTCAAGTTCTAACCTTTGCCAGAATAAATTTGTAAACCTGTTTCTTTCTCAGTTCATATGGTGAAAACCTTTAAGGTCTGTCTGATTTATATAAGTGTACTTGGCTGCTCTTTTATATTTATTCAAACTATGTTATAAAGTAAAAGTAAGGCTTAGCTCCAAGAATAAGATATATTTTAATATAAAGACTGGACATATTCATGATATTCATGAATAAGGCACATGTAGGCTTCTCAATTATGACTGGCTTACTAAATTCAGTTCATTTACTCTGCATCATGTTACTTGGTTTTATTATTGATTTATCCTGAAAATTAATGAATGAAACTGCAGGTGCTTGAAATTTTCATATATTTTAAATACATTTTTAAGCTGCAACATTATAAAGGTATTTTTATAGCATTTAGGATTTTTCTGACTAGGTACGTGTTTTCATTTGCCAAGAAAATGTGACACCTGTGGCAACAGTTGGTTATCTCTTTGCTCCCCATTGCTGTCATCAGAAAATTGATTTGAAACTGTCTGTATCACCAACTAAAGGAAACTTATGCATTCCAACATGACTCTGGCATACATGTATGTCATCTAAATTGACGTACAGCTTAATATCGCTGTGTGGAAGCAAACTCATGACTTTGCTGACTGTGAAGAAAATTGTTCCAGGAGTCACTTATCAATATTAGTCGAGCATCCAACATTTATAGAACCAGCATTTGACACCTTTTAAGTAAGTTACTCCCTCTAGACGTTTCAAATATTTCAAGGTTTTTTGAGAATGTTTTAATTGATATAGTCTTAACATATGGACTATAGAATTAACGTTAGAGGAAACTTGCAACAGCTTGCCATCTGAGAACAAAGAGTCTTTGAACAAACTGGACATTGACTATCTGGTCTCTGTCTAAGAACTCCAGGACACAAAATCTTAGGTATTACCGTTTTTCAGTCAAGGCCTCTCCATTGAGACTGCATTTTTCTCTCTGCAACATATAAAAAATATTACATTATCGCACTTTCAACACGATATTCTTTCAAATGTTTGAAGATAGTTAATGTCTTCACACAAGTACAGGTTAAAGAAGTTCAGTACTTTTAACCACTCTTTTGTCTTCTTCTTCACACTCTTTAACTGTGATGTTTGATAGTAAATACAACATTCCATCTGGATATGACCAAGATGGAAAATAGGAGTATTGTACTCTTGTAGCCTACATATAGGGACATTGGGTGATGACTTTGAAGAAAAAAATATACCTAATTTTAAAAGAAAAGAAACACGTTCTCTGTCTTTTCTCTTCCTCCATCTCTCCCTCTCTGATATCTTTCCTGAATGTAAATTATTCTGTCTACAATCAGTTATGTTGGGCTGATCAAGGTAAGTTTACTCATTGAAATTGAATGGCAGAGCAGTATGAGTTGTTGGATCAAGCAAGGGGAAGATAGTGTCTATGTTAGTGTCACAGGGAAGCAGTAGCAGTCCACATTGGAGAAGGTGTTGAAGCTAAAGTGAGATGAGAAAACTTTCTGTGCAGTGGACAGAAGAGAATTACCATTATAAATGTCTATCCATTTACTTAGAGCTCCTATTTTTTGTCTCAGCAATGTTTTGTATCTTTCTCTGTACAAATTGTTTATTTCTTAGTTACATGTATTCCTAAGTAATTTATTTTTATACTATTGTTAATGAAATTACTTTCATAATTTCAATTTGGGTTGTACATATTTTGAATATTGAAATACAGCTTAATTTTCTATATTCATCTTGTATTCTGCAACCTTACTAAACTCATTTTTTGGCTCTAACACCGTGTGTGTATGTGCATGTGTGTATTCCTTGGAATTTTCTAGATAGAGACTCACGTCATCTATAAATACAGGTTTACTCTTTCTTTTTTAATCTTTATAGGATGTTAAGTTATTTTTAATAGCCTTAGTCCACTGGCTAGAACCTCTAACATGTTGTTGAATATAAGTGGTTAGGGCAGGTATTCTTACCTAATTCCAGTTTAAGAAAAAAGGATTCAAACCTTTCCCCATTAAGGATAATGTTAGCTGTGGAATTTTAACAGATGCGTTTTATCAGGTTTAGGATATTCTTTTCTATTTCTAGTTTGTTAGGAATATTTATTATGAATGGGTACTGGAGTTCACCCATGTCTTTTTAGTCTATTGAGAAACCATGTGTTTTTTTCTCTTTTATTAATATGATGTGATAAGGACCTGTGAAATCTTAAGTAGAAATAGGAAACTAAAACATAAATAGTACCCATAAATGGGGTGCTGCTGTCACAAATGCCTAACAATGCTGAAGTGGCTTAGGAATTTGGCAATGGGCAAGGACTAAAAGAATTATGAGAAACATGGCAGAAAAATTCTAGATTGCCTGGAACAAACAGCGTTAAAGAAACAGCTAGTGAGAATACAGAATGAAGTGAGGAAGAAAAAAAAAAGACTACTGTCATAGAGAACAACTAAATAGTGATAAATAGACTTGGTAGACATATAAATGTTAAAGGTGCTTTTGGTTAGACCTCAAAGCAAAATGAGGAACATGTTATTGGAGACTAGAAGAAAGAGAATTCTTATTGTACAGTGGCAAGAAACTTAACTGAATTGCATCTTACAAATTATGTGAAAGGTAGAATTTATTAAGTAATGAACTTGGATGTTTATGTGAGGAGATTTCAAAGCAAAGTGTTGACGGTGCGTCCTGATTTCTTCGTGCTGCTTACCACAAGCCACAGAAGATTGTTCATAGCCCTTGAAACTTAATGGAGATTACCTAGATGGATTTAGAATTTTCTTGCGATGGCTGATTTCCTTTGTCCTTTCATTTTCTCCCTTTTCCAATAGGAATTTCTATTATTATTATCATTTTCCTATATCTGCACTACCATTGCATTTTGGGAGCAGATCATTTGTTTTATAGTTTTATAGAGGCATAGATGAAAAGAAATTTTTCCCTAGGATGAATTATGTCCTGAGCCTCCTCCATAGCTAATTTAGATGATGAAATTCAGGGCTTTTAAGTTGGTGAGCCTTAGGTGAGATTTTGGGCTTAAATTGATGGTATAATGGAAACTTTGGGATGTGCTGAATATATTTTATGTGTGGAATGACTCCCTTCTGGACAAGAGGAGGGATTTTGGTAGGTTGAATAATAACCCTCAAAGATGTCCATGTCCTAATCCCTGGCTCCTATGAAAATGTGACCTTACATAGCAATAGGAAATTAATAATATGATACTTTATGTTGATTTATACACAGATGTCAAATTAACCTTGTACTTTTTGTGCAATTCTCATTTGATCATGGTGTTTAATGCTTTTTTACATAGCTGGATTTAATTTACTAATATTTTGGTAAGGATTTGCAATTAACTTTTAAAGACAAATATGGTGTTTTACATTTATATCTGTTAAAATTTCTTATGTGTGCTTTTTCTAGCCAACTGAGACTGTCACATTACAACAGGGGAAGTTATTAAATACAATATTGAGTACATCAATATTAACCTTCATTGAGTGAACAATATGTAATATACTCTCACAGTTAAATCAGTTCTAGTTGGCCCCACTTTAATTTTTAATATCCACTGTACCTATTCTCTTACCTGCATATTTGCATGTAAGTCTAGAATTTTTTTTTTTTTTAGCTGTACTCTTTCTTAATACTACCACTGTTCAGTTGGAAGCAGGTATATCCTTGAAATATCATAACCTATAATATAAAATACAATCACTTGATTGTGTTAAAATCAAGTCTCCATAAGTACCCATTATTTTGAAATTAGAGAAATCTGACTTCATATGTTCCTCACAGCCCAGCTGGGAATAGCTCTTTGAAAAACTAGAGAGATATTGCTGGTAGAGCTGGACTACTTCCTCAAAGTAGCCTTCAGCCTCCAAAAATAAAAATAAAAATAAAAAATAATTCAACTTCTATCTCTTTTTTTCAAGTAATTCTGATAACTGTCATCTTTTAAAACAATTTTCTTTAAATTTTGGCATGTCTTAATTTTGTTCTTCCTATGTATGTTGATCCCTGACAGTCTGGCTGTCTTCCCTGGTTCAATAATCCCAATAAACTTTGTCTCCATTCCTGTGAATGTATAATTGATTTTTTGCTTTGCACATTTTTTTTCCTCTTATGTTTATAGTTTCTCATTTCATTTGTGAGTACTCGCTGACAATTCGGGATTCCACAGCTTCTAGACATATTTCTTAGTTCTAAGTAAAGGGTAATTAGATCCACCTGGAATCTTTGGTCTTTAGAGCCTTCAACTTGACTATTTTCTTCTGCCCTCACTGGCTCCAGATGGCACTACCTCCTCCATCCTCTAAATTTTGAGGTTCTTAATAAATGCTGCCCCTTTTATATCATACGTTAGCCTAGAAAGAAGGCTAACTTTATATATTTTACATGTAAAATATATAAATAACTTTATATATTTTAAATATATGTTTATATATTTTTATTTTTAGCTCAGCTTTATCTTTTTTTCTGAAAATTCAGTTTAAAGAATTGTTGATTGCATTAATGATTCCTATCAGAAAAAATGCCTTATCTCCTTCAATCAAATACCATTATATTAAATGACAAATGTCATTCATTTAATAAGAATAATTTAGTGTCACTATGTGTTAGTTACCATACTTCTCATTGGAACACAGGTAATTAAGATTCATTTGCACTCTCAAGGAGGTCATGGTCTATCGTGGGAGAGATTATAATAAGCTAACCATTGGTATCAATGACAATAAAAAATGGTGATATTTTAAAATGTTTGAAAATAATATTTGCCAAATGGGTCAATAAGTGCTCACAAATCATAGTGTGGGTGGACATGGGAATGTTTCTTTTGAATTATTTGTGAAAAAGGCATTTTAGATCAGGATAATGGTATGTGCAAAAGCTGATAGGTTTGGCAGAAGCTTAGTTTGGGTTCCTTAAAAGTAAAACCTGAGATACTGTCTTGAATACATGTGGTTTACTCGGCAGGGTGGGAGTGAACCTAGTAAACGGGACTAATGGAGAAGGCCTAAGTGGAAACAAAAAAGGATTAAAAATGAATGTAATGTTTCATCTGAGTTTCCTGCCCTGGGCAACAGAGATTCATTTCTGCTAGTACCTCAATGAAACAAAGGCTCCAATATGTAATTATTAGTTATCCAATCTGAAGATGGATATCTAATTTGGCCACAATAGGGTTCACACTACCTCTTAGATGTTGTCCCTGAAAGCTAAAGGTCAGAAGGGTGGAACATTAATTCATCACTTCTGTCCACTATTGGCTGAGGATTGCTCTCAGGGACTAACATCCTCACATTCTGGCTGTGATTGTGCTAAGGTCAGTGGAGCTCTTGAGACATGGGGAGAAGGATATGGGACAGAATGCTGCATGACTTTTGATGCACTTGAGGTGGTGCAATGGGAAGAGAACTTGGATGGGACTGCTGTCTATCACAGCAGCAGATGAAATCAGTTGTGGACAGAGATGTGACACAGGCACTAAAGACATTTGATACAGGGGACTTTAAAGTAATTTGATATAGGTCAGGCATAGGATGTGTGCATTAGTGTGAGTGTGAATAGAGGACTCAGTAGTGAATGCCTGAGTGGTATTGAAATGGTATTGAAAAATCAAGCAAAAATGAGATTTAAGATGCCAAACTATGAAAGCTAAAATTTCCCAGAGATAATCATTGGGGAACAAAGAACTTCTAAATAGAAGTAATATGATACAGTATTTGTGTTTGAGAACAATTACTCTGAAAACAACTTTGATAATGAAAAAAAGAGCAGGACAAAGGAAGGTGAAGCTAGAAGAAGAGAGCATTCACTTTTGGGGATGATATGATTCTGAATAACTAATGCTATTGAAAATGGAGATTCAGGAATATGAAATGGAGACGACATATAAGTCATGGAGCAGGAACTAGAATCTAATTAGATATGTAATGTAGAGGGAGAAAGAGAAAACAATTTGGCCCATATCTTTGCAGATAAACAAGTAGAATGGTCATCCTATCAATTATAACCAAGAATAAAGTTCACACATTCAGCTTTATTTTAATTCAGGAGGCATTTGGACCTTGAACAATTGAGAATGTCTGGGTCGGGATAGAGATTTGGAGGTTTTTTTAAAATAACAAAGTAGTGTATAATCTATGCATGTTCATGAGATAATTCACAAAACATAAACATAAAGGGAAGAGACAAGTGCTCAGGACTCTGAATACTGCCAATATCTAAGAAGAAAATAGGAATCACCAGTGATGCAAGGAGTAAGTGGAACAATTAAACCAAGAAAGACTGTGTTCATAAAATCCAAGAGATGGTAAAATGTAAACGAGAATATATTAAAGTGCATTAAATGGCAGGCATTTTAAACAGTGCTGGAAGTAGTCAATTGTGTTATGTATCTTGCAAATTCAAATAATTTGAGAATAATAAGTGACAATTAGATTTTTCAATTAGGCTTTTAGGGATCTTAGCAAGAACAATTTCTGTCTAGGATAAGAAAAGTTGGCAGGTCACCAAGGGCTAAGATGAGAATAGAAGAGAAGGCAGAATAACCTGGGTAGGATGAAAAGAAGAGAAGTTAACAAATAGAGGGTGATGTCAGATTAAAATGATTTCTTAAATACGGGAATAACCTGTACACATTTACATGTTGAGAAGAAAGGGCCAAAAATATAGGATAAAGAGGGGAAAAGATAGGAGAGTCCAAAATGTGAAAGTGGTACTTGGAACATGATGGATTAGTGTTAGTGACAAAAAGATAGGCTCCAACCTGGGAAATAGAGCAAGACTCTGTCTCAAAATAATAATAATAATAATAATAATAATAAAAAATAATAATAAAAGAGAGTCATCTTCTTTTGAAGCAAGACAAAAAAGAAACTAAAATATATTTAAGTTTAGATGCTTTTAATTAAGAGAAAATATTAATAGTCTAGCAATTTGCAATTTTAATGTAGATAAAATTTGATACAAAAGAGTTTGGCTCCATGATAACGTTGGTTATTAGGGACAACTTCCTGCTGATATAATTTGTTAATGGGTTTGTAGCACTTCTACTTTAGATCTTTGAGGACAGTGGAGATAGCCATCAATCAAGAGTGATTTAGGAGAAGCCTAGTGATGAGACCCCTGTTGATAGCTCCCAGAAATATCACTCTATCAGTAGAGTATATCAAATATAGTTCACTGTAAAAATGGAAGTTCTTAGCACAGTTGTAGGTAAATGGCGCACAGTAGGTACTAAATAAATAGCTATTAACTTCATAACATGACATCATCTATATTTTAATAAGAAAGATATAGCAATAGTTTAATTTATTATTATCCTTGGACCAGCAAATACTAGCACCACTGGGATTTTAGTTAGGAAAATTATTAATGGAAAGGTTTCCTATATGCAAAATTTGCCTAATTTGTGTTTGTGACATCAACTTTATACATTTCTGTAGTAATATTCTCCGTGATTTTAGTTCCTCTCTTTGAACATAAGAAGTCCCTGTTTTTGAAACAATCAGACTAAAGCCACTGAATCTCAAGCTTTGTTTTTTGAAGTATAATATCTAGGGTACTGTTGGGTTAGTTTTTATATTACTTGAAGTCTCTGTGGAGTCAATCTGAAGAGGGATATCTAATGTGTTCATAATAGGAATCACACTACCTCTTAGATACGGTTCCTTAAGAAGTGAGAAACTTGAAGAAAAATTGCCCAGCCTATAGTCAACAGACAACTGGTTTTGTCAACTGAGAATTATTTAGTTGCCCTGACCTACCTTATGGATTTCCTAGTCACTCTGAAGCTCTAAATGCAGCAGGAAAAACTGCTGCAGGATACAATTGTCTGCCTATATTTTACTGACACTAGACAATTATTTTCATGTCATGAGCAAAAATCTGTGTTCAAATTAATTGAATCCATGTCTAGTTTGTCTAACCTTCAACATCATGAAAACATTTGATATTTATTAATTTCAGAATATTTTTGCACAGGACACTCACAGACTGACATGTTCTTCTCATAACCTTAGCATTTTATTTCAAAGTAGTCATTGGGGAAATGTTCTCCCTTTAAACAAAACCTAGAACAACCATAGACAACTTTTAAGTTATATTATGTAGATGATATAAAATGTTCCAGTATGTAAAACTATACTCTGGTTTCCAAAGAAACTATTTTATAAGGGGCATGTTTTTAATATAAAGAGATGGATCTCTTTAAATACATATTGTGGAGCAAGAATATGCATGAATAAATATCTAGACCAAACTTAGTATAGCTAAGACATCATTATACATAGCAAGAAATTTTTTTGGTATAACGACAGTTTTTAACTAGATTCGCCAAGTCCAGAGGTTCTTTGACTTTAGAATTAGGAAAGGCAAACCAAAGGTGAACTGAGATTGGTGAGCACACACTCTTGAATGAGAATGATTTATATTTTCAAAGCAGTCTACTTACATATAATCACCTATACCACAAATTAAAGATGTTTTCCCGTATGATTCTGTCTTGTTGGCAATGACTACGCTAGAAAGCTCTCAAGTCTAAATTCCAGTCCTGTCTTATTCTAAAGAATTTAGAGAAAAAATCTTCAAACACTTGTATAGACAACCATTTCATTAGAAAAACTATAGTTTTTGTCTTCAGGCACATCTGAAATCCTTGTTTAAAAGAGGTAAGACATACTTTTACATATTTTGTATAATAACACCAATAACACTTATTTTTCTGGCTTCTAAATTTTACATACCAGCACTAAGTATGATCAGATATTAACACTCTAGGTTTTTATCAAAAAGTATTATTCCAGAATAATAATTATTTTCCTATGAATTTGAAAAATCTTATTTCACTATGGATGATGGAAACACTCACTTTGGCCCAGAAGCCACAAATTGATGTATCATAGCCCAAATTGGCTCACATATGAGAATTTTTTTTTTTTAAGAAATAATTTTTTTTATTTTACTTTTTTTATTTTTATTTTTATTTTTATTTATTTTTTATTATTATACTTTAAGTTCTAGGGTACATGTGCATAACGTGCAGGT
>NW_012117477.1:1787461-1817038 GCF_000951035.1 Colobus angolensis palliatus
TCGCCCGGCTAGTTTTTGTATTTTTAGTAGAGACGGGGTTTCACCATGTTAGCCAGGATGGTCTCGATCTCCTGACCTCGTGATCCGCCCGTCTCGGCTTCCCATAGTGTTGGGATTACAGGCTTGAGCCACCGCGCCCGGCCACATATGAGAAGTTTATTTGACCTCTAGTTTCCAAAATTTATTTTTGAATTGAAAAACATTTCAAAATAAAGCAAATTCACATAGAATCAGGATATTTGACTCTTCATAAGAAACTGGCAACCTATACTGCTATAACAACTTTAAGGAGCCCTTAATACACTTTCTTTACCTGCTTATTACCTCTGTAGTTATTTGAATTTGCAATCTCTACCTAGAAAAATGTGGTTTGAATTCTAGATCCTTTTATTAATTGTGTCAATTTGAAGAAAAGTCATGTAACTTCACTACTAAGCCTCAGTTTTCTCCTACATAAAATAAGAATCATAACTGCTTTGTCTTATAATTTAAGGTAAAGTAAGTTGCAGATATTTCAAGTAGTACAGATATTCTCTACCATTAATATGGTGTTACTGGGGAAACTGGAGATACCTTAATCTCACCTCAGATTCCTCAGATGATGAATTTCTGAGGTGATCCAGAATCTGCCCTGTTTCTGCAGGCTCCAAATCTAGATTTGTCCCCATATGATGAATTCATATTAATTAAGCCCACAACTTTGTTGTTAAATAATTAAATCTATGTCATTTTATAGCATACACTTTAATTGTTGGGGTATTCGATATTTGAGTCTTCTGACCAACACATTTCCCTTTGGATAAATTATGCAGATTGTCAAATTCCAACCAATTTTCTGTTGATTTACGATTAGAAATCTACTAGGCAAGGCTAGTATATAGAGGACTTAAGTCCTTGGACTGCATATTTTGTTCTACAGGTGCTTCAAAGGGAAAACACAGATTAGCCAGAAGATACATTAGTGAACATGGCATCAAAAGCAGAGAATTATGTATAATATTTGAATAATTGATAAAATTAGGTTAAGCTATATTGCTACAAGTAGGCAGAGAAAGTCTTTGGCCCATAGCAACCATTTTGTTGGACTGTCCTTGATGGGCAGTCATTATATTTGATACTGGAACACTGCTTATTTTATTTCTCATGCTTAAGCTACCTTTCTTCTAATGATATTTTATTGGATGTGTAAATTTATGCAGTCAGGATTCATTTAAAGCTTTCTCATCTAAGAGAATCTTTGTCTTTCTAAGACAGATTCTCCATCCCTGTCCAGGTTGATTATGTCTTGATGTTCCTGTTTAATTCTCAAAGGATAATCTTATTGTAAATCTTTGTAAAATTCTAGTTGCAATTCAGATTGCATCTTATTCTCTTAGTTCCTTGTAAGAACTTGCACCCAAAATTATATTATCTTTTAAAACATTTGTCTCTGAGTATTTTTTTGTATGTCTGTTTTGTATATATATGTCTATGTGGGCTTTAGAAAATATGTTTAACGTAATCTTTCATTATACATCTCTACATTAAAAATAATAATGTACCCTCTTTGACTTACATTTTTCTTTTTCTTTTTTTTTCTTTTTATTCATTTATTTGTTAATTTTTTAGATGAAGTCTCATCCTTGTTGCCCAGGCTAGAATGCAATGGTGAGACCTCAGCTCACTGTAACCTCTGCCTCCCAGATTCAAGTGATTCTCCTGCCTCCACCGTCCAAGTAACTGGGATTACAGGTGTACGCCACCATGCCAGGCTATTTTTTTGTATTTTTAGCAGATATGGGGTTTCACCATGTTGGCCAGGCTAGTCTCAAACTCCTGACCTCAGATGATCCATCTACCTCGGCCTCCCAAAGTGCTGGGATTACAGGCATGAGCCACCACTCATGGCCTGGCTTCCATTTTTCTAACTGACCATATAAGATGATTAGAAAATCTGTCTGGCTTCAAAATTTATTCCATTTTAACAGAAATTTATCTGTTCAAAATGGCTGACTTGAGGTGGCCAGCACTCGCCTTCTCCACCGAAAAAAAGGAACAAAACAACAAATAACAACACACTGAATATAGTATCTAAGAGAGAACACTGGAATTCAGCAAGGAAGTAAAGAATACTTTTTGAGGCATTAAAACTTGGGATGACAGGATAAAGAGGGAAGTAAAGTACCTGGCCAGAATCAGCTCAGAACCAAGGGACACTCTTCATTGCTAGAAAAAAAGTAAACGGAAGATAACCAGCAGTTCATAATTCCACCATGGACCTTAAAATCCTAGCTACAGGAGATCCCTACAGCACTCATAGACCGTGAGTCCAGTACAGGGACCTGTTTAAGTACACTCAACTACCTTGTTCCCTATATAAAATTCACAGTGGGTCCCCACACTGTTACTGTTGTTACACAATGCCATTTTGATAGTGAAGCCACCACAGAAGTGCATTCTGCCCTGCATCTCCACATCCCTGGGGCTCCACCATCATCCTACCACATCCACCCACAGGCCTGCAGTGTTGTGACACCAGCTGGACCCAGTGGAGCAGCTGTGTCCCTGGCATCTGAGCCCACACCACGGGAAGTAGAAGATCCTTCACAGCACGGAAACTCTCCTTATTACAGAAGGAACTTATGCACATATATCCTAGGGGCCCAAGTAATGACCCACCCAGGTACCTCCATTAACTGCAACCCTATTGCCTACAGCAGTGGAGCCACCACTGCTTTCACCACAGTTGCATGCTTTCATTCCCTCTTGGAGCCCAGGGACTGGTCTGTCAGGCATCCCAGCCTCAAGAGAAGCCACACCACAGCCTCCACAATAACCCTAACTTAGGGCACTAAGGCACTTGCAGACACTGCTGATGTACCTTAGAGCCAATGAAATAATATAGAAACTACCTTACTTCTTCTACTCAGAACTGAAGCTGAAGCACCACACCCAAATGAAAGTATAAGACAAATCTACAGAATAAAGTTCTGTCAGCTTTCTTCAGTTTGATAGCTACTTCATAAAATTGAAAGAAACAACAATTCCACAAGATGTGCAGATATGAATGCAGTGGGATAGAAGAAACATGCAAAAGCAAAGAACATGACACTTCTAAAGGAGCACAGAATATTTCAATAGTAAATCTCCAGGCAGAAGGAAATCTGTGAAATGCCTGAAAAGGAATTCAAAATAATGATCTTAAGAAAACTCAGCAAGATGTAACAGAACACAAACAGACAATTCAAAATAAAGAAAACAATTCATGATCTGAATGAGAAATGTAACAAAGAAACAGATAATAAAAAGAATCAAACAGAAATCTTAGACCTGAAGAATTCAAAGACTGGAATAAAAAAAATACACTGTATCTCACACTGTACCCCATATATATGTACAATTATGAGTTTATTAAAAATTTTTAAAATGTATCTGGGATCCTTTATTTTTAACAATCCCCTAATTTTGTGATTCTCTTAATATTAAAGAAATCATTGTATTGAATGATTAGCAATAATTATGGCATCTTTGACCCCAAAGCTTCAAATAACTGTGCAAAAACATTACATGTTTTTTTTAAAGTTATTAAATTGATAAACTGAATTTCTTCAGATTTTACTGTAAGTTTTAAAAGAAAAAAAATGTTTACTCTGAAAATGTTGCTCTAAATATTGCTTCAATGAATAATACAGTTGATTGTTTAAAACGTTGGTACAAAATTTATTAACTGAATTAATAAATTTAACACAAAAATATACTTTATTTGGGGGTTTGTAGGTTTTAGGACATCACTTGTTAATTTCTAACTTTATATTTTAAACTTATAAAGAAACATTTCTATGTTTATTTCCCACAGTATAATTATTAATCTTTTAAAAGTTTAAATTTATATTCAAATATATTTTAGTTCTAATATTTTAATATTGTGACTTATAAAATAGCATAAAATGAATAACAAGTGCTAGAGCCATTGTACAGATGCCATGATTATTAAAATAAAACTCTAATATAGAATAATAGCAGATTATAAAAATTCAATTTGATCCTAATTTATTGAAAGCAGCTGAGCTCTTAATTATTCACTTTGCCTCATAAAATTCAAGGCCAGTTTGTAATAGGTCAGGTAGGCCATGAAATCTAAAGAAATTAAATTGGGTCATATAAAAAGCAAAAATTTGCCTGAGGGCTAAGTAAAATCTTAGCAATGTGGGAAAAAAGGAGACTGGAAACTCATTTTACATATACATGAACATTTTTCATTTGTATGTTTCTGTGTTCACATAAGAAAGTCAGGATCTAAACAAGAGAGTAATAGAGCTCACAATGAACTCAGTAAGAATTAATTGGTAAAATCGTGCTTAATTTAGTTTCCAGGACATGTGTTCTTTTAAAATAGGCACTGATGTAAGAAACTTCCTTTCTGGAAGGTGTCACCGTTTTTGTTCAAATTTTGTAGTAATAAAAGGAAAAAAGTAGCTAAAACTAAATGAAACATTTACTGTTCTCATGTGGCTTGTTGTGGCATTCTTAATCCCTATGTTATCCTTTTCTGTCTGTTGGAATACTACCAAGAGAAACAGCAGCTGAATTCAGATATTTACTTAGCAGAAAGAGAGTTAAATGTAAGGGACAGTGAATGGGGGTTGTGAATTTGGTAAAAAGAAATGCATTAAGAAAGGTGCAAGGATAGCATGTGAAAGGAGAAATTGATGGCAATATCAAATGAACTACTGATCCAATAATTAGTTTTCCTAGTAGGCAGTTTCCCTAAAACAAATAGTTGTAGAACAGTTCACTTTTAAAAAAAGTGTAAATTGGCAGTCTTCTCTGTATTCTATAATAAGAACCCAAAATACAGAAGTACCCAGTGAATAATAACGATTTCATCCAAACTTTTTGACATTGATCACCAATCCACAGTGAACCTAATTCCCTGTAGAAGAGCAACAGAAAATATAACTGTTGAATGCATATATCTGGTTCCCATAGCCTTATTGCTTGAAGAGACTTCCTAGATATTTCATAATTCATCATGACTTCTTAAAATTGGCCCACATTTCAGGTGCTTTGTTTGGGCAGACATGTCAGTACATGCATGAGATTCAAGTACATCTATTCTTTCCTTGATGAAGTTATTTTCATGCACAATGCCTTGCTATCTTCATTTATCTTTTTATAAATAGCAACAAAAAAAATCATGACATTTCCAAGACAGGGATCTATATTCAGAGTAGCACCATTTTAAATAAACATAGATTTTAATATATATTCAATTTACAATTATTTCCCCAGCCTTCTTTAATTCATGACATAAGCCAGACAATAAGGCTGAAACAAACTTAAACATTCTGCAATATATATAAACTATATGTGTTTGTGTGTGTATATATAGATAAATTTAAACTTTTAAAAGATTAATAATTACATATATATATATATATATATACGCCTTGGTGGTGTATAAATTACTTTTTCCCTGAAAAGTTGTAGGAATACATTTAGAGTTGGTACAATTCTCAATTTTCTTTTCTTTCTTTCTTTCTTTCTTTTTTTTTTTTTTGAGATGGAGTCTCGCTCTGTTGCCCAGGCTGGAGTGCAGTGGTGTGATCTCAGCTCACTGCAACATCCACCTCCCAGGTTCAAACTACTCTACTGCCTCAATCTCCCAAGTAGCTGGGACTACAGGAGCCTGACACCACACCCGGCTAATTTTTTCCATTTAGTAGAGACGGGGTTTCACTGTATTAGCCAGGATGGTCTTGATCTCGTTATCCACACGCCTCGGCCTCCCAAAGTGCTGGGATTACAAGTGTGAGCCACCGTGTCCAGCCAATTTTCAATTTTTTAAGTAATCACTTTTATTCTCTAACTAATTTAAAGTACATTATAACAAATCTCAAAATACATTATGTTTTTCATTTACAAACAAATCATTTCATGTAACCTTTTAAGGGTGGTTTGCACTGGTGACTTCCTTCAGAAAAGTATGGAAAGGGGAGACTATGTGGCTTTATAGTGGAGAAACTTGACACACACTACCACACACACAGGTGATCAAAGTTAATACTATGATAAGTCATGTTGATAGTACATGCCCTTGATATGATGACATGAGATTGGCATTTACTTTTGTAATCTCGCCTCTAAAATACATGCATTACCTCAGTCTAATCATAAGGAAAACATCAGTCAAGCACAAATGGAGGAATATTCTAACAAAATCGATGAGATCTTCTCCAAACTGTCAAGGTTTCCACAATCAAGGTTGTCACTGAACCCATTTAAACTGTGCTACTATAGACCTTGCTGCATCTATACCAGCAATTCTATAGAAATTAATTACAATTCTCTTTTGGCTTCTGCTCAATAAAGAGGATTCATTTCTTCCTCTTACCTTCACTGAACCCAAGGAGCGGGAATGACACAAAGCCCAGGAACAGAATCTAATACTCTTGCTTCCTTTCTCTACTCCTACTTCTAGTCATGTTGTTTTCAGAAATAAAAATATTTCATTATTATTGACAATCTATTCTCATACTATGTCATTGCTTTCCACTTTGATACCTAAAATAAGCCATTTGTGTTTAAAAGTCAAAAATTGCAGGGGGGAGAGTTGTTTGCTTGTTTGTCTATTTGCTTGTTTGTTTAATTCAGTTCTTCTAGAATAAATTTTCTAAATACAATGATTACTACTAATGTGGTGGCCAGTTTGATGGAAGGTTACTGGAAGAAATAAAGCACATCCTAGGCAGAGGAAAATTAGTACTAATATCTCATTATATCAATAACTTTCTCTAGAATATTTAAGGCTTTCTCATTACCTTCAAGTAAAGTCCACTTAATGTGATTTTCAAGTTGTTTTTTAAACTTATCCCAAGTATGTACAATAAATATACAATAAAACCTAATTTCTAAAATTGGCATTTTTATTAATAATATTTACATAGCATGGTGGCTGTGCCATTGTCACAGTCTGAAATTTGATATTTGATTTTATCTAGCTCTCTAAATGTATATGTAGATTTAAATGTTCACGTAAGACTTTTCTAACCACACCAGCTTACAGTGTACTCCAAATCTTTTTTAGGAATAAAATTGAATCTCTTTCTTTCATTTGATAATTTACTATGACTTGCAAGATGGCTTACATCTCTTGTGTTATTATGGAATATTTGTAAAGCAAGTGTGAAACTTTGTTCTTATGATATTTGAGTCTGTAATATATTTAAAAAGGATGTTAGACTCTGAGAATTTGAATGACTTGCTTATGATTACAAAAGTGGCAGGCAGCAAGATCAAGACTAGATCCACATATTATCCTGACTTGGAACTCCTGTTCTCGGTTTCACCCTTTCACTTTCTTGCTTTCCTTCTCCCCAGGAAATTTGGAAAGATTTCTGTTTCTCTTGCACCTGTAGCTGCCTCTCTCAACACTGCATACAGAAATAAACCAAATAAGTAACCTATAATAATATAAATCAAGTGCTTATGTAATTGAACTTTCATAGAGACTAATATGAACAAGATGAACAGATTTGTCTCTGACCCATTTGTTCTCAATCGTAGTTCAGAAGTGAGCTCAACACACTCTTTGTGCTTACTTGTTTTCTCTCAGATCTAGAGAAGTTTTTGCTTCCAAATGGAGATTACAAATGTTTGTCATAAAATATATTATTTTGACCCTCCTAACAATATCTTACCAATGGAAAAATGATACAAGATTTTAAAATAGACACATGACAGTTATGTTTAATGAAAACGAGCATGTGAGAGCTTAAGGATTCTGACTCTTAGCTATGTACTCTAAAGTGAGTGAAATTTGTCCTGTTTAGTGATGTCAGTCCAGGCCAAGGAGTAATGTTGTAATTTTCAGCATTCTCAATAGCAACTATTCTAGTGCCATGAATACAGTATGAGCCGAATTAATTACTGACTTAATAAAATATTGTATGGCCCACATGTCAGAGATAGTCAGGCTTGCTTAATAAATAACATAGTAGGTAATAGAATTGAGTAAATTTATCATTGGCATATTAAGTTCAATGAGATTGCAATTTCTGTATTCACACTACAGCAAAGACATAAGTATGACTCATGTGACAAACAATGCAGTTTCTTGCCCAGTATCGTTTTTGCCCTCTGCCTTTATTAATATAATCCTAATTTGGTTTGGAGTAGAAAAGTGTTCAGTTTCCTTGGCTCCTTTGCCTCTATGATGGCTGCCATGGGGCAATAAGATGTCATTAGATATTGATTTGTGGGAATGTCATAACAGTCACTATGTTTTTTAAAAAATAATAATAATAAAGGGACAAACCATCCCGGCATAGGCCTGGCGACCTCTACTTTTCTTTCTTTGTCTTAGACTCTGACCGATGTGTGGTAGCAGCTTGTGAGTAGGAAGAAGGAAGAATCTCAGTCTCTTTTGGCATCATGGAACTGTCCTGAATGGCTTACTTCCACACTTTGTTATGTGAGAAAACAATCTATTTAAGCTGGATAATTGGGTTTCTTTCATCCTAAGCCAAACATAATTCCAACTATGGCATTCTTTTCAAGTCAAATCCAGGATCTGGTAAGAGAAATAAGGTACAAAGTAACCTTATTATCCATGAAGACTTGTGCTTAGGGATGTAGGTGGTCATAATATGTATGATAAAGTTCCCTACGGCTATTGTCCACTAGAAAGCACCAATTTCTCACAAAGTCAAGATCAAAGCCAATATTATTCTACAATATGTTTTCCCTGATCTGTTGTTTACCAAGCTCTTTTAAATCTGAAATCAGAAGAGAGAATTTTCCTGAAATAATTAATGAGCCATCATTTGGTGTTATTTTTGGAACAATTAGTTATTTCAAAATTTGAAAAGATAAATGATCAGTTAAGTCATTCACCAAGAAAAAATAAAATAAAATTAATTTTGAATTAAAATATCAAGTTAAAACTATTAAAAATTAAAATTGTATAAAATTATTAAAATAATTCTAGCATGTAGTAAAATTATGTTTAATTCCTATGTAAGGTCCACATATAATTTATTATCTAATACCTGTGAACTTTTAATTCAATTTTGAAAATATTTTACATTTTATTTATGTATTAAATAATTTTATATAAAGTTCAACTATATGCCTAAAGCTTTAATTAATTTAGTCATTAAATAATCACTGATGGTTTATTAGGATAGAAATAATGCTAGCAAGATTTGGCTTGCACTAGCTCTTGAAAGTTTTTCCCTTCTCAAGTCTGCAACAAGTAGCGTGACAATTCATCTTGAAATCTGCCTTAGTAGGAATATTTACACCAAATAAATTGGCAAATGCTGAAAATAAATTTTTGTGTGTGGGATGGGGTTGTGTGAGGGGATAAATGACTGTTAAGCATTTACCAGCACAGCATTGCAAAGAATATAAAGGTAACTAAGATGTCACTCTCTGCTTATTTCTTCAACAAATATAGTTTCAGCCTAATTTTATGCCATATACTTGTTAGATTTCATTAAAATTGCAGATATGTTGCATGATCGTTTTATTCACTGATGAAAATTGTTATTGAATGTCCATTACTAGTGGTTATGTGGTGCTGCTATTTAGAGTTTACATTTTAGTGGACAAGGTCTTCTCCTGAAGATTTTTACAATATAGCAGGAGGTATTCTATCTGCTTACAAACCACTGAAATGCAAGAAAGTATCTGAGAAGGCTAGGTGAAGGTGAAGTCAATGGGTTATGTAATTCTGAGCAAGAGAGAACACTTGTGAGTGAGCTGGTAAACCGTACAATGCTTCACTAAAGTGGTTTCATTTGTCCTGAAGGTTGATATTTGAAGAAGAAATCTTTAGCTAAAACTTGGTGTGGGTGGTGGGCAGATTACTTCTTTGCCATTTTGAATTTACGTCTCTTTTTTCTTATTTTTGTTAAAATGACTTTCATGTATCTTTCCGCCATTAGGCTTTGAGAACTCTTCAGGAGACACAAGATGAGTACTAATCTGTTTTGTTTCCTGGCATAGAAACTGTCACAATCCAAATTCCCGATAAATGCCTTCTGGACTGAATTCAGGTGGGAGAAATAAAAGGAAAACGTGAGCTGTGTTTAGGAAATGGTGAGCACTATAATTTGGCTAGATAAAAGATTGTGAGAAGTAAAGTGTATTAAAAGAGATAAATAAGAAAAAGAAGTGAAGTCAGATTCTAAGACTTTATTACATAGAGAGGACCTGAACTTTTTTGTTCATGGGCATTTGAAAGGTATCTAGTAGTAGGAGAGAATAATCAAATCATGCTCTAGAAGGATAATCTGACAGCTGTTTTGAAGGTAACTTGTCATGCAGAGGCAAAAATGAATATTTAGAAAATAATGAAATAGTAGATAGCAAATAAAAATGGCTATCATGGGGCAGAAATAAAAATTTTAGAATACAGTAGATTTCAAGGTAGATAAAATAGGAAAATTGGGTATCATTATGTACAAAATAGGTGACTGAGAAGAAAGCAATATATTTTGAGCCAGAGTGACTTGGAATATGAGGAACCCACTTGAAGAACTAAGGAATTAAGAAAAGAACATACTTTTGGTTTTGTACACTTATTTTCTTTAAAAACATGAGGTTTTTCTATATGTTAAAAACTTTATAAATGTATGAGATATGCATTAACAAAAGTTAGAATTCAACAAATTTTTCAAATGCATATATACAGTTATAGTTGTTTAAAAAGAAGTATGGAATATATTTAAAGCAAATACTTTACTTAAAGATATATTACTGAAAATATTTAACTTAAACTAGGCCAGGCATGGTGGCTCATACTTATAATCCTAGCACTTGAGGAGGCAGAAGTGGAAGAACTGCTTGAGGCCATGAGTTTGAGACCGGAGTTGGCAACATAGCACAACACCATCTCTTTAAAAAATAAATAAATAAAAATAAAAGTATATATATATATAACATTAACTAAACATAGTGCCCAATTTATTATTATCCTTAACCAAAATTTGTTTGTTTTCTAAAACCAATTGAGTTTCAAAATATTCATATTCCTTTAGTTAATGGAATATTGGTAAGATTGCCTTACTATACTTTGGAGTTGTTTAGCAGTAGTCTTCCATTAATATGAAAAAATATACGACTAATCAAATTGATACACTGTTCAATAAGGGATTAGAACCCAATTGATGTACTTCCAAAAGGCCCATTGAAATTATGTGAGTCTCACATGCAGCTTAATGACTTTAGATGTGTAACCTAGAAAAGCACCTTATGCTATAAGTATATATTTAATATAATTGTTCTCTTTCAAATGGCAATGGAATACAAAGTCAAGTTTTATTTACAACCAGCTCACTTTCTAGACTTTGATGTGAAATAGTTATATTAACCCTTTTTCGATGACATGTTAACCATCTCTTGCCACTAGCCACTTACTAAAAGTGGGTTATTCTTATTCCTTGCTAAAATAAGTCCTGCTACTATGTTTTATAAAACCATCTATCAACTCACTTTTTCCATTCAAAAAAGAATCAGAGTAACACTTTTTTGTACCTCATAGGAACATTTTTAGTAAAGAATAATACTTTAAAATGCTTTGAGTTGTTAAAAGGGACAATTTCTGATCAACAGTTTCAAAGGATCATTATGATAACAAATATACAAAAACTATAATATGAACAATAGTTTTATAATACAAGAAACAATAGACAAGACCCTGAGAGTTAAGTGAGTAAACTGCTAACTGGCATGATATGAGATTTACTTTAACTTCTACCAATTCCTTAGGTAAGCTTAACATAGATTCAGATAGGCTATTTGTTGGCTTTTCTTGGGTTAAAAAAAAAAAGACATTATACTAATTTTCAAAAGAGTTTCTTATCTTGTTTAAACCCATAAATTATTTTTTTCAAGAAGGTATCATTAGGATATGGAAGAGCATGTGTTCATATGTATATACCATTGCCAGCTATTATAAAAATATACAAGCATATTAAAAATTAAGAATCAAAAGAAAAGGATGTTCAAACAGCCACAAATATTAACAAAGCAAAAACTGACTATTCAGGAGACACATAAAACATACTGGACAGCACATAGAACATAAGAAAAGTAATAAATATACAAATGAAGGAACTTAGAATATCATACAGAGAAGCCATCTGATATTTTTTTTAAATGCAGAATAAATGATGTAGGATCATGGTGGGAATTAAAAATAGTTTTGTGGAGTTGAGTAGAACATATGTTTGTCTCATTGAATTTTTATTTCTGACTGATCAACTGATTAATAGCCCCACGAATTTTTAGATTCCACACAACTGAACATGTAAATCACATTTTACCTTTTTTACCCAAAGAATAATAGTGTGTTTTCATGAGGTTAACACAGATTCTCAGTTGGCCACATTAACAATTCGCCCACTTTCCCTACATGACAGATTGCACCCTTCAGATGTGAGCTGATGAATAGTACATGCACCTCATTAAGGGACAATTGGAGGTTAGTAAAATCTAGCTTTTGCATCAGAAGCCAACTTCTTTATGGCAGCTAATCAGAGTTAATTGATAATACAGTTTATAAATGAAGAATACCATGACCATTGTGCATGGGAAAGCCTTTATGTGTATTTAAAAATGGTAGTCAAAATTCTAATTCTTGGAATTTTAATCTAGCCTGATAATTAAACAAATTACGCTGTTGTTTTAGGAAAACAAATGTTAAAGCAAAAATGCAATTCTTAGAATAACTGATAACTCTGGCTCACTAAATATGTCCTAAGGTCTTTTTCTTTCCAAAGGTTTTCAATGATGCTAATCCATATTAAGAATCTGAAAACCTTTTGCTACCACTCCAGTCCATGCCATGAATAGCTTTTACCAGAATTATTACAATGACTCACGAGTTGAGTACCACACTTCTGCCCTTCATCCCTACAGTATACTCTCAGCACAGCATACAGAGTGATTCCTTTTAATAGTTCAAACCATTCCCATATTCAAAACCCTAAGTAAAAGGAAAATTTCTTACAACGGCCAAAATCCCTACATAATGTGTCCCATAGTCCACATACATCTCTCTAACCTAAATTTTTTGCTATTCCTCTGCTGTCTCACGTTTCTCCAACTATAATGGTCTTGCTTTTTACCACCTTGTTTAGTGTGCTTCCATATTAGTGTATTCTGAAGATTCTTTTCCCTATATTTCTACATATCTGAGTCTCTTATACACTTCAAATAACCTTTTCATTGAGGTACCATTCCTAACCTGCTCTACTTTACATTGTAACAGTTGGGACCTTCTCCTTCACGTATAATTTAATTATTTATTATCTTTATTGCATGCTTCCTTGCAGGAATAAAATGTTTTAAAGGACAGAGCTTTTTCCTTGCTTTGATCACTGATGAATCCCAAGAGCTAGAAAAGTGGGATATAGTAGGTAGTTAATAAATATGTATGGAACTAATGAAGACTTCCCTATAGTTGGAGGGTGAGAAGAAGTGATCATCTCTTACTATATCAGGAACAACAACCTGACAATAAAGCTTAGAATGCCAATTAGATAGTGAGTATAAATAATTAAACCACACACTGAAAAACAAGACAGGTACTTACTAAATGTCTTCTTCTCTATATGCTTTAAGTGTCTGTTCCTTTTCTTGGTAGATTATAACAAAAGCTACTGAGCAGTCTTTGTGTAAGCAGAGATTGTGGTTGATCATAATAAGTGAGTCAGTCAAGAGTAAAAACACACAACTATTTTCTCTTAAATACTAAATTCTGTGTGATTTGTATCAGAACATTTTAAATAAATATAAAAGTTAGCGCATGTTAGACAATAAAATAATCTAAACTTCAAGTGTACTAAAAATATCTATCTCTTAAGATCATTTGCATATAATATGAATCATATAGGAACATAGTATATTCAATAGTGCAGAAAACATGTCATTCAGCTTCTTTGAGAGAGTCTATAATGTAATGGAAACCCAGTGTTGGTTTAGAGCTCACATACTCTGTAAACGCATTCAGTTAAAATGTCTTCCTGCTTCTGCTGTTGAAGAATACATTTTTCTCTAGTAAGCATTAGTCCCTTCAAGAAAGCAACCAACTAACCACTGAAAGTCCCCTCTCTATCAGGAAGAGTAGATGGCTATACTAGTGTGTCAAGGTCCACAGAAACGGATGGAAGAAGCCTTGCAAGCTTAAAGTGCATCATTCTAATAAAAGCAAATGAAATTAGATAAAAGCTGCATTCATTAAACTATCATTTCATTTTTTAATATGAGGTACATTAATATTGACTGTATTAAGCAGTTCAATGGTACATTTGGTCCAAGGTCATAGTATAGCAATGTAGGTTTCCTTTGGAAAAACACACACACACACACACACACACACACACACACACAAAATATTTCAGCTTTCCTTTTTTTTCAATTAAAAAAGACACGTAAAAATGTGAATACTGCTTTGAAACTTTATCTAACTAAGCACAAACCACATGGAAAGATGCATAAATGTAAAATTAACTTTTTGCTGTTCAGAAAAATAATTTGGATTTGATAGCAAGTGAGCTAAAATAAAAACATGCATAATTTACACTACAGATGGGTATATTCTCTGCATTAAATGATACCTAGCGATTTCAAGGAGAAAGAAAATAAAGTGACAATCAACATTAAGAAGGTGGCAGAAGTAATCAAACACATGCCATGTGTAAGAAAAGGCATAATGAAGTTTCCATAAGAATCTTTTTTTCATGACTCAGACACCAAATAACTGTTTCACAAGCTTCAGCAGAAGTTCCACTGCACTTATCAATAATGCATCCAGCTTCAGCTTTAGATATTAAAACAAGAGGAAGTTGCCTGTATCAAAGAATCAAAGCTGAAACACATTATACTATGGAGCTTAAAACCAGACACGAAAAATGTGAGTGTGAAGGAGATGGATGGTGTGCAGATGCAAAAATAGTTCTCTTGAAACTTAAGAATAAATTAGCAATAAGGCATAAGGCCTTAAATTTTACAAATCATAGTTAAACCAAAGATTCCTAGGCCAGAACAAAATGTTGCCGTTTCAACAATATCTATTAGGCAAGGAAAAGATGGAGAGCATTGCAATTTGAAGCATTTGCTTTGCATGCAATAATTTCGTTGGCAACAACCATTGTGTTTGTTGAAGACCTCTGCAGAAACATAACTATATTATAGAACTTTTTGATTCTGAATTGAAGCACATTAATAAAGGAAAAGAGTGCAGTTAGCATTACCAGTTTTGATATTTATACTCACAGAGGATCAATATGGCCCCAGTGATAATTCATAAAAGTTATTATGGAAAAAACTCATCATTACAAGTTTAACTAATGTAGAATGATTTCTGTTGTGGTTTAATGGTTAAATATTATCATAGGTAGATGATACTTTAACTTAGTTGATTCTTACCATTTTGTATTGCTTTTCTGTTTAGTAGTATTTCACTAAAACATTCTAGGTATGTCTCAGTACATTCAGGAAAGTAAAATTTATAAAAGTCCATAGTATATGGCACTATAAGTTTCTAATATGTAAGTGAAAATTATCTCTTTATCAATTACTAGCAAATAAATTAAAATAAACATTCTGTGATTCATGTTTGTTTCTATGAAAGCCAGACAAATGAACTTCAAATCTAGATAGAGCTATTAGGTAACAAAAATGCAGAAGATTTAGCAGATGGTAATTACATATGTAAAATGCATGCTTTGAAAGTGCCAAAACTTTAAACTTGAGTAAGTTTTAGAAACTCTTTTTTGAGGGTAATCAGGGCACTATTTTCCAATTTTTTTATCTTTAAAATTTGCCTCAATTATAACTACACTTTCTGGACTCAGGACTCTTAATTAAAGTAAAGATGTTAAAGCAGATAGTGTTTATATCTGGATCATTTTCAGGCCTCATTGATTCAGACTATATTGTATCTAAATATCAGGGTAGTCATGTGTTTCTATCTAACCTCTTCTTTAGGCCCACTTATAAAATTTTAACTCTAGTAACACTTAAAGAAGAAAAATACCTACCAAGATAAAACTCCAAAAATAAAAAGGTCAATTAATATATTTGTGTCCATCTAAAAATTATCCTTACAATAAAAAATATTATCTTTCCCTTTAATTGTCAATATAATGTTTCTAGATAGTGACTTAGTTTTCCAATGGGAAAATTATTAAAACTCATACTTAGAAATCTTGTAAAATGTGATCATAGTAAGCCATTAATGATACAGGTAAAAATAATTATTTTGACAGAGTGGTTGGGAGGCCGAGGCGGGTGGATCATGAGGTCAGAAGATCGAGACCATCCTAGCTAACACAGTGAAACCCCGTCTCTACTGAAAACACAAAAAAATTAGCCAGGGCATGGTGGTGGGCACCTGTAGTCCCAGCTACTCGGGAGGCTGAGGCAGGAGAATGGCGTGAACACGGGAGGCGGAGCTTGCAATGAGCCAAAATCGTGCCACTGCACTCCAGCATGGGAGACAGAGCAAGACTCTGTCTCAAAAAAAATAAAAATAATAAATAAATAAATAAATGTATACACACTATCCTACTTTACTCTAAATTGAGGATAATCATTTTTTAAGAGTGTTGTGTGGTTTAAGAGTCAATCAACAAAAAGCAGTAATAATTCTGCCTGGCATATGCTAAGCAATCAGTAAATGATAGTTTCTATTATTTTTTAAAGCCTGTTTTATTTATTCTTAAACATACATACACACACACACACACACACACATACATACATTTATTTTAATTTTTGAGACAGGTTCTCACTCTGTCACCCAGGCTGGAGGGCAGTGGCATGAGCTTCCCAAAGTGCTGGGATTACAGGTATGAGCTACTACTGCTCGTGGCTAAACATAAATTCTTAAGAGAGCTAAACCATTACTTTTTTTGTACTGCAGCCTGAAGCATATTTTAAGCAAGGTTATTTTAAGATTTTAAACAGCCATTGAGTACTTTTATTACTCCATGAATACATAGCTTATATGGTCAATTATGTAGATGAAAACATTGTTTTACCTTTGTTGTTGATATGCTGCAATAATGTTCAACAATGTAATGCTTTTGCATTTGTATTTGCAGTTCGTGTTAATGTTTATTTTTCCAGAATAACTCTCTGCAACAATCAAGACCAATTGCATTAAGACAAAAAGTTTACCAAATGACAAGATCATTACATAATTTACAACTCTGTTGATAGTTGTATACCTATATAAATAACGCTAAGTATGTATAATGAGTACACTGTACATACTTCAAAATTTGCCATTCAATTGTATTCTATGGTAGCCCACTTGGTTAATATGGGCAACAATAATGTAAATTGGCAAAGCAACTACTACATGTGTAAACAACGCCACTTCATTACCTTACTTAGCTAAATAAAAGCGAAAGTTACCCTGGAAGTAGTCTGGAATTGTCTTTTGCAATCTGGTCTTTTTTCACCTTAATAGTAGGAGCTATTTTTCACAATAAACTTGATCCTTTTCTTATAATTATTTGTGCCTAGATATTACTTCCTCCAAGTGATTGAATGGACTCTTTGTACATAAAAAAATGCATGATGGAATACTTGTGTTTCCCCAAAGTTCATGGTTGAAACCCCACTCTCTAATGTGATAATATTAGGAGTTGGGGTCTTCCTGTGGCAACTAGAATTAGATGAGATCATGAGGATGAAGCTCTCGTGAATGGGATTAATGTCCTTATAAGAGTCTCCAGAGATCTTGCTTCCTTTCTCCCTCATGTGACTACATGCAAAAGACTGCTTCTATAAAACAGAAAATAGGCTGTCACCAGTCATCAAATCTGCTAAAACCTTGTACCTGGACTTCCTGGCTTCTAAGAGCTTCTGTGAGAAATAAATGTTTATTGTTTAAGTCACCCAGTTTATGATATTCTGCTCTAGCAGCCTGAATAGACTAAGACAGAGTTTTCCCTGGTTTCTAGCAATTCTTTTTGTCAAAATTAAAGTGAACGAAAACAATAAATTGCCCAGGAAATTAAAAAGAAAACAGAATAAAATAGAACTCTTGAAGCCAGAAATTCAAAAATTATTTGAAAATAGCATTTCATTATAATCAACAGAATTATTGAAAAATAAATCTAATCTATTGTAAATTTAACAATTTACCACAATATACCACAGTTCATTGTAACAGAACCACAGAAAGAGCATTCCACTAGGTTGAACAAAAAAAGATTTCTGTTTATTTTTTAAAACGTTTATATTTTTATGACAGATGTTATTAGGCAACTTGAAAAATGCTATATACTAATTCAGTTGACTCTAATGATTTTACTGTTTCAGTGTGTGCATATTTTTCAGCATGAAAACAAATAATTGTGCTAAAAGATAGTCTGTGTAGTGAAATACATATTATCACAGGTTTAAAATGAAAGCAATTAGTAAACCGTAAACATAAAAGGAAGCAGCTGTTAAAATAATATTTAATTTATCTATTAAAAAATAACTTTTCTCTACATTCATGAAAAAATTCAAGATTGATTACTAAAGTGCAATAATTAAAGAATCATTTCTAAAGATTTTCATGACAGAGTGTATTTCCTAAAATGTAGTTAAATGTTCAATGTTAGATGAGAAAACCTAAGAGTGGATATGTACAATGCAATGCTGTAATAATCCAATTACTTTCCATAGTCCAGAAATAACATGCAATTTCCACACCTGGGAATATAGTAGGATGTTATTTATACAGTTTGATTCTGAACATGTAGTAAACTTTTTGTTTTCATTTCTGGGCCTATTATTTTTTCTTCCTCTATTTCTGAGTTAAAAGTGACATTCCTTTCAGTCTGCTGTTTGGCTTGACAAACAACATCTTTCCTCCTTCTCCTGGGATAGATTTGATTGAAGGGGATGCATCAGGTAGGGAAGTAAAAGTTTGTTTTCCGATTGCTCTGGCAGTGCCTGCTGCTGACTTCTCATACCGGAGATGACAGCAGCTTCACAGGGTCTTTGCAGTTTTACATGTCTTAAAAAAAGGGACATAAAATTTAAACCACCTATAGGAGCAATATGCAATCTGCATTGGAGGGAGAAGCAATTCTATTTAAGCTAAATCCCTCCTTTGAATTTGGCAAGTTTCCTGCTGAAGAATATTAACATTTAAAACTTGCTACATAAGAAAGGAACTGTGTTGTTTAGAAGAATAATTATACATATATATAATATATATATTGCCTGCTAGAACACAACACATTGATTTGGTGGTTGTATTCTCAGTCCTTAGAAACACTAATTTGACTATTTATTTAGATATAATGCTCCTTCCACTGTTTCTTGAAAAGGAGAGATTATATTTGACACTGGAAAATGTTGTCAAGTCCATGAATTAAATACAAAATAGCAAGCTCATTTGGTGAAAATAGAGTGGAATAATATTCTGATAGGCAAGACTTTCTTTTCTGTTAGAAAATGTTACTTAAACCACTTGCCTTTAGTCAACTGATCTTCAACAAGGTTGAGAAGAATCCATGATGAAAAAAGAATAGTCTCTGTATTAATCTGTTCTCACACTGCCTATAAAAACATACCTGTGACTGGGTGATTCATAAAGATAAGGAGGTTTAATGAACTCACAGTTCCACATGCTGAGGAGGCCTCACAATCATGGCAGAAGGTGAGGAAGAGCATAGTGACGTCTTACATAAGCAGAGGCCAGAGACAGCCTGTGCAGGGGAACCTCCCTTTATAAACCTACCAGATCTCATGAGACTTATTCACTATCATGAGAACAGCATGGGAAAGACCCGCTCCCATGATGTGATTACCTCCCACAGGGTCCCATGACACATGGAAATTATGGGAGCTACAATTCAAGATGAGATTTGATTGGGGACACAGCCAAACCATGTCAGTCTCTTCAGCAAATGATACTGCGGGAAACTGGACATCCACATGAAAAATAAGAAAATTGAGCCCTAATCTTACACCCTACACAAAAATCAGCTCAAAGTGGACTAAAGACTTAAGCACAAGACCAAAAACTGTAAAACTCTGAGAAGAAAATACAGAAAATAAACTGCTGAACATTAGTCTTGGCACTGGTTTCATAGGTATGCCACCAAAAGCACAGACAACGAAAATAAAAATAAGCAAGTGGGACCACATCAATTTAAAATTCTTCTGAATAGCAAGGAAAACAATCAGCAGAGTGAAAAGGCAGCCTACATAATGAGCAAACATATTTGCAAACCATACATCTGAAAAGGAGTTAATCTCTAAAATATAAGGAGCACTTACAACTCAAAGAAACAACCTAACAACCTGATTAAAACATAGACTAAGGACTTCAACAGGTATTTTTCCAAAGAAGATATGCAAATGGCTATAGGTACATTTTAAAATGTTCCAAGATGCTAATCATCACAGGAATACAACTCAAAACCGCCACGAGTTATCACCTCATACCTATCAAGATACCTATTATTTTTAAAAACTCAAAGACAACAAGTGATTGTGAGAACGTGGAGAAATTGGAACCTTGTACAATGTTGGTGGGAAAGAAAAATAGTGCAGCCAATATGGAAAAAAGTATACAGGGTACTCAAATAATTAAAAATAGAATTACTATATGGACCTACAAAAATACTAAAGAGAGTCTATGCTGAAATGAAAGAGCAATTAACACTAAAAATCTACTCATAGAAATAAAGTACAGCAAAAGAGGCAATTCACTAAGTATAAAAATATTATCAATATATATTTGTAGATCCTTTTTCTATAAATTTAAAAGATAACTACATTTAAAAAAATTATTATAAATCTCTGTCCATAGTTATACCATGTGTAAAATGTCATCTGTATAAAATAGTAAGCACAAAAGTGGGAAAGATAATGGAGCTATATTAGCAGAAAGTTTCTGGATACTCTTATAGTTAAGTTGGTACTAGTTTTAACTGGCTTTTATAAGTTAACTAGCTTTTATAAGTTGAGAACTTAAATGTAACTCAAAACATAGTAAGATAAATGACAAAGAAATTTAAATCTTGCTCTCATAAATGTGTATTTCATTCAAATAAGTCAATGATGGAAGAATAGAGGAACAAAAATACTAAAGATTTTTGGAACACAAAAAGCAAAATTGCAGACATAAATTGTAATTTCTCAGTAATTACGTGAATGAATTAAACACTCCAATTAAAAACATGAAATTGCATAATAGATTTTTAAATAAAGTTGATTCAACTATCTGCTATCTACAAAACAGTTAATTTTCAAAGGCACCAAAAGATTAAAAGGAAAATAATGAATTAATATATATTATGCAAACAGAAAACCATGACAAAGTATGGCTAAACTGGTATCAGTAAAACAAAAAACAAGTCTTTAATACAAAAAATATTACTATGGACAAAGAAGAACATTTTTAATAATAAAAATGCTGCCACAGTTTAAATGTTTGTGTTTCCTCTAAATTCTTATGTTGAAACCTAATTACCAACATGATGTATTAAGAACTGCACCATTTAGGAGGTAATTCATGGGGCTCTGCCCTCATAAATAAGATTAGTGCCCTTAAAAAGGAGACTCCAGAGACCTGCTTTGCCTCTCCCACTAGGTGAGGACACAGCTAAAAGGTGCCATCTGTGAACCAGTAGGCGTAACCTCACTAAAAACTGAATCTGCTGATGCCTTAATTACAGTGAACTACAATTAACAACTGTATGCTAATATATTAGATAACCTAGATAAAATGGACAAATTCCTAGAAAGACACAAATTGGCAAAACTGACTCAAGAAAAAACAGAATATTTGCATAAATGTATATTAACTAAATAGATTGAATAATAAATAACCTTTCACAAAGAAAATACCAAGACCAATGAGCAGAGCAAGATGGTGGAATAGAAGCCAACACTGGTTGTACTCCCTACCCCACGGGAACACCAAATTTTAACAACTATTTTGCATACAGAAAAGCGCCATCACAGGAACCAAAAATCAGATGAGCAATCATACTACCTGGTACTTGGTTTTAACTTCATATTGTTGCAAGAGGCATAGAAGAGTGCAGGAGAGACAGTCTTCAGTTGCCAATGCCTTCCCTCTCC
Organism: Colobus angolensis palliatus; assembly: GCF_000951035.1. NCBI lineage: Eukaryota > Metazoa > Chordata > Mammalia > Primates > Cercopithecidae > Colobus > Colobus angolensis. Next base: position 1,809,554 of record NW_012117477.1, read on the forward strand.
CATCCACCAACAGTTGCCAGCCACGCCGGGTAGAGAATCTACACCTGGGTGAGGTAGAACACAGCAGCTGGGGGACATTAAATTAGACTCAGTGCTACTCTGTTATGGTGGAGAATAAGGTCTAAGATTTAAGTATTTAATCCATTTTGATTTGATTTTTATATATGTCAAGAGATATGGGTCTAGTTTTATTCTTCTACCTATGGTTATACAGTTTTCCCAGCACCATTTATTGAATGGGGAAACTGTCCAGGACATTGGTCTGGGAAAAAAAAATTTGAGCAATACCCTGTAAGCTCAGGCAACCAAAGCAAAAATGGACAAATGGGATCACATCAAATCAAAAAGCTTCTGCACATCAAGGGAAACAACCCACAAAGTGAAGAAACAACTCACAGAATGGGAGAATTGCAAACTAGTCATCTGACATTGGATTAATAACCAGAATATATAAACAGCTCAAACAACTTTATAGGAAAAAAGTCTAATAATCCAATGAAACAAATTGGCAAGCAATTTGAATAGACACTTCTCAAAAGAAGATATACAAATGGCAAATGGGCATATAAAAAGTGCTCAGGCCAGGTGTGGTGGCTTATATCTGTAATCCCAGCACTTTGGGAAACCTAGGCGGGTGGATCACTTGAGGTCAGAAGTTCGAGACCAGTCTAGCCAACATGGTAAAACCCCGTTCCTACTAAAAATAGAAAAATTACCTGGGGATGGTTTTGGGCATCTGTAATCCCAGCTACTCAGGAGGCTGAAGCAGGAGAATTGTTTGAACCCAGGAGACAGAGGTTGCAGTGAGCTGACACGGTGCCATTGCACTCCAGCCTAGGCGACAGAGTGAGACTCTTTCTCAAAAAAAGAAAAAAAAAAAGCTCAAGAAGATCATTGATCATCAAAAAAGTGAGTGCAAATCAAAATGACAGTGAGATATCATCTTGTTCCAGTTAAAACGGCTCTTATCAAAAATACAAGCAATAACAAGTGCTGGAGTGCTGGAGAGGATGTGAAGAAAAGAAACCCTCATACACTGTTAGCGGCGAAATGAGTTAATACAACTGCTGTGATGAACAGTTTGGAGGTTTCTCAAAAATCTAAAAATAGAGCTGCCATACGATCCAGCAGTCCCACTTGGTATATACCCAAAATAAAGAAAATCAGTATATACTGGTGCGTATTAAACAGATGTGTTGGGAGAGGTGGGGATGGTTTGGGTTACAAAAATATAGATAAGACAATGAATAATGTTTAGTATTTGAAAGAATAACAATTCTTAGTATTTCATAGCACAGAAATACTAAATGTTTCGTGTTTGATAGCACTATAGTCAAAATAATTTAATTGTACATTTAAAATGATTAAAAGATTGTAGTTGGACTATTTGTAACACAAAGGATAAAAAAAGAGTTTGACTCAATTACCTCTGCCGCTGCAATCAATACACAATGAATATGCACAGCCTAGTTCAGGGATACCAGGAGGTACAGTAGAGGTATATGGAGCAAGGACATCCCAGGTATGCCTAGCCTAAAGATGATCTGCACCTGATCTTCAGGCAATGAATATGTGTGGGTACTAAATAAATGCTTGTTGTAAACCACTGATACTATGTGATTTATTTTACGTAGTAACAAATCAGTTCACCTCTATTCTGTCTTTTCTATCAGCTCTCCTTAAAGTTTAAAATTAACTGAATTATTTGATCTCAAAAAACTTTCACTATTCTAAAAAATACCAATTATAGTACTAGATCATTGAAACAATCTTGAAAAGAGAAAGAACAAAATACAATTCATAGATTCAATTAGATATAAATAACTTATTGACACATCACAAATTTTGGTATAGAATGTAAAATAAATTTATGGAAATCAAAACATTTTTAAAAATTATCACTGATTTCATTTCATTACTCAACCTGAAATGGGTTTTATTGTCCTAAATATTCTTGCTAAAACTCTTTTGTCTTTCCAAATTCAAATATCTTTTCTGCCATGAATATAAACTTTTTTAAAAAATGTAATATCAAATTAGACTGTAAATTGTCTTAAAGATTACAGACATAGACTTTATTTCTGTATGTGGATTTAGTTCAGAATTCTTTTATTTTTTATTTTTATGAGATAAAGTTTCACTCTTGTCACCCAGGCTGGAGTGCAATGGTGCAACCTCTGCTCACTGCAACCTCTACCTCCCAAGTTCAAGAGATTATCTTGCCTCAGCTTCCAGAGTAGCTGCGATTACAGGCTCCCACTACCACACCGGGCTCGTTTTTTTGTTTAATTTTTATTTTTTGTAGAGACAGGTTTTATGATGTTGGCCAGGCTGGTCTCAAACTCTGAACTCAGGTGATCCACCTGCCTTGGCCTCCCAAAGTGCTGGGATTACAGGTGTGACCAACCGTGCCTGGCAGCAGAATATTTCAACTCATTGCCTAAAACTAACTGCATATCTAAGTCTAGTTGATTAAATGCAATTTCTATTTTAAAAATTTATAAAATTAGTTATATTTAGGTCACTAATTGGTTGATCTAATGAGATTTTATTTCATATAATTTTGCTTAATCAATTTTCTTATTTTTTCACATTGAATAAATCGTTTAAATCTCTGAATTAACATTTTTATAAAATACAAAATATTGTGAGTGATAAAGAGTTCCTTTTAGAAGGGTCTGCTTCTAACCCTCTGAGATTTGTAGCTAATGCTGATTTCAGGTCTTTTTCTTTTAAGCTATATATTTTTTGTCTCATTATAAGAATTATAGAAATATTGATGTTTTGCATGGAGTTAGAAATCCTTTTTTGGCACATCTTAATATCTAAGCAACATCCATGCACAAATGCACATGCCCAGACTGAATTTTTTAAACCTTAAAAAAAACAAAACAAAAAAAGCCATAAAATGTAGTTGTCTAATGGGAATCTCTGACAGTTTTCACTGTGTTTGAGGCTCTGAAGTGAATTGAAGTTTATATAATCTCATATTAAAGCAAAAGGAAGTAAGGTAGAAAAATACTTTATTTAAGACTTAGATTTCTGAAGTTAATTTAACGTCTCATATTCAGTAACCTCAGGTCCCTTAGCAACAAAATATTGTTTATCATTGAGAAAAATTGTCATGCACCTGTTAGAGACACTGCTGATTTAACGAACAATGATTTGGGAAGTGGAGGAAGGTGGTCTCCTCCCAATCTAAGTTTCCTAGATCCTTGATAGCCACCAGTTACCCTATCCTTTGCACTCAAGAACATAGTTTATAAACTCAGTTTGAAGTTTTACATGAGACAGATGCCATGCCTTTGGGAATGATTTTTAAAACTGTGTAGTTACTCTGTGCCAAACTGAGCCAGGAGCATACCACAGATGTTTTGTTACCTGTTTACTTTCAAATTCTGGCCTGGGAAACAATTAGTCAAGATATATAAAAGAAGAAATCATTTTACTCGCTTACGTTTTCAAAATATTTTCTCTAATTCACATAGTCAAGTTAATATTTTTTGAAAAAATCCATTGTGTCAAGCAAAATAATGAACCCAAAAGATACTCATGCCATAATCCACAGTATTTGTGATATGTTACCTCACATAGTACAAGGCACTTTGTAGATATTAGTTAAAGATATTGAAATGGTAATATTATCTTAAATATACAGGTTGACTCGCTATAATCACAAAAGTCCTTTTAAGAGGAAGGCAAGAGATACGATAAACGAAGCAGAAATCAAAATAATGTAGGGTTAGCAGCCAAGGAAAGAGGGCAGTCTCCAAAAGCTACAAAAAGCCAGGTAACAGATTCTCCCTAAAAACTCCAGAAAGAATGCTGCCCTGCCATATCTTCATTTTAGCCAAGTGAAACTGATTTTCTTAAGTACATGGAAAGTTATATCACCTTCTTATATATGAACACTCAATTAAATAATAGCTCACATGAAAGTAGCAGCTTGTATTTAAGTTATTGTACTGCTTTTAAAATCTGTATGACAGAATCAACAATCTTTCCTTGACTAATCAAAAATAGCGAATGCAAGTCCTCTTCCAGAGTGCCAGGCTACAGTAGATTTAGTAGATCATCAAGTCTCCCTCCGATAAATGTTTATAAAAGGAGTTAAACAACCTCTTCTTTTCTGACAATTCAGTCATCCCTGATCATTGACATGAGAACCATAACTTTTGATCATTTATCCACTTAAGGTTATTGCTGGGTTTCTGATGCATAACTATGAAATAATAAATTCGTGTTGGTTTAAGTCACTAAGTTTGCGTTAATTTGTAAACAAGGAAATGAGAAACTAATATTCTTATAATCTCATTAGGTTTTTTTTTTTTGTTTGTTTGTTTGTTTTTTGCCTTCTATAATACTATAATCATTAAGCGAGAATACGTCCAAGGAGGCTGAACAAAAAAATCATAGGCCCTGATGGACTAGGGATAAATAAAATACCATATACCTTCCAAAAGATATACAGACGCTGATTTAAATGATCCTTACATTTAGCTTTTCAGCTGTGATGCTTTTATTACATTCAAACATAGGCAAACAAAATTATCTTAGTGTGTGCTTAGTAATAGAATCTGTGTATATTTTTCATTTGCTCCTAAAATAGAAATCATCTTTCAGCAGCTTTTTTCTTACAATAAATGACAATGAGGGCGGTAGATATGTGTTTATTTAAAAATCTTTGCAATATGTCTATTTTAAAGCTCTATCATCTAAAACTCGTTATCAGTTTTTAAACATTAGTTCTGAGAGCAAGATAATGAACATGAAAGAGTATATATGCATCTACATGTGCGCGCGCACACACACACACACACACACACACACACACACACACAACTTTCTTAGCAACCAGATATAAATCAGGCCTCAGAAGACGCTCAAGGAGAAGCATGTTTTTCTCACCAAATCTGAAAATACATATTCAGAACACCTCAATTGCCTCATTGTTAAAACTGGAAGAGATTGAAAAGCAGTATTTATGATAGCAGAAAAGGAGACAATAATGGTGTATGATGTATACAAATTGTTTAGCCAAATGTCCTGTAATATATTTGACCCCTGCTACCTCCATTATTTTGTCACTCAAAAAAAAAAAAAAAAAAAACAGAGAATGAGTAGTCCATTGATTTAAAAAATGTGAATTTAAGTATCTCAGTTTGTCAATAGAAGCAAGAGACACAGAATTTCAGGATTTTTTTTTTTCTACTTAGATGTAACACATTCTCTCATTTCTAGATGAATTATAAACAATTCATCTTGTGAACGCTCCCCATTTTTCTCTAACCTAATTTTCCTATAATGATTTCTTTCTCCTTTCCTTTGCTACCCACCGTAGCTTAATTTTCCAAAATTAAAACCCACATATGGGTTTGATCAGTGATTACAGTTGTAAGTAATAAACTATATTGTTTTTGTTTAAACTGCATACTTTTTGGCCCCTAGTTCAAAAGTACACTGTAGATGGCCAGAGAAGGACACTTTCTGTTTCAAAACTGAAGAGAATGAGAAAATATTTAATTGAACATCAATTAATCTATTCACTTAAATATTTATTCAGTATCAAATGTATGACAGAGACTGGCTGGAGAAACATCAATGAAAAACAGACAAAGTTTGTCCGCGTGGATCTTAAATCCATTGTTCATGATATTAAAAATGCTGTCCAGATAGTTCATCTGATAATAATAGTTTTTATTTATATAATTGTACTGTTCTTAAAACCTGTATGACAGAACCCACAATCCCTCCATGACTAGTCAAAAATAGGGAATGCAAGTCTTCTTCCAGAGTGCCATGTAATAGACTTGGAATATCCTCAAGTCTCCCTCTGATAAGTGTTTCTAAAAGAAGGTAAACAATCTCTTCTGTCCTGTATTATAAATCAGCCTTCCCTAATTATTAATAAGAGAACCATGAATTTGATAACTTATCCAGTTAAGGTTATACCTGTCTTTTCTAAACTTTCCTTGAAAGAAAGTAGAATAGAATTCTTTGACTAGGTTCAGCAGGTGTCACAAAATTACACAGATTCACCTTCCGTTCACTTGCGAGAGGCAGTAAAGCTTATTTTTGCAAATTTTTGGTTTACATAGAAAACCAAGAACTACCAGCTGACATTGATTACATAATTAATCTAGCACATGTTAACTATCAACTGGTAATTCTTAATGTAATTCTTCAAAATCTGGAACTACAACAATCATTGTCCTTCAAAACTTTAAGAAAAGAACTTTTTAAATGACAATGTTTTCTTTTGATTAGATGCTTATAAATTCTTTCATTTATTTTCCCTTTTCTGTCACTATTCCACTTCTACTGACATGTTCTTTCCTTTGTGGGTGTAAGATATTTTTATAAATTTTTTAAAATGTGGATAGCCCTTTCTTGCCTTATATATGGGTTAATACTTTTTAGTTTTTTCTTTAAATTTTAACTTAGTTTATGTAGTTTCAGCCAAGGTAATTTTATTGGTATTGCAGTTAATTTGTATATAAATTTAGAAAGAATTGGTAAAGTTATGTGATTGAGTGTTCACATATAAGAAGGTGGTATAACTTTGAACTTACTCAAGCAAATTTTATGACTATTAGGAGATGTTTAGACCTTTCTTGATACAAATTCTATACTTCTTTCATTCACTTCATTCCTTAGTATTTTATATTTTTGCTTATTATTATGAATGTGGCTATTTAAATCAATACATTTTACAAATGCAATTTATAGGCATATATTAAATATTTGAGCCTGTGTATTTATTTTGTAGTGACTTTATTTAGTTACGGAGTCATTTTTGTCTGATATTTAATACTGAGATATTTAATATTATGATTCTAGTTAAAACTCATTTACTTATGCAAAAAAAGGTAAGGAAACTGGTCCATGATAGATTCCATCCTCAATCTTAGGATTCATTAACATTTCAGGATACATCCAGATAATGCTTACTTTTCATGAACATTGCAAAATACTGAGCCCCTATGTTCCACATGTCTATAGAAATTATAAACTATAGAGTTGGCTGCCTAATGCAATGGCTACTAGCCACGTTACTAATTAAATGTAAGTTAATTTAAATTAAATAAAATTAAAAATTCAGTTTCTCGTTTGCATCACGTTGGACAGGTTTAAGTGTTTACCAGTCACGTCTGGCTGGTGGAAACGGTATTGAACAGCACAGAAGAATATTTCTATTATTGGAGAAATGTTCGATTGGACAATGTGGGCAAAGTACTTAAGTGCTATGGAATCAGTGTCTGCCTGTCTTTGGATTTGGATTTCATCATCGTAATTGCCATTTATATGTGTTAAGTAGACTGGATTAAGGGATACCCAGGTAACTGGTAAAAGATTATGCCTGGGTCGGGCGCGGTGGCTCAAGCCTGTAATCCCAGCACTTTGGGAGGTCAAGACGGGCGGATCACGAGGTCAGGAGATCGAGACCATCCTGGCTAACACGGTGAAACCCCGTCTCTACTAAAA
>NW_012117477.1:1817208-1878946 GCF_000951035.1 Colobus angolensis palliatus
AAAAAAAAAAAAAAAAGAAAAAAGATTATGCCTGGCTTTCTAAAGAGTTTAACACTTGTTTGTTTGTTTAAACTTTTAAGTTCAGGCATACATGTGCAGAGACTAACATCTGAATCATTACGCTGAGTAAAGAAAATTTGTTCTCATCAATGTGGATAGGCATCATCCAATCCATTGAGGGGTCAGATAGAACAAAAAGGCAGAAGAAGGTCAAATACACTCTTTTTCTTGAGCTGAGGCATCCATCTTCTCCTGTCTTCAGACATTGCAGCTCTTTGTTTTCAGCCTTTAGGATCTGAGACTTGAACCAGTGCCTTATATCCTCCACTCCAATCCCCAGAGTTCTCAGGTTATCGGTCTAGGACTAGGAGTTTTACCATCGGCTCCCCTACTTTTCAGGTTTTTGGATTCAGACTGAATTGCCCCACCAGCTTTTCTGAGTCCTCAGCTTGCAGACAGCACATTAAGAAACTTCCCAGGCTCCATAATCATATGAGACAGTTGTCACGACAATCTCTTATATATCTACAAACTAAGACATTATTCCATCATTATTATTACTATTGCTACTACTGTTATTTCTAGATTCATAAAATTTAAGTTATGGTTAATTTTCTTAAAAATGTATTGCAGTTCAGTTGTTCCAAATATATACTTTGGTTTATTTGAGTTGATTGCCTTTACAAACGTGGCTTTCTTCTTTATCTCTCGCATGTTATGTTTGTCTTCCTGTAAGCACCAAGATATTTGGGTAGGTGCTGTATTTATCTAAGGAGAATGAAGACAGACTATTCTGACAGTTGTAAGACTATAATCAAATACTACTTAGTCAAAGTGCAGTGACTTCTTTTTGTATATGTTCCTAAGTCCACAGGCTCTGTGTCCAGTCTCGTTCTATCCCTACATATGCTCTCCAGGTACAAATATAATTGTAGTAAATTACTTTTAGGCAACTGCCACATTGACTCAGTACTATAAAAAGTCTCCTCTTTGATGTTTGACATGTATTTTCCCTTCCATTGCTACTTTGGTGGCTTTGAAATGCTATTAATTCATGACAGTGAATAGGGTAATAGATTTCTTTTTATTTTTTTCAATTCCACAGGTTATTGGAGAACAGGTGGGGTTTGGTTACATGAGTAAGTTCTTTGGTGGTGATTTGTTAGATTTTAGTGCACCCATCACCCAAGCAGTATGCACTGCACCCTCTTTGTTGTCTTCTATTCTTCACCTCCTTCCCACCCTTTCCCCAAGTCCCCAAAGTCCATTGTGTTATTCTTATGCCTTTGCATTGGCATAGCTTAGCTCATACTTATGAGTGAGAACATACAATGTTTGATTTTCCATTCCTGAGTTACTTCACTTAGAATAACGGTCTCCAATCTCATCCAGGTCACTGTGAATGCCATTAATTCATTCCTTTTAATGGCTGAATAGTATGCCTATATATATATATAGGAATATATACATACACATATATGTGTATATATATTATGTGTATAAAATCACACTTTCTTTATTCATATTGATTGAAGGGGATTTGTGTTGGTTCTACGTTTTTGCAATTGCAAATTATGCTGCTATAAACATGCATGTGCAAGTATCTTTTTTGTATAATGATTTCTTTTCCTCTGGGTAGATACCCAGTACTGGGATCGCTAGATCAAATGGTAGTTCTATTTTTTAGTTATTTAAAGAATCTCCACACTATTCTCAATACTGGTTGTACTAGTTTACATTCCCACCAGCAGTGTAGAAATGTTCTGTGTTCACCACATCCATGCCAACGTCTACTATTTTTGGATTTGTTGATTTTGATTATCAGATGGAGTCTTGCTCTGTTGCCGAGGCTGGAGTGCAGCGGTGCAATATTGACTTATTGCAAGCTCCCAGGTTCACGCCATTCTCTTGCCTCAGCCTCCCCAGTAGCTGGGACTACAGATGCCTCCACCATGTCCAGCGAATTTTTTTGTATTTTTAGTAGAGATGGGGTTTTACCATGTTAGGCAGAATGATCTCAATCTCCTGACCTCGTGATCCACCTGTGATTATGGCCATTCTTGCAGGAGTAAGGTGGTATATGGCACTGTAGTTTTCATTTGCATTTCCCTGATCATTAGTGATGTTGAGCAGTTTTTTTCATGTTTGCTGGCCATTTGTGTATCTTCTTTTGAGAACTGTCTATTCATGTCCTTAGTCCACCTTTTGATGGGATTTTTTTCTTGTTGATTTGTTTGAGTTGATCGTAGATTCTGGATATTAGTCCTTTGTCAGATGTATAGATTGTGAAGACTTTTTCTTCACTCCATGAGTTGTCTGTTTACTCCGCTGACTATTCCTTTTGCTGTACAAAAGCTCTTTAGTGGCTGGGTGTGGTGGCTCGTGCCTTTAATCCCAGCACTTTGGGACACCAAGGTGGGTGGATCACAAGGTCAGGATATTGAGACCCTACTGGCTAACATGGTAAAACGCTGTCTCTACTAAAAGTGCAAAAACTTATCCCAGCATGGTGGTGGGCACCTGTAGTCCCAGCTACTTGGGATGCTGAGGCAGGAGAATGGTGTGAACCCAGGAGGCAGAGCTTGCAGTGAGCTGAGATCAATCAAGCCACTGAACCACTGCAATCTGAGAGACAGAGTGAGAGTAAGACTCCATCTCACACACCACACACACACAAAAACTCTTCAGTTTAATTAAGTCCCAGAAATTTATCTTTGTTTTTGTTGCATTTGCTTTTGGGTTCTTGGTCATAAAATCCTTGTCTAAGCCAATGTCTAGAAAAGTTTTTCTAATGTTCTAGAATTTTTATAGTTTCAGCCCTTAATCCATCTTGAGTTGATTTTTGTGTAAGGTGAGAGATAAGAATTTCATTCATTCTTCTACATGTGGCTAGCCAATTATTCCAGGACCATTTGTTGAAAAGGGTGTTCTTTTCCTACTTTATGTTTCTGTTTCCTTTGTCAAAGATAAGTTGGCTGTAAGTATTTAATTTCTGGGTTCTTTGTTCTGTTTCATTGGTCTATGTGCCTATTTTTCTACCAGTACCATGCTGTTTTGGTGACTATAGCCTTATAGTATAGTTTGAAATTAGGTAATGTGATGCCTCCAGATTTGTTCCTTTTGCTTAGTCTTGTTTTGGCTCTGTGGGCTCTTTTTGGTTCCATATGAATTTTATAATTGTTTTTCCTAATTTTGTGAGTAATGATGGTGGTATTTTGATGGGAATTTCATTGAATTTGTAGATTGCTTTTGCCATTATGGTCATTTTCACAATGTTGATTCGACCCATCCATGAACATGGGATGTGTTTCCTTTTGTTTGTGTTGTCTGTGATTTCTTTCATCAGTGTTTTGTAGATTTTCTTGTAGAGGTCTTTCACTTCCTTGGTTAGGTATAGTCCAAACTATTTTATTTTATTTTTCTTTGCAACTATTGTAAAAGGGGTTGTGTTCTTGATTTGATCCTCAGCTTGGTTGCTGCTGATATATAGAAGAGCTACTGATTTGTGTACATTAATTTTGTATCTAGAAACTTTGCTAAATTAATTTACCAGTTCTAGGAGCTTTTCGGAGGAGTACTTGGGGTTTTCTAGATAAACAATCATATCATCAGCAAACAGTGACAATTCAAATTCCTCTTTACCAATTTGGATGCCCTTTATTTGCTTCTCTTATCTGATTACTGTGGCTAGGACTTCCTGTACTATGTTGAAGAGGAGTGGTGAGAGTGGACATCCTTGTCTTGTTCCAGTTCTCAGAGGGAATGCTTTCAACTCTTCCCTATTTAATATTATGTTGGCTGTGAGTTTGTCATAGCTTTTAAATATATTCTTGTATAATTAATGTCTTGTAATATGGAAGGATATTTGATAATTTACAGTTAACTAATTAAAGTTGGGTTATTATATTGGAAAAAGTCATGCTTTTACTAATGAAGGATGTATGAATGCAGTAAAAAATAGTTAAGTCACCTGTCTAGCCAAATAGAATAGAAGATTAAATTTCAGGGATTGTTTGGTGTATATTTCTTAGAGAATACTCTCAGATACTTGTTCCACCAGGCACTTATTTTAACTGACAGAACAACCAAAGTGGAATCCTTCCCTACTGATTTTACAAGTACTAATAAAAATTTAAGCATCTAAAAAGAAGTTAGACATTAATGTAAAGACTAAAGATTAACTACAGTGAATACTTACTCAGAGAACCTCAGTAAATGGGAAATAGGTCAAAACAAATTCATGAGGATGAAGAGAAAAAGAATCAAGAGAATTAAAATATAATTTTGAAAAATGAAAGATGAACTGACTAAATTAGAAGAGGGAAAGCTATCAGCAAGGAAAAAAATATGTAAGGCACAGGCACCAAAATACCTAAGAGAAGACACCAAAAAATTCATAAACAAATTAAATTCAAAGATAAAAATAAAAATATCAACTTTATTTCTAAACATAAGCTTCATCAACTTCAAGACAGTTTTGTAAGCAATGATACCAGCCATTTAGTTCGCTTCTAAATAAATGAGCACTGTGGGTGTTTAATTGTATCAATACAGTGTTACTTAACTGAAGAAAAATGGGTGCCCTCTATAGATTTCTTTAAGATTAGAAAACAGAGAAGTTGGAAGGAGCCAAGTCGGGACTATAGGTGGATGTATAATCATTGTCCATCAAAATTCTTCCAAAATTGCCCTTTTTTGATGAGAGAAATGAGCAGGAGCATTGACCTGGTGGAGAACACTCTGATAAAGCTTTCCTGGACATTTTTCTGATACAGCCTTGGCTAACTTTCTCAAAGTATATTCATAATAAGCAGATTTTATCATTCTTTGGCCTTCCAGAAAGTAAACAAGCAAAATGCCTTGAGCATCCCAGGAAACTGTTGCTATGATGTTTGTTCTCGACTGTTCACTTTCGCTTTAAGTGAACCATTTTCACCTCTTGGTAGCCATTGTTTTGATTGTGCTTTATCTTCAGGATCATACCTGTAAAGTCATGTTCCATCACCTGTTACAATTCTTTGAAGAAATGCTTCAGGATCTTGATCCCACTGTTTAAAACTTCTATTGAAGGTTCTGCTCTTTTCTGCAGTCAACCTGAGTACAGCAGTTTTAGTACCCATTGAATCGAATGTTTGTAACTTTAATTTCTCAGTCAGAATTGTGTAAGCTGAGCCAACAGACATGACTATGGTATGGGCTGCTGTTTCTGCTGAATCGTTGGTCTTCTTCAATGAACATACACACAAGATTTTTTCTTGCAAATGTATGTGAATGGTCTACTGCTGTGTGCTCTATCTTCAACACTGTCCAATCCTTTCTTAAGATAAGTTGTCTACTTGTAAACTGTTGATTTATTTGGAGGCACTCTCCCCATAAACTTTTTGTAAAGCATCAGTGGTTTCAACATTCTTACACCTGAACTTCACCATTATTTTGATGTTCATTCTTACTTCGAATTTAGCAGAATTCATGTCACTCTAATAAGAGCTTTTATAAACAGATGTCATATGCTTCTTAGTGCCTCAAAATATATCCTGTATATGTTATAACAAGTTAGTATAGATTTATGTTGGGGCAACTTTAAACAATCCATGTGTAGTTTTTTCATAATACACATTTTTCATGAATTTTTTGAAAATCCATCATATAACATGGTGAAAAAAGGTATCATTGAAGGGGGTTTGAATGCTGGGCTGAAAACAGGAGACTTGGTTACAAATTCATATAAGAAGTCTTTAGCCTTCACCTTTTCTTCTTAGTGATAATAGAAGATTGGAGAGATTAACAGAGTATCTGGATTGAAAGATATTAGGTCCAGTGTAGGGTAGCATATACTCAGAAGAGGGTGATTAAGTGAATGTTTACATGATGTCTTCTGAGATATCCAGCACTCTTCTCTCAGTCATGTCTAGAATATTAGAAAACTGATTTCTTACTCAAGTTATAGGTTTGGAAATACCTTTTCTCAAAATCTGACCATTGAAAGAGAAGATATTTACATTAAAAATCCCCAGTGAAATAACCCAATAAAATTAGCCAAAAATGAAGTTCATATGTGTTGTGCTGCACCTGACCTCAAAATTTCTAAAGAGGTTTTTAGTTCTCAATTCTTAAATATGAGCAAACATCTAAGGAATGCCAGATAGCTGAGAAAAAAAAATAAAAATAAAAACTCTAATCTGGAAGATAAAGACTACCTGAAGAATTGAACAAACAAACAAACCACAACTACTACTATGGTAAAACTTAGAAGGAGAATATACTTTGTAGGAGGAATTAAAAAAACAAAAAATGTAAAAATAAAAACGGTTCTCATCCTCAGAGTGCTAAGTGAAGTTATATCACCCATAAAATAAGAACCAGAGTTTAAAAAATAAATTTTTAGGCTGGGCACAGTGGGTATTGCCAGTAATCCCAGCCCTTAGGGAGGCCGAGGCAGGTGGATCACTTGAGACCAAGAATTCGAGACCAGCTTGGCCAACAGGTTGAAACCCTGTCTCTGCTAAAAGTAAAATAACGCCAGATGTGGTGACTCATGCCTGTAATCCCAGCACTTTGGGAGGCTGAGGGGGGCGGATCATGAGGTCAGGATTTGAGACCAGCCTGGCCAGAATAGTGAAACCCCATCTCTACTAAAAATACAAAAATTAGCCAGGTGTGGTGGCGCATGCCTGTAGTCCCCAGCTACTCAGGAGGCTGAGGCGGAAGAATAGCTTGAACCCGGGAGGTGGAAGTTGCAGTGAGCTGAGATCACAACACTATACTCCAGCCTGGGCAACGGAGCAAGAGTCTGTCTCAAAAACAATAAAAAATGACATAAATTCACCGGGCGTGGTGGCACATGCCTATAATACCTGCTACTTAGGAGGCTGAGAAATAAGAGTCTCTTGAACCTGGGAGGCAGAGGTTGCAGTGAGCCAAGATTGCGCCACTGCATTCCAGCCTGGGTGATAGAGTGAGACCCTGTCTCAAAAAAATAGTAAAAATAAAATAAATAAATGAATAAATAAAAAACGTTTTTTAGACATCAAGACTGAGCTCTTAGAACTATAAAGCACAATAGTAAAATTTTTAAAAGGTACTAGAAAGATTAGAAGATAAAAAGTATACACTCCTGAAAATAAAGTAAAAATGTGAAAAGATGAAAAACTATTGTATAGATTATTTAGAGACTAAATTTCATCTCAGGTTTTACTAGACTGGAAATATATCCATGAACACTAATCAGGTTCAAATCAAAATAGTTCTTGATATCAAACATTAAAACCATGGCTATCTTAATCAAAAGGGGGAAATGACAATTTTAAAAGAGCAGATAGTTAAACCTTTGTGACTGATAAAAATCATGCATTTATCCTGTCAGTATGCTACATATTGGAATGGAAATTTTTCTGGGTGAGGAGAACAAGATCATGTCCATCTCTGCCCCTATCATGATGATTAACATTCGGTTTTCTCGTATTAGGTTGTTGATCTTAAGTTATTTTAAAGTTTAAACATCCTATGATTTACTACTAAATGCTCACTGAATGTGTTTGATATGTGTACATGTGTATACGTATTTTATTTTTCTGCTCTTCCTAGCCTCATGCGAACATGTACATCATCGTGTTATCATTAAATTAGTTCTGAATTATTTGTGTTGGACAGTGTTTTCCAGCGTAACTGTTCACCTCTGGGTTCTCCCAGTTCTGTCTTGTTTTAGATCTGTTGTGCTGCTGCCAGCTGCTCAGAAAAACATCAAAATGACACTGAATGGGCAGGAAAAGTTGATAAATTATATGAAGTGAGAGCCACTTGGAAGTCCTGCAGTGTCACCAGAAATAATATAGTGAAGTCAAAACAATGAGAAATGGGGGCAGAGCATCGACTGTCACAAGAAATGGCCCTCAGGGGATTAAAAAAAAAAAAAGGAACACCTTTGAGGATAAACAATAATAATCAGGGAAGGAGATGGTAGTGTGGGAGAAAAAGATAAAAGCAATAAAGAGCATATAGAGATTTTAATTTTATTGATATAATATTCTAGAATCCACCAATGAATTAGCCTAGGAAACTTGCTCTGCTGTTTTAACACATTTACTTGTAAATTGTAACAAGGTAGGGTTGATAGCTGCTCATTATGTGGACTTTTATTCTGAACATTGTCCCCTCTGTTTCATCACCTGTTTCATTTTTGAAAAGTACACTTGACTACTGAAGAAATAGTCAGAAAAAGTATAGGGCGTAGTGATGAATCTATTTCGTTATATGTGAATCCACTTACTGTGAATTCTCAAAAGTAGAAGTGAAAAAACGTGATCTGCTCATAAGAAAACACCAAAAGTATCAGGTGCAAGTGTGTCAGGCAATGTACCCAGGAAGAAATAAACCTCATTAGGGCAGCATCTCTAAGGAGGTTGCTTATTGGGTTTTTCCACTCTGTGCTTCTAGAATCAATGTTAGACTTAGGTAAGACCTAAAGCATAAATATCAGACACCTTTAACAGTCTAGGAATTCTTCATGGAAACCTTATCAGGACAACAAAATCGCTTCTGAAGAAATCTAAACCCATGCTCTAAAGGAACAAATGTGTGGTTTTGTGTGTGATTGTGAAGTTTCTAAATAACATTTTGCAAAGAGATTATGAGCACTTTTAGCCAGTATGGCTAAGGTGGCTGCCCAGGCCTATCCAGGATCCTCTCTAATGTCTTGCCAAGTTTTTGGTGCTATATCTACTCTGGAAGAGACTGCAAGTCCGCGTATCCAATTGTTACTTTATCTGAATGAATTTTCTGAAATTGCTGCCTTTGTCACTGAATTTTGGTGGATATACATCTTAGTCCACAAATTTGAGTCCACATAATGTAACTTTCTTTTTCCTTATTCAACTTGATAAAAGTGTCAATTTTCCAAGATTTCATTCAACACTAAGGTACTGGTGGACATGAGGTGGAATGTGGATGTTCTAGAACATCCTGGTCTTCTACACAGTTTGTCCATGTAGGAATCTGCTGGGACACCTCTCATTTGTCTTGGCAGAACAGCTTCATTTCTAATGGCCTTCATATTTAATTCTGTGCCATGCATAGGCACACAAAAATCATTTTTTTCGCTCCTAGGTCATGCTCAGCAGCGGAATTCCTCTGAAAGATACTGTTACCATATGTCCAACCACATCACAGAACTGTTTATATTCTCAGGTGTTGCTATCTCTCTGTGGCATAAATAATTTTAGCTGTCAGAATCAGATGCTTAGTTGGGATTTTTGCTGTCTCCCTGTTCTCTGCTCAGAAGTCACTGAGCAGAGTGGGGCCCCTGTTTCCACTGACCCAGTGACTACACTGATCACTTCTCCTCCATCATATTCTCTTCAAATCCCTTGGAATTTATTTTTCCCCTAGTAGAATTGTGGAATCCTCAAATACTTTATGTTTATGGTTCATAACTTCTATCGCAAATTCTGTCTATACTCAGAATCTTACCATATCCACTAAGGCAAGGGTCTCTTAGATAGCTTCTCACTCAAGATAACTTAGGTGAGCATAGTAAAACAGATGATAAAGGGAAACTGATGCCGTGCCTCAGTGCTGGGGAGAAAAAGGTCATGGGCATGGACCATGGCTTCTGGGAAGCATGGGACTCAGTGACAGCCAAGTGCTATTAATCAGATTCTTCTACTGTGGCCATGTGCAAACACTATCTCCATTTCTTGACCCTCTGAATTTTCTATAGCTCCAGTTTGCCCATGTCCCTGCTCCAATGTCTGGGTTTTCTCTGTGCTCTTTCTGAGGGGCTGCGGAAGCCCTATAAGGGAGACAAATCCTTTCATACTGGAAATAAAACTTAAAATAATTATTAGTTCATGTAGGCACCTAAATTCACATACTTCCTTAGGCAGTAGAGACCTGAGCTCAGTCATGAGCTTTTTTCAATTCTGGCATAATTTAAAGGAAAAAAACTCTGTATTTTTCTGTTTCAATTTTTGCCTATTCCCAAATATCTTTCTTGTCATGAAAGACAGAATATTCCATTTCAAAGGAATTTTGAATATCTTCTTTTCAAGGATGGAAAACAAAAATGTATTTCTGTTTCTCACCAGAATGTAACTTTGCTACAATCAGTGACCATAGGGATCTGCCTTTTTTCTTTTTCACAGCTCCAGCATGATGCCTGAAATGGAGCAGGTATTCCTCAACGAATATTTTTGAATGAATGAATGGATGATTGAATATTTTGTTCATGATAGAATATTCAGCTATCTTTCAAACTTGTCACTTTTACCCACTTATGTAATTGAGACATATTTCTAAAATATCAAAATATATTTCTAAGGGTAGAGCAAGATGGCTGAACTATACCATTCACCCTACATGCAGAAACAGCAAATTTTAACAAATAACTACATACAAAAAAAGCACCAACACGAGAACCAAAAACCAGGTGAGCAATCACAACACCTGGTTTTAACTTCATATAACTGAAAGATGCACTAAAGAGGCTAAGACAATGTCTTGAACCATGGATGTCACCCCTCCCACATTGTCCTGCAGCAATAGTACTGTGCCAAGAGAGAATCTGTGCACTTGGGGGATAAAGAGTTCAGTCACTAGAATACTTTACATTGAAAGTCACTGCTGCCTGTCAGCAGAGAACAAAGCCAAGATGGGATCAGTCAGCACCTTCACACAGAGGGAGCATTTGGACTGCACCTAGCTGAAGGGTAATAGCCCATCCCAGTGGTAAGAATTTGAGTTTCTCTGCAGGCTTCACTATGGCAGGCCAAATACTCTGGGGTCATAGGTAAAATTGAAAGTCAGCCTAGGACATAAGTACTGCAAATTCTAGGCAAGTGTTAGTCCTGGGCTGGGCTTAGAGCCAGTGGACTTGAGGGGCCTGTGACCTAGGGAGTCACCAGACTGGGCAGCAAAGGGAGTGCTTGCACCACCTTTCTCCCAAACCCAGGAAGTGTAATGAAAGTGACTCCTTCCTATTGCTTGAAAAGAGGAAAATGACGAGTAAAGAGGACTTTATCTTACATCTTGGATATCAGCAAAACAACAGTAGGATAGGGCACCAGCTAGAGTTGTGAGGCCCCATTCCAGGCCCTAGCTCATGGATGACATTTCAAGATACTCTCTGGCCCAGAAAAGAACCCATTTCCTTGAAGGGAAGGACCCAGTTTTGGCAGTATTAATCACTTGCTGACTAAAGAACCCATGGACCTTGAAAAAACAACAATGATACATAGGTAGTATGCCATGAGCCTTGGGCTCTGAGATGTGCTGCTTTCAGATGTGACCCAGCACATTCTAAGCTGTGGTGGGTATAGTGTGGTGGCTGTATTTGAGAAAAGCAGAGGGAAAAGTAAAGGGGACTTTGTGTTGCACCTTAGGTACCAGCTCGGCCACAGTGATAGAGAGCACCAAGCAGGCTCTTGAGGTCCCTAAGTCCAGGCCCAGCTTCTGGTTAGCATTTCTGGACCAGCCCTGAGCTAGCTAGCAGGGAGATCAATGCTCTGAGGAGTTAGTCCCAGGCCTGATTATATCCACCACATGTTACAACTGAAGAGCCCTTGGGCTTTAAGTGAACAATGTCAGTGGCCTAGCAGAAACCCTCATGGGCCAGTGGTGATGGTGACCACAGGGAAAGACTTTTCTGCCTATGGAAAGAGGAGGAAAGAGCAGGAAGGACTTTATTTGTGGTTTGAGTGCCAGCTTAGCAGACGTAGAATAGAACATCAGGTAAATTTCTAAGGTCTTTGAATCTAATCCCTGGCTTCTGGACAATATCTCTGGATCCACCTGGGGTCTGGGGAACTCATTGACCTAAAAGGAGGGACACAAATCTGGCTGGATTCACCATCTGCTGATCATAGAGTCTTGGGCCTTGAGTGATTATAGGTGGTAGCTAAGTAGTGGTTATAGCGGGCCTTGGGCAAAACCCAGTTCTGTGCTGACTTCAGGTCTGACCCAGTGAAATCACAGTGGTGGTGGCCACAGGGATATTTGTTTTTCTCAACTCTAAGTTCCAGAAAGCTCAGCACAGAAAGAAAGAGCTTCTATTTGTTGGGGGGAAACTAAGGGAAAAGAATAGAATCTCTATCTAGTAATTCACATAATTCTGGATCTTATCCAAGACCACCAAGATGGTACCTCTATGAGTCTGCAAGAAGCACAGCATTATTGGACTTGGAACTCAAGAGTTTTTTAATACCTGAAAAGTCTTCCCAAGAAGGATGGGCACAAACAAGTCCAGATTTTGAAGACTAAACTAAATATCAAACCTGTCAATGTCCAGACACTGACAAACATTTACAGGCATCAAGACTATCCAAGAAAACATGAAATTGCCAAATGAACTAAATAAGACATCAGCGATGAGTCCTAAAGAAACAAGGATATGTGACCTTTCAGACAGAGAATTCAAAATAGCTGCATTGAGGAAACTCAAATAAATTCAAGACAACACAGAGAAGGAACTCAGAATTCTCTCAGATAAATTTAACAAGGAGATTGAAATAATAAAAAAGCAGAAATTCTAAAGTGAACTGTGCAACTGACATACTAAAGAATGCATCAGAGTCTCTTAATAGCAGAATTTACCAAGCAGAAGAAAGAATTTGTGAGCTTGAAGATAGGCTATTTGAAAATACACATTCAGAAGAGACAACAGAAAAAAGAATAAAACAATAAAGCATGCCTACAAGATTCAGAACATAGCCCCCAAAATCTGAGCTATTGGCCTTAAAGAGGAGGTAGAAAAAAATACAGGAGTAGAAAGTTTAGAAAAAGGAATAATATCTGAGAACTTCCCCACGCAAAAGAAAGATATCAATATTCAAGTACAAAAAGGTTGCAGAACACCAGACAGATTTGACCCAGAGAGTACTATCTCAAGGCATTTAATAAACAAACTCCAAATGTCAAGGATGAAGAAAGAATACTAAAAGCAGCAAAATAAAAGAAACAAATAGCAATGGAATTCCAATACATAGGCTTTCCAGTGGAAATCTTACAGGTCAAGAGAGAGTGGCATGACATATTTAAAGTGCTGAAAAAAAAAAAAAAAAAACCTTTTATCCTAAAATGGTATATCCGGTAAAAATAACCTTCAAGAGTGAGGGAGAAATAAAGACCTTCCTATATAAACAGAAACTGAGAGATTTCATCAATACCAGACCTATCTTACACAAATGATCAAGGGTACTCTGCAATCTGAAAGAGAAAGTGTGTTAATGGGCAACAAGAAGTCAGCTGAAGGTACCAAATTCACTGGTAATAGCACACAGAAAACACAGAATATTATAACAATGTCATTGTGTTGTGTAAACAGCTTTTATTTGATATAGAAAGATTAAATGATGAACCAAACAAATACAACAACATTTAAAGACATAGTACAATAAGACATACAGAGAAATAGCAGGAAGTTTTAAACTGGCAAAACAAATCACAGTGTAGAAAATTTATTAGTTTTCTTTCTGCATGATTGTTTATGCAATTAGTGTTAGGTTGTCATCAATTTAACGTAATTGGTTACAAGACGGTATTAGCAAGATCTCAAGGAAACCACAAGTTGAAAAACATACCACAGATACACACAAAATAAAAAGCAAAAGATTAAATTATATGGCTGGAGAAAATCACCTTCACCAAAAGGAAGCCAGGAAAGAAAAATAGAAAGAACACAAAACCACAAAACAATCAAAAAATGTAAACAAAATGGCAGGAGTAATTGCCAGAAACAAAATGGCAGTTCTTACTTATCAATAATAACACAGAATGCAAATGGACTAAACTTTCTAATCAAAAGACATGGAGATGCTGAATGAATAAAAAAACAAAACCTAGTGATCTGCTGCCTAAAAGAAACACATTTCACCTATAAACATACACATAGGTTGAAAATAAATGAATGGAAAAAGAGTTCTATGCCATTGGAAACCAAAAAGAACAGGAGTAGATATAAATATATTAGACAAAAAGAATTTCAAAGCAAAAACTGTGGGAAGAGGCAATATCATTATATAATGATAAAGGGGTCAATTAACCAAGAAGATATAATGTTTATAAATATGTGAACATCAAACACTACAGCACTTAAATATATAAAGCAAATATTATTAGAATTAAGGAAAGAGATAACCTCAGTATAATTATAACTGTAAGCTTCAACACTCCACTTTCAGCACTGTACAGATTTCTGAGACAGAAAAATAAATAAATAAATAAATAAATAAATAAATAAAAGCAAACTTGATCTGCACTATAGACTAAGTAGATGCAATAGATATTTATGAAACATTTCATCCAAAGGCTGCAGAATACATATTCTTCTCTGCATATGAATTATCCTCAAAGATAGACAGCAGGTTAAGTCACAAAACAATTTTAAAAAATTCAAAACAATTGAAATAACATCAAGCATCTTTCCTGACCACAGGGAAATAAAACTAGAAATCAATAACAGGATGAGTTTTGGAAACTATACAAACACATGGAAATTAAATGATGTGCTGCAGAATGACCAGTATGACAGTGAAAAAATTAAGAAGAAAACTGAAAAATTTCTTGAAAGAAGTGATAATGGAAACACAACTTACCAAAACTTATGGGATATAGTGAAAACAGTTGTAAAAGCAAAATTGTAGCTATAAATGCCTTCATCAAAAAAATAAAAACTTCAAATAAATAGCCTAATAATGAATCTTAAAGTATTAGAAAAACAATAGCAAATCAAACCCCAAATGAGTAGGATAAAAGAAATAATAAAGATCAGGGCAGAAATAAATGAATTTGAAATGAAGAAAACAATTCAAAAGATGGATAAAATAAAAAGCTTGTTTTTTTTAAAAGATAAATAAAAGTGACAATCCTTTATCCTGACTAATGGAAAAAAAAGGGAAAGATCAAAACAAATACAATCAGAGATGAAAAAGGAGACATTACAACTTACACTGAAGAAATACAAAGGA
Source organism: Colobus angolensis palliatus (assembly GCF_000951035.1). Classification (NCBI taxonomy): domain Eukaryota; kingdom Metazoa; phylum Chordata; class Mammalia; order Primates; family Cercopithecidae; genus Colobus; species Colobus angolensis. The sequence continues at coordinate 1,832,166 of NW_012117477.1, forward strand.
TCATTAGTGGCTGCCGTCAGCAAATATGTGCGAAAAAATTTAGAGGCAATGAATAGATGCCTAGACACATACAACCTACCAAGATTGAACCATGAATAGGCCAATAACAAGTAATGAGATCACAGACATAATAAAATGTTTTCCAATAAAGAAAAGCCTGGAACCTAACGGCTTCACTGCTGAATTCAACCAAACATTCAAAGAAGAACTAATACCATTGTACAAAACTATTCTGAAAAATAGAGGAATTGGGTATACTTCCAAACTTATTCTACAAGGCCAGGATTAACCTTATAATTAAATCGAAGACACAACAAAAAAAGAAAACTATAGGCCAATCTATCTGATAAATATTGATGCAATAATCCTTAAAAAAAACTAGCAAACCCAATTCAACAATACATTTAAAAAGTGTTTATCATGACCATGTGCGATTTACCCCAAAGATGCAAGAATGATTCAACATACACAAGTCAATCAATGTGATACATCATATCAGTAGATTGAAAGATAAAAAATTATATAATCATTTCAATTAATGTTGGAAAAGCATTTGATAAAGTCCAACATTCCTTCATGATGAAAAGCCTTCAGAAAAATTAGGCATAGAAGGAACTTGCCTTAACATAATAAAAGCTATATATAACAGACCCACAGCTAGTATTACACTGAATGGGGAAAAAAACTGAAAGCTTTTCCTCTAAGATCTGGAACATGACAAGGATGCCCACTTTCACCATTATTATTTAACATGGTAATGGAAGTCCGAGCTACAACAATCGACAAGAGAAGGAAATAAGTGTCATCCAAATTGGAAAGATATAAGTCAAGTTATCCTTGTTTGCACATGACATGATCTTATACTTGAAAAAAAATCTAAAACCTAAAGGTTCCATCAATAAACTATTAGAATTAATAAACAAATTTAATAAAGGTGCAGGATACAAGATCAACATGCAAAATCAATAGTATTTTATATGCTAATAGTGAACAATCTGAAAAAGAAATTAAAATAATCACATTTACAATAGCCACAAATAAAGCCAAATACCTAGGAACAGACTTAATCAAAGAAGTGAAAGATCTCTGTAGTAGTAGTAAAAACTATAATATACTGATAAAAAAAAAAATCGAAGAGGACAGAAAAAATGTAAAGATATTCCATGTTTATGAATTGGAAAGATCAATATTGTTAAAATGACAAAACTACTTACTCAAAGCAATCTTCAGATTCAATGCAATTCCTATCATAATACCAATGACATTCTTCAAAGAAAAAAAAATTCCAAAATTTATATGAAATCACAAACGACCCAAAATAGTCAAAGCACTCCTGAGCAAAAAGAACAAAACTGGAGGAATTACATTACCTGACTTTAAATTATACTGAAAAGCTATAGTAACCAAAACAGCGTAATCCTGGCATAGAGACAGAAATATAAACCAATGGAAGAGAATAGAGATCCCAGAAACATATGCCTACAGTGAAGTCATTTTCAACAATAATGCCAAGAACACACACTAGGGAAAAAAAAACAGTATCTTTAATAAATGGTGCTGGGAAAACTGTATATGCATATGCAAAATAATGAAACCATATATCTTGGCATATACAAAAATCAAATCAAAATGAATTAAACACTGTAATCTAATACCTCAAACCATACTACTACTACAAGAAACATTGAGGAAATGCCCCAGGACATTGGTTTGGGCAAAAATGTCTTGAGCAATAACTCACAAGGGCAGACAATCAACGTAAAAATGGACAAATGGGATTACATTAAGTTAAAGGGCTTCTGCACATCAAGGGAAACAATCAAAAAAGTGAAGAGACAACCCACAGAATGGGAGACAATATTTGCAAAATATCCATCTGAAAAGGGATAATAGCCAGATTATATAAGGAGCTCAAGCAACTCTATGGGAAAAAAAATCTAATAATTCAATGAAAAAGTGAGCAAATTATTTGAATAGATATTTATCAAAAAAAATATCCAAATGAAAAAGAGGCATATGAAAACGTGCTCTAATTCACTGATCACCAGAGGAATGCAAATCAAAACTACAGCGAGATATTATTTCACTCCAGTTAAATTGACTCTTATCCCAAAGACAGGCAATAATAAATGCTGGAGAGGACATGGAGAAAAGGGCACCCTTGTACAGTTGGTCGAAGAGAAATTAGTACAATATGGAGAACAGTTTGGAGGTTCCTCAACAAATTAAAAATAGAGCTGCCATAAAACCCAGCACTTCCACTGCTGGGTATGTACACAAAAGAAAGAAAATCAGTATACTGAAGAGATATCTGCACTCCCCTGTTTGTTTAAGCCCTTTTCATAGCAGCCAAGATTTAGAAACAACCTAAGTGACCATCAACAGATAAGTAAATAAGGAAAATATGGTATATATACACAAAGGAGTAGTATTCAGCCATGAGAAAATGTGATCCTATTATTGACAACAACATGGACAAAACTTGAGGTCATTATGTAAAGTAAAATAAATCAGAATCAGAAAGACAAACTTCACATTTCTCAGTTGTATGTGGGAGCTAAACATCAAAATAATTGAACTCATAGAGATAAAGAGTAGAAGGATGGTTACTAGAGGCTGGGAAGGGTAGTGGGGATTGTGAGGGAAGTAGGGATCAGTAATAGGTACCAGAAACTATTTATAAAGAATGAATAAAAGGTAATGTTTCATAACACAACAGGGTGACTATAGTCAGTACAAACTTACTTGCATATTTAAAAACAACTAAAAGTGTATAAGTTAGTTGTTTAAAAACAACTAAAAGTGTATGATCTGATTGTAACACAAATAACAAATACTTGAGGAGAATATAATTGAATCATGGAGACAATTTTCTCCATGCTGTTCTAGTAATGGTGAGTGAGTTCTCATGAGATCCGATGGTTTTATAAAGGGCTTATCCCTTTGCTCAATATTAATTCTCCATCCTGCTGCCCTATGAAGGAGTGCCTTCCACCATTATTATAAGTATCTGAGGATTCCCCAGTGATACAGAACTGTGAGTCAATTAAACCTCTTTTTCTTATGTGTTACCCAGTCTTGGGTATTTCCTTATAGCAGTGTGAGAATGGACTAATACAGGAAATTTGTACCAGGAGTGGGTGCTGCTATAAGGATACTCAAAAATGTGAAAGTGACTTTGGAACTGGGGAGAAGGCAGAGGTTGGAACAGATTGGAAGGCTAAGAAGACAAGAAAACAGAGGAAAGTTTGGAGCATTCTTGTTATGAGCAATCAGAAGAAGACAGAAAGACGGAGGAAAGTTTGGAATGTCCTAGAAACTTGTTGAATGGCTTTGACCAAAATGCTGATAGTAATAGGAGCAATGAAGTCCACGGTGAGGTGGCCACAAATGGAGACAAGGAACTTGTTGGGAACTGGAATAAAGGTAATTTTTCCTATGCTTTAATAAAGAGACTGATAGTATTTTGCCTCTGCCCTAGAGATCTGAGGAAAGTTGAAGTTGAGAGACATAATATAGGGTATCTGGCAGAAGAAATTTCTAAGTGGCAAAACATTCAAGAGGAAGTAGAGCATAAAAGTTTGAAAAATTTGCAGCTTGACAATGTGATAAAAAAGAAAATTTCATTTTCTGGGGAAAAATTCAAGATGGCTACAGAAATTTGCTTAAGTTACAAGGAGTCAAATATTAATGACTAAAACAATGGGGACAATGTCTCCAGGGCATGTCAGAGACCTTCACGGCTGCCACTCCCATCACAGGTCCAGAGGTCTAGGAGGGAAAAATGGTTTTGTGTGCCAGGCCTAGGATCCCCCTACTCTATGCAGCCTTGAAACATAGGGCCCTGTGTCTGAGCTGTGTCAGCTCTAGTCATAGCTAAAAGACACAAAAGTACAGCTTGGATCACTGCTTCAGAGGATGCAAGTCCCAAGCCTTGGCAGCTTCCACATGGTGTTGAGCCTGTAGATGCATAGAAGTCAAGGACTGAGGTTAGAGAACTTCAACTTTGATCTCAGAGGATGTATAAAAATGCCTGGATGTCCAGACAGAAGTTTGCTGCAAAGGCTGAGCCCTCATGAAGAAACTCTGCTAAGGCAGTTCAGAAGGGAAGTGTGGGATTAGAGCCCCCATACAATTCCCACTGGGGCACTGTCTAGTGGAGCTGTGAGAAGAAGGCCACAATCCTCCAGACCCCAGACTGCTAGATCCACTGACAGCTTGCACTGTGCACCTGGGAAAGCCACAGACTCTCAACATCAGTGTGTGAAAGAAGTTGAGAGCGGGCTGTGCCACAGGGGCAGAGCTGCACAAAGTCGTGGGAGCCTACCTCTTGCATCAGCATGACCTTGATGTGAGACACGGAATCAAAGGAGATCATTTTGGAACTTTAAAGTTTAATGACTACCCTGTTAAAATTTGGACTTGCATGGGCCCTGTAGCCCTTTTGTTTTGGCCATTTTCTCCTATTTAGAATTGATGTGTATACTCAATGCCTGTACCCCACATTGTATCTAGGAAGTAACTAATTTGCTTTTAATTTTACAGGTTCATAGGCAAGTGGGACTTGCCTTGTATCAGATGAGACATTGGACTTAGACATTTGGGTTAATGCTGGATTAAGTTACGACTTTGGGGGAGTTTTGAAAGGGCATGATTTTGTTTTGAAATGTGAGGACATGAGATTTGGGAGGGGCCAGTAGTAGAATGATGTGGTTTGGCTCTTTGTCTCCACTCAAATCTCATCTTGAACTGGGACCAGATGGAGATAACTGAATCATGGGGGAGGCTTCCCCCTTGCTATTCTTGAGGCAGTGAGTAAGTTCTCACAATATCTCATAGTTTTATAAAGGGTGTCCCCCTTTGCTTGGCACTCATTCTCTCTACTATGTCCTGTGAAGAGGTGCCTTCTGCCAGGATGGTAAGTTTCCTGAGCCCTCCCCATCCATGTGAGTCAATGAAATCTCTTTTCTTTATAAATTATATATTCTCAGATACTTCTTCATAGCAGCAAGGGAATGGGGATGGGGATGGTTTGGGGATGAAACTGCTCTACCTCACATAATCAAACACTAGATTTTCTTTTTTTCTTTTCTTTTTTTTTTTTTTGAGACAGAGTCTTGCTCTGTCGCCCAGGCTGGAGTGCAGTGGCCGGATCTCAGCTCACTACAAGCTCTGCCTCCCAGGTTTACCCCATTCTCCTGCCTCAGCCTCCCGAGTAGCTGGGACTACAGGCGCCCGCCACCACGCCCGGCTAATTTTTTGTATTTTTTTAGTAGAGACAGGGTTTCATGGTGTTAGCCAGGATGGTCTTGATCTCCTGACCTCATGATCCACCCGTCTCGGCCTCCCAAAGTGCTGGGATTACAGGCTTGAGCCACCGCGCCCGGCCTGTACAGCCTATTCTTTAAACACAAAAAGCCAGGGGAAAGCCGAATGCAGTCCCCCACTACCACAAATTATGCAGTCGAGTTTACCACATTTGGGGAAATCGCAGGGGTCAGCACATCCGGAGTGCAATGGATAAGCCTCGCCCTGGGAAAACCACCTTCGTGATCATGGTATCTCCCCTGCCAAGTAAGTATCAAACACTAGATTTTCATAAGGAACATGCAACAATCACATATGCAGTTCCCAGTAGGGTTAGTGTTTCTATGAGATCTAATGTGACTATTGATCTGACAGGAGGGGGGCTCTGGTGATAATACCCACTTGCCTGCTACTCATCTCCTGTTGTGTGAACTGGTTATTAAAAGACCATAGACCAGTACTGATCCACGGTCAGGGATTGAGGACTCCTGCTGTAGAGTCACACATTTACATGTAAACACTGATTTAGATGCATGTCATACATTTTGGTATATTTCGTTTTCATTTTTATTCATCTTAAAATATTTTCTATTTTTTCATTTTATTTCTCCATTGGACCATTGGCTATTTGGGAGTGTGTTTTCTAATTTTCCCTATGCTGTTCTAGTAATGGTGACTGAGTTCTCATGAGATCCAATGGTTTTATAAGTGACTTACCCCTTTGCTTAATATTGAAACAAAAGAATGTTAGAAAATTATTGGTTCTGAGGCAGCTTCAAAGACCTTCCAATTTCATTTAATTCAAGACACTCGGTCCACTTAAGTGTCATATTTTGGGGTATTCTTTTCTGAGCCCCAACTCTTTTTATTCCATTTACTATATTTTGAGTTATGTTATTAGTGATTGTTCTAGGAAATACAATTAACGTTGTAAGTTACATAATCTCATTCAGAAAAATGCTAATTTATTTCTAATACTATATAAAAGTTCTGCTCTAGTAGAGCACTCTTTACTTCCTCCTTTCTGTCATCATAGTCATCCTAATAATTCATTATTATTTATAATACAATCAACAACTTTTTAATTGTTGCTTTATATTCTTGTCTTTTAAATCAGGTAGGAGGAGAAAATAATTACCATTAAAATATTTTAATGCTGTTGGTTATATTTACCTGTGTAATTGCTTTTATTGTGTAGTTAGTTGTATTTCTTTGTACATGTTAAAGTTCTTGTTTAATGTCCCTTCATTTTGGCTTGAAACTAGTAACATATTCTCTCATTTTAAAAAAAATGAACATTTTAACTTCTCCTTTATATTTGAAGGATAGTGTTCCTTCATATAGAATTCTTGTATACAGTTTGTTGTTCAATTTAGCACTTTAAATATGTCACTCTACGGCCTTCTAGCCTCAGAGTTTCTGATGAAAAGTTAGCTATCAACTTTTTGAAGACTCGTTATATATCATGAATCAGTTTGTTCCTTCTACTTTCATGATTCCCTGTTTAACTTTCAAAAAAATATGATTATGTTTTGTCTAGGTGGAATCTATTTGAGATTAGTCTATTTTGAGTTCATTGTACTTTCTGTGTATATAGTCTAAAATTTTTTAAAAACTGAATTTGGAAAGTTTCTGGCCGTAGTTTCTTTACACATTCTTTCTGTCACTTTCATTCTCTACTCTACTTCTAGATTCTCTGTATGCTATATTAATGTGCTTGTTCCTGTCTCACAGGTCTCTGGAACTCTGTTGATTTTTTTCTCCATATATTTTTCTCATTTTTTTTTTTTCACATTAGAACATCTCAATCGACCTGTCTTCTTTATTTGTTGATTCTTTTTTCTGCGCTCACACATATGAGATCCTCTAGTAAATTTTCATTTCAGCTGTGATGTTTTACAAAATCCACAATTTCTTTTTGACTTTCTTATAATTTTGATATCTTTATTTGATGAAACATTGTTTTCTAGTTTACTTCTTTAGACATGGTTGTTTTTATTTCTTTGAACTTATACATAAGTTTAGTTTGTTGCATGTATACACACACATACACATACATGTATATCATATATATATTAGCTGATTTGGAGTCTTTGTCTGGTATGTCCAGTATCTAGACATCCATAGGGGCAGGTGTGTTTTCGTATATACATACACACACACACACACACACACATACATATATATATAATTTCATATATATACACTTATATATACATACACACACATATATATCATATATATATATATAATTTCAGTAGCTTTGGGAACACAAGTGGTTTTTGGTTACAGAGATGAATTGTATAGTGTTGAAGTCTCAGATTTTAGTCAGCCCATCAGTCAAGTAGTGTACACAGTACCCACTATGCATTTTTTTTATTCCTCACCTCCCTCTCAGCCTCCCCACTTCTGAGTCTCCAGTGTCCATTATACTACTCTGTATGCCTCTGCTTACTGATGGCTTAGCTTATAAGTGATAACATATGGTGTTTGGTTTTCCATTCCTGAGTTACTTCACTTAGAATGGCCCCCAGCTCCATCCACATTGTTGTACAAGACATTCTTTGCTTCTTTTTTATGGTTGAGAAATATTCCATGGTTTACATATAAATCACATTTTCTTTATCCACACATCCTTTGATGACCATTTAGGTTGGTTCCATATCTTTGTAATTGTGAATTATGCTGTGATAAATATATGCATTCAGATGTCCTTTTTTAATATAATAACTTATTTTCCTTTGGGTGGATACCCAGCAGTGGGTTTGTGGATCAAATGGTAGACCTATTTTTGGTTATTTGAGAAATCTCCATACTGTTTTATAGAGGCTGTGCTAATTTACATTCCTACCAACAGTGTATAAGTATTCCCTTTTCATCGTATTCATGACAAAGCTTATTGTTTTTTTGGCTTTTTAGTAATAGCTATTCTGGCTGGGGTCAAATGGTATCTCATTGTGGTTTTAATTTGCTTCTCCCCAATAATTAGTGCTGAGCATTTTTTTCATATGTTTGTCTCCCTTCTTCTGAGAAGTGTTTATTTATGTAATTTTTGATGGGGTTATTTGTTTTTGTTTTTTTTTTTTACAGATTTGTTTGAGTTTTTGTGTAGATTCTGGATATTAGTCACAGGGACAGATTTTAATATATGTAAAGCATGTATAGACCATAATTTCCTATATATTTGTGTATCTTATCATATTTTGTTGAATACTGGACACTTAAAATTATATAGTGTTGTAACTCTGGGATTCAAATCCTTACCCTTTTCCGTGGTATATTGTTGTGGCTGTTGCTGATTATTCAGTGATTTTCAAAACGAATTCTGCGGAGTCTGTGTTTTGTTTTTTTTTGTTTTTTTTTTTTATCTTACGTAGCCACTGAAAGTCTCTGCACTGTCCAGTGAATGATTAAACAGAGACTTTTTAAAATGCCTAGAATAAATAACTCTTCCATTTATTGCTGAGCGACTATCTCTGTTGAAGTAATTTTGCAATGCTCTGGAAATTTACAGTTCAACCTCGGTCTTCACTTCCTGACTTTGCAGAGTCTTAAAGTCAGCCAAACATGAGCGATTAAGATGTACTCAGGCCTTTCCTGGTGATAAGCGCTGTCCTGCACATATGCATAGTCTTCTAGATTCTTTTAGATTTTTCAGATCTTTTCAAAGTCCTTTATGGACTTTTCCTTTCCTTTTTTAAATTCATTGGACAGACTCTTGTTGTCTCCAGCTGATATTGCCAACTCAGGTAACTATGTGTTAAATAATTGCCACTTATTTTTTAGAGAAACACCAGGGGATAGAGCGTTCACACTGAGTGAGCTCTGAATCAGGTCAGATAAAGACAGCCCTTTGAATGGGGCTTTTCCAGGGAGCTTCCAGGCAGGTCAAATAATGACAGTTCTCTGAAGATGGAGCTTTGTGGGGATTTCCAAAGCCATTCTTCCCTCTCCATTGGCTGCTATCCTCCTAGTTTTCACTGTGACCATGGATGTGAGGCTGCTTGTTTTCTATACTCCTAGTGAGCTATGAAGCAGGATGAAAATATAATAAATTAACCTGCCACAGTGTTCGCTATTTTTACCGAGATTCAGCAATTTTTCTTGAATAACCACTTATTGAATCATTAGAAGTCTTTAGTTAATTTCCACAGTTCTGAAAAAGTTGATTTTAACAACATCTCCTGTGTCCTCAGTGTTTTCATGGAGAAATAGATTTTCAGAGATCTTAACTCCACACTTTGTGGTGGCGGTAACTGTGATCTCTTGATTAATGTAGAGTTTCTCAGGCTTCTACATATTTTTGTGTGTTTCTTTTTAAATTAATAGTAATTTTGTGAATGAGTTCTTTGGTACTATGAAAATATCCTGTTCCTAATCAAAATTTCAATTTATCCATTGATTTATGTATTTCTATTTTATTCAATGGCTTATAATTTGTTACTATCATTATTTATTTCAGTGCTCAAATTGTATCAGAGCTGTCAAATGGAAGGCTTTTCGGCTGTAACTGTTTGGACGAACAGAGGCAAGATGGCGCACTTCCAGGTTCTTCATCACCAACTTTTCCCCGTGGGTGAAAATGCAGCCGGCGCCCGGGAAGGTGCAGACCAACCGGGCATGCGCCAGGTGACGTCAATCCGAAGAGACCAAGATTTACCTGGTCGCACCTGTGGAACGCCCCCGACACGCCTGTGCCCCGCCTATTGCCCTCTCACTCCCAGAAAAGCCGCTCCGGGCCAGCTCCCCGCGCGGACTTCCCAGCCCCCAGTAGGGGCTGTATCAGGAACTCCGCCCGAGAGCTCATCGGGCGACTCTCTTGGCCTCCTTTGCCGGAGGCCGACAGACCTCTCCCTACCCACCTTCTTCCCTGAAGCTAGGTGACCAAAATAAATTTGCAGTTTCGCTCCTACCCTTGCCTGCTCGCTGGTTCTTTTGTGCCCGCTCTGGTGGTCTTAGAAAAACAAATTAGTAACTACACTTATTGTCAATATATTTACTTATTTAAACAAATATTCCTTTATATAACCAATCTTCCATTGCCATTGCATTTACTTTTCTATGCCAACAACCCCTTTACATTGCTTGAACTTACACACCCCTGCCAGACCACATCCCCCACATAAACCACATGGACATTTTCCTCATCCACTCACACTCCAAGATCTTGAGCTAAACTACTTTTCCTACAAACACTCTTTTTACCTGCACTAACTCTAAAACCCATATCTAATTTCTCTCACTCAGGAGTTCTCTTCTCCTGTGTCCTGATACTCCATGCTACCCTACATCACCCCCCTGGGGTTGCCCTTTTACCCTACTTGGGTACTTACACTTTATAGATGGCCAAGCCCCACATAAATCCCTTTCTTACATTGTCTGAGCTCCAACACAGTATGCTCAGCTGCCTCAGCAGACAAGCCTTCCTTATACCACTTGTGTTCTAATACGCGGAGCCAGATCACCCTTCTTGGCAGATGCCCTGGTCAACATGCTTGCTTGTGTTGAATATCTTGCACTTGGCCACCACAGTAGTTGAACATTTCCTGTGCTGAGCCTTACTTTGCACAGTCCTGCAAAATGGCTTTTAGAATGAATTGATTAGCAAGGAAAAGAAAGGAAGGGAAAAAGCAAGAAACCATTTGGAAATTTTACATAATACTTTTAATGAAATATATATTATTCCAAAGCTGTGCATATGTAATTTTTCTAATAAAAGAAATAACTTATACATGTGTCACTTTGCCTTTTAAAATAGCATACTTCTGTTAGTTTTTTGTTTGCTTTTTTATTTATATAATCTTTGGCTAATTGCTATATTTCATCCATAGCAAACATTTCTTAGCTTGAAGTAGTTATTAAAGAACGAAAGCTAACAGAGTCAATTACTTCAGATTTTCTAATTGAATTTATAGAAATATATTCTTGTGTAACTCAAATGACTCAAATTCAGGAATATCTAATAAGAGAATAGAAAAAACTACTCTCACATACTTGCCAAATACCTTTGGAATTTTACTGGCTTAAAATGTAAAATATATTTCTAAATAGATTTCATATGTTTGTAAATTATTCACAATTAAACAAAACTCAGAACAATGTAATAATTTGCATTAATAGGTAAATATACACAAAGAGATTACAATATAGAGAGATATGTATATTTTCTTATATAATGTTTGTATATGTGTCTTATAATGTATGTATATGTGTGTGTGTATATACACATATATATGTGAGTATGTCATGTGTAGCTGGCTATGTGTGAATGTGTTTTAAGTATTCTTATACACTGGGAATGTATATATGCACATATTTAATATCATACGTGCATTTTTTAGAAGCATTCATTTTTATTAGAGTAAGAATGGAGGCTTGAGAGCTTGCTTCTTTTACATGGGAGACAAAAAAATAGTAATTGTTTATTTTCATTCTCAGAGCTATTGCACAAAAATAAAACAGAAAAAGGAAATAAATTTTCATGAGCAACATCTCCTAACTTCAATATCCAGAGAGAAATTAAGCAAATAAGAGGAAAGATGACAGCCTAACAACATTTAAGAAGAAAGTTTTCCATTATTCATTTAATTCACTTTTAGTTGACCAAGGTAAGGAATGTTGAAGTTTAGATAATGAATGTGTCATGGTGTCAGTATTCTTTAAAAAAAAAAAAGACTAGGGGTAGGGGAATGGAGGAGGGAGGGATGTGTTGATAATTATCATGTTAACCTAAGAATGTTTTATTTTGAGTGAGGCTAGTTTAAAACTATATTCTCTAGGTTTTGTGAGGGAGATATTAGGATAATGGATTACATATTCCCTATATGTATATATCCAGATAAATCTTTAAAAATTCTAAAAGAAAAGTTAAAAAAAAATGAGGAATTGCCTTCCAAAATCCATAATTGCAGCAAAATCAATTAGACAATTTTTCTTGATCGCATTTGATGCTTTGACATCACACATCCCATTTATTTGCTTCTGGCCTAATAATCCTCTGCATGCTGAGAAATATCTTTGTTCTCTGATAGAAGTAATAAAGCTGTCTGCACGATTCTCTCTTGTGAGACAGAATGTTCCTATTTTATTTAATCTATTGGTGTGCAGCCTTTTCAAAGTAAATACTTCACACACACTGAACAGAGAAAGACATGCAAGGGGGCTGGCCCGAGAAGTATAAAAATTAAAAAGTGCCCTGTGAAGAAATAATGATGGCTCTCTAAAAAATTAAATAAATAAGAATCTCAGGTCAAGCGGGCCTTGACTCTCATTGCTGTGAGAGTATGGAGTGCTTCATATTCTCCCAACCCCCCTGTTCCATTCAGTTGTTCCTGTTGAATAGAAAGCATCGAGAAAATGAAGAGATCTAAATGCCAGCAGGAGACGAGCTGCATTCTTCTAGGCATGTCCTGAGCCTAGTCACCCAGAACAACTTGTGATCCCTGGACAAAGCCATTCACAGCAGGTGGCCATATCAAGAAATTTTCCTCCTGGAATTAGATATTATCCCAGGAATCACTACTGAGTCAAACATAATGCCCCATCCTGCTGGGTCAAGTAGGATTCCATTTCAATTTCTTTACACAACGATGCGTTTCATCTTGTCTGCGTACAATGACAGTGCTCAGGCATGAAATAAATTGAAGTGCCTGAAAGGCAGAATTATCCCTTGAACCTGCAGCATTCCCAACCCCAAAAACACACATTGTCAAGTGAGTTCCAGATAAGCAGGATCTTCAGCAAGTGTTTGTGCTGCTTGGCTTCCTTTAATCATACTCCCTTTTGTAAAACGGATTTTCGAGGGGAAAGAGAAATCATTGCTGAGGAAAAAGGTCATTTTCAAAAGGCTTAAGAGGTTCATTTTGTGTGGCTTTCCAAGGTGAAACAGGTAATTCAGAGTAGTGAAAGTCTTTTGTGATCAACTTAATTCATCCTTCAAATTACCAAGAATAAAAACTATTGAAATAAGGCTGAATAAAGTTCTTTATAACAATGTTCCTATGGATAGAAAGTGATGATTTGTTGTTTGCTAAGAAACTGTCCAAACTCCAGCAAATGAAAGTTTAGGTTCAGAGCAAGCTTTCCTTCCACCTTCTCTTCAGAAAGCATAGTGGTTTTCTGGGCTGTTTGGCAGACATATTCAATACCTTATCAATAACACACCTCTGTTTACAGAACATCAGGCTAGCTTTACCATAGCCGTAAAGCCAAACAAAGAACATTTTTTCTCCATTGTCACATTATATTTGAGCTCTTTACAGATACAGACTTGAGAAAATTCAAGGAATAACATTTTCTTTCCATTTTACTGAGAACAACCTTTCCATAGCAGTCAAATATTTTGTAATCTTATATTCAACCTGTGAGAATAGTTTTCTTGAATTTATATATGGAAGAAATTGATACAGAAGAAATGAGATATATCTTAATTTTAATAAGTTAGAGTATCTTGCAAATTGTTACCAAAAATTTGAAGAATTTTATTCTTCAAATTTTATTCTTCAAATAAAGAACTTTATTCAGTCTTATTTCAATAGTTTTTATTCTTGGTAATATGAAGGATGAATTAAGTTGATCACAAAATACTTTCACTACTGGGACAAAAGGAAAGGAAGTAAAATACATACAATGACTTGATATTTAATGCATAAATCTTGTAAAATGTTTCCCTTTTAATATTGATTTATTTGATTTAAATGTGCATCTTTAGGCAGTCTGGAAGGTCCTTTAGAATATAAAATAATAACTAACTGCAAGTTATTATGTATGTTTAGAATTCTATAACTGTTGAATTGAATATTCAACAGTGATCCCAACATTCAAGTGAATTTGCCTACCAGCTGATAATTGGTTTTAGAGTTGCTTTCTTCCACATTGTACAAATTATTTAATTGCCTATATGGTGGCAGTAAGTGCTGTAATTCTGCAAAGTTACTCTAGCTAAAAGAGTCAGGTAGCTATGAACGCACAACTTTAGCCACTAACCCCCACAGAACTGACTCAGAGTAGTCTAAGGAATCTATAAAAAGAGAAACAGTTGTTACAGGATATTTACCTAGAAGAGTCAATGAAAAATAATTCCACTTATTGAAAAGGAATATCCCCATGCATTTAGAAATTATATTCAAAGAAATGTGAATGAATACCTGAATGCTTGTGTTTTTCTTGTTTACTAACTTCAGTGTTCTTTATTATTTCATTATTTTATCAGTTTTAAAAGGATTTCCTGAAATATGCTAGATCTAGGCTATGAGAGGATCTATATTTTTCCTAAGCATGTTTAGATACCTACTGACAATATGTGCTAGTGATTTTTAAATTCTTTTTCCCCTGAATTGTCATACCCCTTCACCATTATTTATATCAATGCCTTAATTCCTTATACACTTATATTTTTTTCATAGTAAGCATCTTAAAGTTGTAGCTTATGTTATATAGTATAATATATCTTATTACACTTGACATTCTAGATCTAAAGTTGATCAATACCTGCTTAATAAGTACATTAATAGTTGAATGTTCTATTTAAAACAGTAAATACATCTTTGAAATAAACTTACAAAAAGTAAGTAGGCGATGACTATTTGCCCTACAAGATGATTTTCATTTTGAGATCGATTTTTAAAATTTCCTAAATTTAAAGACCAATATCTTAATATCTAGAAGGAAATTAATGTCTAAATTTTTATTGCGTACTATTTTCCAGAATTCAGTTTCATAATGCTAAATAGATATTTAGGTAAAAAATTTAATCTGGAAGATATTTTTGACTTGGCTCCCCGATTAATTTATATTTTATAGCTACTGATGAATTACTTTCATGGGTAATTTTTTCAAGTACTGAGAACTCTTTATTTTTTCAGTTTTCTTGTTTTTGTGCAACCCAGTCTTTATGAATATTTGTCATGAGCTTTGCCTGAATGTTCTGATTGAGCCACGTATGAATCTTCAAAGGAAAGTGAAAGTTTCTATAAAGAAATTTTCTGCACCAAATGTAGATTGATTATAATATTGTCCACAAGTAGATTTGGTTGTAACAGAGATTTTAATTTATACATTTTTAGGTTTTCAACATGTGGAAATATCAGGTCTGAGGAAAGGTTTTTGTTGTTGTTGTTTTATCTTAACAATCTACGTAAAGTAAATAGTGGAATATTTTTGCATTCAGTGTCCTGTGCAAAATCTGAGCTACAATATGGTGCAGTGACAAATAACCACCAAATCCCAGCCACTTAAAGTGATATCTCACTTACTCTGCATGCCCTTCTGTGGCATCAGAACTCAGTGCTTAATGAAGTCCCTAGAGGCCCAGGATGAGGGAGCAGTGATCTTTCAAGTGTTTCTCATCACCGTACCAGAAGGAAAAGAAGAATATGAGAAATTGCACATGAGTTATGAAAATGTTATCTGGAAGTGACACAGTCACTTGAATTTCACTGACCAAAGCAAGCCATCTGGCCACAACTAACCTCAAAAGTGTAAGAAAGTGGAATTCTATCATGTTCCTGCAAGGAGGAAGAAGTAGAATTCTAAGTGAGCAGAACTAATGATTCCCTACACAATTTATGTCATTAGCCTTCTCTTTCTTACTTTCACAAAGATATTAAACCTCTCCAGTATCTCTGACCTTACAGTCATTCAAGATGTACACATTTAGAGCTTCCTATTTAAAAAATGTGAGCTTCTTCCTGTGGAGGTATGAGAGTTTCCCCACTTCCAGCTGGACTCAAGTCAAAAGCTTTTACTTTGATGACACAGTGGTAAGCTTCTGCCTCCTCTAAATTGGATATTCCTCTGATTGGTGGCCACTGTTGCATTCAATATTTTTGCTTTATTGTTAACATCAGTATCTTAGTTATTAACAAAGAATATCTGTAGTAACTAATAAAAGCACCTGTGAGCACTTTAAGACAGTGAAGCATTGTACTGAACATAAAGGCTCATAGTTTCCTTAAACACAGACATTGCCCAACTGCCATTCAGGTCACAGATAAAAGGAGTAGAGGAACAGTGAGGTCCAGAGATGCATTCTAGTAATAAATTCTGTGCCCCCCACAGCTTTGTGTCTTGAAGATTATTTCTCTTATAGTATCTGTTCTCAAAACATTTTAGACCCACCATGTGAGAGACAGTATCTGCCCCCAGGGAAAAGAGGAAACATGTTTTTAAAAGAAGAAGAAGAAGAAGAAAGAAGTGTTTGTTTTGGATGGTGTTTTAGAAATGTGAAGGAAGAAACAGGGTTAGGAATACATGGAATGTGGTATGAGAAGTGGCAAGACTGTGAACCACATGTTTAAGACACAAAAAGATGATACTGATCTAATAATGGTAAGAAAAACAAGGCTGAGAAAACACAAAGGAATTATAATTTCAGATTTTCAAGTAGCATAATGATTTCTCAGTGGAAAAGTTTTCTTGAAAACTGCTTGAAATATGAAATGTAGAATATTTAATCTTATATAAAGAATTGAATCTCAATGTGTTAATTATAAAAGTAAAAAAAAGATTATCAAAATGAAAAATAAACCTTGGGAGTCAGAATAAAAATGAGGATAGATAACCTCAAGAAATCAAGAAGATAATAGTACTAGCTTCCTGATTCTATAGTTAAGATAATTGTAAAGCAGTTTAAAGCTAAGATCAAGGAAAAAAGATATTTAAACTTAGTTGGAAGTATATTTGTAAATGAAGGAGTTATGGAAAGGGGAAGAGTACAAGCTAAGTTACAAAGTTGAGGTCAATAAAGAAAACTGAATAATTTTACTTTTATACATAATAATTTTGAAAGTAGAGATGAAAAACTCTACTTTGCAGAAAAAGACCAATTGACACTATGAAAGAAAATGCATAAAATTGAAGAATTCTCAGAGAATGCAGAAATGTGAACTATATGTGATATTATTGAGAAATATGAGAACTTATACTGCTTCCACTCCTATCATCTAATGAAAAAGAATTTGTAGGCTAATTTTGTAACAATCACATTTTACCTTCTTTATGAAAGAAAATACAATTTGAATATAGGGAATTTATGGAGAAAAAAAAAACCCTGCTGTACACGGTCATACTTCTTGAGTGGATCTGAGCAACAAAGGTAGACAGAAAGCGCTGTTACAGCTGGATCATGTTGAATAACCAAGACAGAAAGAGCTGAAGGGAAGTAGTGAAGCAGAAGGAGGGGAAATCTATCAGTGAACCAATGAGGTGGTGTGAAGCTAGGACGGTGTGTTGGGAAGTGATCACTAAAATATACTTGGTAGTTGATCCAGGCTTTTAGAAAAACTACGAGTAAAGTCAAACATTAGACTTAAGGTAATTTGCGTCTGCAAAATTAGCACCCTAATTTAGCCTCACATATATTAATGTAGTCATTACATACATATGCACACATTTGATGATGGTTAGACTTGTTATGAAACCCAACTGAAGTTTTATGTCTGGATCCCAAGCAATTCAGAACATAAGCAACATCTGGGGGTTAGTGACATGAGCTGACAACTGAATTAAATCAATAAAGAAAATAGTGTATCTCCAGAGTTGAACATGATAATATAAGGTTATCCTAAGACCTTCAGTTAAATAGAGAATACTTGGAGCATGTTCTGGAATTCCAGTGGGAACAATATAAGGAAGGAGCATCCTTGAAACAAATAACTGCATCTCAATGGGTAAGAAGACCCCTGAGGACTTCTGGCTTTCATGTGAGGATGAGGAACATATTTGTAGGTTGTTTAATTAATTATTAAATTAATTTTCAATGCTCATGCCAGTTGAGCCACATATTTTATCTCTTCAGTTCAATCCAATGGAAAATTATTGAGGTTCTCTCATAGGTATTTGTATAATGGTGAGACATACAAGTGTGAATGAGAGACAGCCTCTATTATTGAAGTCCTCACAATCTGTCTGCTGGGCAAGAGTGGAAAAAGGGACTGAAAAAATGACTCCTACAAACATAAGGAGATAGTGCTAGAGCAGCAGTGTGAATCAAGTGCTACAGACATGGAGATGAAGGGGGCAGGAAGGAATAACCACAAATAAGAGAACACTTTTATCAGGGCTTAAAGGATTGGCAGGATTTTACTAGACAGAAAAATACAGACACATTGAAGTCCACAAATAAGCATACAGAGAATGAATGTGCCTCATGTAATTGGAGGCTATTGGAAGTAACTTGATATAAAAAAAGAGGGCGGGAGAGTGTCATCACTGGCTAGTGAGTAGGCAGGTGTCAGCGCTAAGAAAAAACACAATGCTAAGAATAAAATGATCTGAATAGAATAAATAATACACTTTTTCTCATTGCTACATTACATTAATATTACATCATTGTAATGTAATATTACACTAAGGTAATATTACATCAATATGACATTATTGAGTGCAATAACTGATCATGTTTTCAAAATAACTTTCTTTTTTTCCTCTTATATAACTCTTTCTTTTGTGTACTTATGTCTTGTGTCTCAATTATGATCACCTTCCTCCTGGACCTCTAAGCCAGAAAGCTTAAAGTCATCATTCATGGCATAATTCTTATTTTCCCTTTCCAAAACCCTTGGATAAGAGAAAAACAAAACAAATAATCAAACAAAATAGCACTCCCACTTACAGCAACCAATTTCTAACTAGTCCCTAAATTTATTTATTGAATCCCATAGGATGCTACCAATTTTGTTGGTTCCTCTCCATTTTTACTGCAGAATTCCTAACTTAGGTCTTCATAACTGTAAACTTGTATTTCTGCTTTTACTTTCTTGATAGTTTCCCTATATTCCCCTTATCAGTCCCACCAAACCATTAGGCAAACAGTCTCCAGATGTGTATCTCTAAAGTTCAGACACAGTCATGTCACATCTCTCATCATGAAGCTCAGTGGAAAAATGCTTGAATATGACATTTAAGACCATTATTTTTCTCCTACCTGCATACTAACTGTAATTCTCTGTCAATAATAGTTAACAATATTGGAGCATTCATGGCTCCTCTGTCATTGCCTTTCACATCTATTTATCTCTTATCTATCTACTATCTATCAATCTATCTATCTATCTATCTATCTATCTATCTATCTATCTATCTATCTATCTATCTAATCATCTCACAAATATTACATCAATGCAATTGTGTATTCTCTATTTACCATGATTTTTCCAACCTAGATCTCGGACCATTGGAAAATTAGTACTTCATATTAAGAACAATATGGGCTGGGTGTGGTGGCTGACGCCTGTAATCCCAGCACTTTGGGAGGCACGGCGGGCAGATCATCTGAGGTCAGGAGTTCAAGACCAGCCTGACCAAAATGGAGAAACCCACGTCTCTACTAAATATACAAAATTAGCCAAGCGTGGTGGCACATGACAGATTCTCGGGAGGCTGAGGCAGGGGAATTGCTTGAACCCAGGAGGCGGAGTTTGTGGTGAGCTGAGATTGCGCCATCGCACTCCAGCCTGGCAACAAGGGCAAAACTTAAAAAAAAAAAAAAAAAAAAAAGAAAGAGAGAGAGAGAGAGCACTTTGGCTTTTAAACTGCTGCACATTTGCAGACAATTTATCTGAGGAGATTTAACTGCTGTTGATCTAATTTACAAATTTTATTTTGCTTACAATGCTCATATTAACAAATCTATAAGGGCCCTGTTCCCATGAGCTAGGTTGAAGTGAGAGGTGAGGGATGGGGTATAGAATGCAGCACTCATGACTTTCAGATACAGTGCACACTGTTTTGCAACTCAGAATGTGTAATCCCCTAAAAAGTGGAGATGGAGGGAAGGAAGAAAGCCCCAAAGGTCCTGATTTATGAAGGTGTTCTGCCCTCACAGCTGCACAACCCCTGGATGAACTGTGATTCACACTGTTTGCTGTGTCAAGCCTTTCTCCCGTTAGTGAATAGCATCCCCTTTTGGTGTGAAAAAAGCGTGGGCAGTCTTACAATGGGAACTAGATCCCTTTAAACGTATGATTTAAAGCTTCCTTTTTAAGGATTTACCCATCGACAAAGTTTTAAAACTTATCATGGTATCACATGCAAGAAAAATGCAATCTCTGACAAATTATGTCTAGGAAGGCAGGTACTGCTTCTAGTGATCAAGTTATGAAAACAATTCATCTTCATTTTGAAAGAAGTCTCTCATTTTCTTACTATACCTTTCTTATTTCTGGATGCATTACCTAAATTTGTAATTTACAAGTTGTAATTAGAAATGCTGCGATAATAGATTTTACGAACAAAGGAATGGTTAGGTTGAAATGCATTAGATGAGTTTGTTATAAGACAGACCAAAAGATGGTTAGTGAATATTACATACTTTAGGAGGCTTAAAACATTGTTTGTATTAATTTACTGAATAATATATCTTTACATAATGACAAAAAAGGTAATCATTCCTTTACCTTATTATGGCAAGTGACCTAACCTATTTTAAATCATATAAGTGATTAAATTTGGAGACAAGATCAAAATATCTTTCAGCATCAGATTCAAAGAAATGACAACTAGAGACACAGCAGGAAGAAAAACGCCCACCCTACTGAAATCCATTATATCAAAAAGGTTATATCGAACGGACTTTACCACATTACTAAAGGATTGAAAATTAACCCAAGGTTATCCACTTCATACAAAATAAACATTGAACATTCAGTGCAGCAATTTCTTTACTGCCTTCATGACGACTTACAATATAAAACATATTGGTTTTTGAATGTTTTACTGTGGAAGCTGATTTAAAATAATCTTTGAAAAGACTTTTTTTGAGGAGTTCTTTATTATTATTAAAAGGGTAAGAGCCAGAGCAGCAGCAGGGAACCACTTAAATAAAGGTTCAGATATCCTGTTCTTAATAGGACAAGCTTTAAGTGTTTTTATACACAAAATAGACTGACACAATTTCCTGTGGGGTTTCTTCAACATATATAATACCCATTATGATACAACAAAGTAGTATTGACATGAAACTAATAAAGTGGGATTTTTATCTTTATGCATTTGAAAATTCTTACTGATATATGAGATAATTCAAAGAAAACTTGAATTCAACTGGAAAATGCTTACAGAGGAAATAATATGGGCCACTTTTGTGGACTCTCAATTTTTTCTTGAAATTGTGAAAATTTTGACATGACATCCAGCTGCATAATGGTAGAACACAGCAAAAAATGAAAAAACAATGTAAGGAAGGGGAAGTTCCTTTTACTGATATTAAAATTGTTCTGATCACAAATATGCCATGCATCATTTGTAAAAATAAATTATTCCATAGCCAGGTAAGCCAAGGTCAAGAATAAATGAATGAATATTCAGGTTTTCAGTTTTTAAAAACATTGAATAATAAGAACCACATTGGTTTGACATAAAATTAATCATTGGTAAAATACTTCCACTTTATTTCACAAGATTAACTTAATTATCCTTTTATCAGTTACAAGAAGGACAAATTAAGAGATATCCTTTAGGACTGAACTCTTAATGCAAAACATTTCTTCAGAGAGGGAAGCAGATGCAAAGTTTAAGAGCTCTTTGCCTTTGGGAAGTTGCAGCTTGAAGATACATTGACATTCTTCCGCTGTTTAATGCCTTCTTAATGCTGTTCATGCATGCACGCACGCGCATGCACACACAGACGCACACACACACAATGCTCATTTAATGGCAAATAGTTGCTGTTTCTATTTGAACTGATTAAGATATATTTTTAAAAATAGGCTTTTGGCTTTTGAAATGGCACTCGTAATACCAAAGTGACATAATACTGCACTTCTGTAATTCAAATGGGCGGCCATTGAGGCAAGAGAAGCAAGTGCCTCTGTGCAATTTTCCTCCTTTTTTTGTGAGTTAAGCAGATTTACTCTTTAACGGTGGAGCTTCAGAGGATGATTATGACATCAAAGTGTGACAGACAGTGATTATGTACTGCAGGGAGAAAATGCAGTTAAAAAGAGACAATTCATTCCCATAGCTTAAAGGGACAATTTCCTTGGCCAAAAGTAAAATAAACTCTATCATCCCAGGCTTCTTTCTGAAAGAAAGGAGAGTGGAGGCTCAGTCTGTTTCATTTGATTTTTCATTTCCTTTCATACTTTAGAATCACACTTTCTCCCCACATACTCAAATACCCTTCCCATCTCGTCACCCACCCGTCACATATCCTATACAATCTGATTTCTGATTGATTTATTTGGTGTATTTCAGTATTTTTATCTGCAGATTTCTAAATATCAGGCACTTACACATTACTGAAAATGACGTCTGTTGTTATACCCTGATTTTGCTTTTTTTGAACTCAATTATCTTTCTCAATTTGTGACCTCCCTTTAGTTTTTACAAAGCTGTTAGAAATTGTACCTAGAATATAGTTTAGTCAGATATTTGCGAATTTGTTGTCACACATTAAACATTCATGATTTTTTTTTTGCTGTTTTATATTTAATTCCACTGTTTTTAATTCCCAGTCCTTCAATGTGCTTTTTTAATAAACATACTAATTACATGGGTTAATTATAACAAATGTTATTGAATTTAACAAGGCCCAAAGTTGGCTAATTTAGTAGTTTAGTTGGCAAAATTTTATTAAGCAGAATCACCTTGATTCTTAGCCAGACACACTGCTCTAAATATGAAATTAGCGTATGGTATCTGA
This sequence comes from Colobus angolensis palliatus, assembly GCF_000951035.1. Lineage (NCBI taxonomy): Eukaryota > Metazoa > Chordata > Mammalia > Primates > Cercopithecidae > Colobus > Colobus angolensis. Next base: position 1,855,114 of record NW_012117477.1, read on the forward strand.
AATTTAAAAATCAAAATTACTATGAATTCCTGTGAAACTTTTAATAATAATTTATATATTTAAGTTTGTTTTGTTCTGAGAAAAAAAATTGCCATTTAACTGTGTCTGAATTGTTTTGTAATATATTTTTAGGAAAATATAATTATGCCTTTTGAATTGTGACACTTACATAACAAAAAATACTTTATTTAAATGTAGAAACTTCCCAAAGATATTAGTTTTACTAATCTAATCAAGATAAGAAAATTATTGGGATGAATCAATAATGAAATTAAGAGGAAACAATAGGATAAACACAGTATTTATTCAAAACATTAATTTGTCTTGTGTTTTGAATTGAGTATCACTTAAATAGAATTCGTAGCAACATTTTGTTGATGTGTCCTTACATTTTCTACTTAGAAAAGGAAATAGATTATATAAAGTATCTTTAAGTTGGAGATTATTCCTATTAAAATATTTTGGAATAGATTAAAACTCAGTAACACTCAAATGAATAATACTAAAAATGTTTTCGATGGAGAGAATTTTTAGAACATATATTTTGTATGTATTCAACCCCATAAATTCAAATTTGAATTTGTGAAGAGAAGATAGAATGTAGCAAAATTATAACATTGAGATCAAGTATTATACAGAAATATTTACAATCCTCTGTTTTACTATCCCCAAACAATTGTTTGCTATATATTTTGCAATTTATTATTTTTATGTGTTTTAAGGCCTATATGACCCTAATGTTCTTGTTGCTATTGTTGTGTTTCCTTTATATTTTAAACAGAGCATTCAACTTGGAGTGGATAATACCCTCTTATGCATTTGGTATCATTTAATGTCTCTATGCAATAATTTCAACATTGTGTGACAATGTTTGACCTGCCAAAACAAAACCCTGGAGGGCTTCATTTGTTTGTTATTTTGTTTTCTTTTATCTGTCTGTCTGTGTATCTACCTACCTATTTGGTCTTTGCAACAGTCTTATCTTCACTCTAGAAATGATGTAATATAGTTAAACATGCATGCCGTTTAGAAACATGGATTTAAATAATTGAAGGAGTCTTATTAAATTTATTCCCACACCTTAATTTGTTTTCCGACACTCTCGATTGTATTACTGATTATATGACCTCAGGATAAGAGCAAATAACATGCATTTTGTATTGTGGAGCTTCACAATCCGACAAAATCATGGAGAAAATAACATCTTAAAGGTTTTCCTCATCAAAAAGTGAGACAGAATTTGCTTGATAGATTGTAGTTGCTGGGCTAGCTAATTTTTTTTTTTTTTTTTTTGAGACGGAGTCTCACTCTGTCGCTCAGGCTGGAGTGCAGTGGCAGGATCTCTGCTCACCTCGACTCACTGCAAGCTCCGCCTCCCAGGTTCACACCATTCTCCTGCTTCAGCCTTCCGAATAGCTGGGACTACAGGAGCCTGCTACCACGCCCGGCTAATTTTTTTGTATTTTTAGTAGAGACCGAGTTTCACCATGTTAGCCAGGATGGTCTCCATCTCCTGACCTCATGATCCGCCCACTTTGGCCTCCCAAAGTGCTGGGATTACAGGCGTGAGCCACCACGCCCGGCCTGGGCTAGCTCATTTTTATTAACTATATCAAGTAGACGTCAAAATTGCTGAGCTTCAGGAAATTCTTTCATTTTTAAATTTTGAATTTTAAATAATTGGAAATTTTAGAGATTATTCTTCTATACTTTATCAATAACAGCATTGCCACAAAACAAAAGGTAAATCCAGTTCTAAAAAATGCAAAATGCCTGTCTTATATCAATGTAGTAAAGTAAGTAAAAATGGGAAAATGAATATTATCAAAGATATCAAAATCCAGTCACCTGTATTTATGACCATAAAATCATGCAAAGCTGCTCCAAGTGAGAAAATATGTATATTTTGTGTTAAATATTTATTGAAATGTAATTATTTCCTAAAGTTGTTAAATAATGGTAATATATGCAACAAAATGCTATACAGAAAATAATAGTATGTTTTCCTAAGACTCTTCACTGTTAGAAATCTACTTTTTCATAATGTAGCATTCTGAATTAGGATGTGGACAGCAGCAGTTTTGACACGGTTATTTTGCCTTCATAGGTGCTTTAAACTTGCAGAATAAGTATTAAGGCCTGGAAGAAAATCCTTCAGACCATGGTAGAACACTCTTTTAGAAAATACTCAATGAAAAAAGGAGATACAATAGAGTAGAAAACATTGATACTGATGACTATGAGTCAAAGCTGTTCTCATAGAACAGCTGGATAGAGGGACTCTGAACATAAAAGTGAATTTATTTTACTCATGAATTTTTATGTACAAAATTTGTACATGATAAAAATCAGCACTTGCTATTTAAAACAGTTTCTTCAGGCCAACTACGGTGGCTCATGTCTGTAATCCCAGTACTTTGGGAGGCTGAGGCGGGCAAATCACTTGAGGCCAGGAGATAGAGATGAGTCTTGGCAACATGGCAAAATTCCATGTATACAAAAAAACACAAAAATTAGTCAGGCATGGTGGAGCGCACCCCTAGTCCTAGTTACCTGTGAGGCTCAGGTAATAGGAACACCTGAGCCCTGGAAGTTCAGGCTACAGTGAGCTGAGATTGCAGCACTGTATCCCAGGATGACAGAGAGACCCTACCTCAAAAAAAAAAAAAAAAAAAAAAGAATTATTTCAATAAGTATAATTAGCTATCTAGATATAGATATATGTATCTATCTACCTACTTACCTATATGTAGAGGGATGTAGATACATTGACCAACGTGCTAAATGATAAGGAACATTGTGTTATAGGTTAATTGATAGTTTTTTTTTCTTTCTCAGTAGTAAAAAATGGTGCATTTTAAAAACAATAGATTTGATGTCATAAGTAATAGGGTTATTCGCCAAGTTCACTGTTCATTGAGACAACTCCACCCTGTGCATTTGCACCTTTTACCTTTCCAAGTACTTCTCATGCCGTTTTGTCTTTCCATGCCTATGAACAGGACACCTCCATTCAATAAAATGGCCTTTCTTAACTTCTCCACTTAATATATTCATTTATTTTTTTAAGATCAATTCAAAGGTGTTTCCTTGGTGAAGTGTTTCTATACTATCACAGAATTATAGCATTCTGCCTATACTATAGTCTAGCCTGCAGTCTATATACTATGACTTTTCTGCATATATGTTTATATGATTCTGTTTTCTAGTTTATTGTAATCTTCCTAAGGGCAAAGACCGGGTTCTAGTTAATGCTGTCAACACAGAAAGCAGCATCATGTGCACAGTTTGTTTATACTATCAGTAAATGGTACCTGGTATGCATGTGGTAAGACTCAGCAACTATTCTTTGAAATAATAAAAAATAAAAGTGTGAACAGTGAATACATGTGATATATTTATATAAACTATTTATATTTTACAACCATAGTTTAACAAATCAAAGTGTGACAATGCTAAAGCCAAGGTCAAGACATTAATTTTTCTATTTTCACCCATTTATTCTGGCTGCTATCCTGCACTGGCAGTGTTTGTTCTTCGTTATTGCCGATACTAGAGAAGATTAGGAATAAATTAGTGCAACTTATCTTCACTATGTGAAAAGTCAGTACTTATTGACGGTAAGTCAAAAATTGTCAATTTCTAAAATAATCTCATAAGTAGAAAATAGCATGCTTATAAAATACATTGATTATAAATATTTTCAAAGAATAATTCAAACATTCAGCCTTCTACATAATCATAATTTTTAAAAATCCTGCTTTATTGTTTTCAGAAGTATATGAAAGATTAATATATTTAGGGTACAAAGTCATTTTAGCCTTTTGTTTTTACTATGTATTCAAAGGTTTATGAGAATAGGCAAACAAGAAGGAAGTGTACATGGACTTATTATTTGCTTTAGAGTTATAATTAGGGGCCCAAACTGTATAGGTAAGAATGATATTTAAAAATCAACCATGCTTAAACCTGAACATTAGCCTGATCAGAATTAGACACCCAAGTTGCTTGTTGTATCTTTACTTTTATATAATCTTAATAGATGCCTTCTGGATAGAAATTAATAGAAGCATTTTCTAAAACTACACAAAGCATTTTACTTAAATTCTTTATTCTCTTTTCAACTTTTTTCTTTGATAAAATATACTTTCATTTTTTACCATAATGGCTTTTTATTTAACTTATGCCTGCTGTACTTGGTAGTAACTGTAAATAACAACAACAAAAAAAAAGTAGGAAAGAATGATTAACTGTTACTGTCTTTGACCTTTCATATTTAGGCTGTTTGTTGTATTTTAAAATACAATTTTAATTTTAAATAATTTAATAAATCTCAATTCTCTACTTTGCACCTTGGGCAGGTTTTTTAACAATTCTGGGCCTCATTTTCCTCATTTGTAAAAAAAGGAGATAATAATAATGCCTAACTCACAGGGTATTTTGTGAAGATTAAATGGATTAATATATGTAATATATTTAGAACAAGATGTATAATTATTTGTTTTGGGAGTTACTTTTGTGATTATTGTCATTATTCCATTTGGTTAAAAAAATTCTGATAATTTCTGAACAGTGTCTCATTTTGGTCAGGCTAATATTCAGGTTTAAGTATGGTTAATTTTTAAATATCATTCTTACAGTTTGGTCCCCTAACACTATGCAAATACAAGTCCAGGCACATTTCCTTTATGTTTGCTTAGTCTCAGAAAACCATGCCTTATTATGATTTATTTCTTCAAATAAATGAATAAATCCATTCTACTAAGGAAAACAGGAATAAGCATATTCTATGACTCAAACATGGCAGTACAGAAAAATAGAAAACAATGATAAATCAATTTCAGTTCGATATAAAAGCAAAAGCTCTGGTTAAAGCCCTCAATGAGTAAAACTACTTGGTTTATGAATCAATGAGTTTATAGCAGGACAACTGTCCAGATGGTCACTGAAGGGATTCCTTAGTTTGGTGAGAGGCTGGCTTAGAGGGCTCTTATCATTCTTACAAAGGAGTCTACCTTATTTCAAAGCAGAATGGTACCTCCCGGCATGGGGTAATCTGAGGGGTGGCTACCTCACTCACTTTCTGACATGTTTGGAATACACATCTCTTTCTTTGAATCTTGAGCCCATAGCTTCATAACATCTAGAAAGGGTTTTCTTTAGTGTGACTTATTTAACAATTATTTGAGACAGAAAAAAATGAAAGGCATGTTAAATGCTAGGAGATGTGAGCTACCAGAAAAAAGGAGAGTGGTAGAACACTAATAACAAATTTTGCCTACTTCTTAATTTGAAGTTGAACCTGGTCAAATTAAGAAGTAACCAATTCTCACAGTTCTGTTGCAGAAGCACACCTGGGTCTCCAGGTGCCTTCATGTGAGAGGAAGTCATGTTTGGCAAGTATCATTACTGTTGAATTAGACGACTAAGTCACAGAACAGTGAAAAAACTCATAAAGATTTCATCATGGAAGTATGTACATAACACAGCCACTACGTAGACTCCTGTGCTTCTGAAAACCTTAGGTTCGACCTTAGAGTGTTGGAAAGAAATTATTGCCAATCAGCGTGTTCACAGAACTTGATCATATCATAATTTGTGAAACTCAGCCAAGAAAATGGTAGGTAATGTTTCCTGATTACTTTTATTAATTAAGTTTCAAAGCTATTCTCAATCAGGCTCCCACCTTACTAACATATTGTTCACCTTGTGAATTATTTCAGTCTTGATTATTAATTCAGTCATTGTCACCCTTTGCACTCACCTCCCCCCATTTTGGAAATCTCATAGGTGCAAATATTGGCACTGTACAGCATGCAGTCCAGGTCTTGTCATGCCCTGGACTGGAACTCCATCACTAATGAGTTTTCATTGCTGCTCCTATCAGCCCTTGAGCAGACTCTGTGGATGCCAATCTGGAGCAGCCCAGCATAAACTTCACATGTTCAGAATTTTCACTGACCTCATTGAAACTTTCATGAGAATGGATGTAACAAGTAAATATGGGAAAGGATTCTACAACACAACTCTCTAAATAGAGAACCTTTGTTTTGGCTCTCCATATTTGCATAACTAATGTTATGAAAGGCATATCAGAAAAACACTCAGAGTGAAGTCCGGGGCCATGACCCAAATTGCAAAGGTTGTAAGAATAGCCAAGTATTCTCATGTGATCAGTTAAGCTTTCAAAGGTACAATGAAAAGGAAAATAGCAGAAAAATAGCTAGATTGATGAGCTGTAAATTTTATAGGTAATTATTTGTGCTTCCTTGTTTGTAGGAATGTATAACTATGCATCCTAGCCAACGTACCTCTAGGGAGTTAAAGAAGAAAATGAGAATGAAGGCAAAAATATCCTATTCAGATTTTCTAAACAGCTTATGTTAATGATAAATAAACTTTTAAAAATAGACATGGTGGCTTAATTTTGTAATATTTAAGTGTTATAATTTTATTTCATTAAGTGTGTATGATTGCAAAAGCATCGAAGTTGAAAATCTGTGAAATTGGAGGAAAATACAATTTCACTTTTTGTTCAGAAAATTCCAATACTACAAAGTAAATAAATTCAGATATAAGTGGAAACATTAGATCTTTATTTTATTGCTTGCCATAGATGAAGGACTTTATAGAATGATTGTTTTTATGGTAAAGTGACTATTTTCATGTATGAGTTGTATCTACAAAGTATGAAGTCTTGTTTTAAGCAAAATGAACAACATTGTCATTCAACCATTTCCGTGAAATTAGTTGCCTAGGAAAACAAATTCAATAATGAAGTCAAAATAAAATTTTAGTTTAATATTTATATATATTTTTCCTTCAAAGGGAGATTTTCAGCATAATTATATTCTTATTTATAAGGCCTTTTTCTAGTTAAATTTTCCTACTTTTTAAACACAAAAAACTTAAGTAATTATTTTATTTTAGAAATAATTACAAAATATGTGAAATATTTTACTTTCTATTATAAAAATATTTATATTAATATGTAAAATATTTTACTTTTATTGTAAAAGTATTTATATTAATATGTAATATAAATTTAAAAATTTATACAGAATGTTTTATTTCTTAAATTGTTTGATGTATACAAATAAACTTGAGTGTCATAGTGTCACCATTATGTAGTCTTGTGGACTAAATTGTGTCCCCCCATAATTCATATGTTGAAGCCCATAAATGCCAATGTGACTATATTTGGAGATAAGGCCTTTAAAGAGGCAATTAAGGTTGAATAAGGTCAAAAGGATGTGCCTCTACTCCAGTAGAATTTGTGCCCTTACAAAAAGTGGAAGAGACGTCAGAGAGCTCCCTTTCTTCATGAGCACATAAAGAGGATACATGAAGACAGCAAGAAAGCAGTAATCTATAAGCTGAAAGAAAGAGTTCACCAAAAACTGAACCTACCAGCACCTTGATTGTCAAGTTCTAGCCTTCAAAATTGCCAGAAAATGTCTCTTGTTTAAGCTACCTAGTTGGTGGTATTTTATTATGACAGAGCTGACTAATATATGCAGCCATTGCTATTTTTTCTTACTAAGGATCTAAAGTTCACAGAACTGATTGATCATAATTATTGGTTCGTACTCACTGTTATCAGTTGTCCTTGCAAGGTCATCTTCTATTTTACGTGTTTATTTAACTGGAGCACTAGACTATTACCAGTAATTTACCTCTCCTCATATCTTCCCTACCTGTATTGTCTCCCAAAGTTCTGATATTTATTTTTTAAATTCTCTTGCATTTTCTTTTTTCCCTCGTGTTTTCTTTTCAGTTTTGTTACTAAATAACATATTGTTAGTTTTTTTCTACTACATGTTAACTCCTTAAACTCACTTTTTTTTCAGTCAATATTTTCCTAAGTTTCATCCATGTTTTTGTTTTCATTGCGGCTCATTTTCATTGCTGTATAATATTCTCTTTGCTCAATACATTAACATGTATTAATGAATTCTCCTGCTAGTGAAAATGTTGTTCTCAGTGCTTTGCTATAATGAATAATGGGCTATAGACATTTTTTGTATTATGTTGTGGTACATATGTGCCAAAGTTTCTCTTAGATATATTCTTCTGGGCTTTATTGCTATGTTGTAAGGTTTGCAAATATTTAGTTTTGCAACATCATTTTAAAATATTTTCCAAAGTGTACCAGTTAGCATTATCACAAATAAATGAGAGCTTGTGAATATATACCCTCCACACCACATGTAATTGTCAAACTTATTTTTTCCAACCAGTTGACCATAAAATGGAATAAAATGGTGGCCTTGGCTTAAGTTGCTTTGCTTATTAGTGAGATTAAATTTCTCTTCATATGTATTTATTTATGTTATGTATGTTTTTCTTTGATGGTATACTCCTTCATGCCTTTTGACCACTGTATTTCCTTAAAGTTTTTGTACAGATTTTACAAATGCTTTATGTATTCATTATACTAATCCTTTGTCACTTCATATTTCAAAATGTCTTCTCCAAGTTTAAATGTTTTTACTTTTTCGATTGTCATTTGAAAATAAACTGAAGGCAGAACAAAGACTAGAAGCCATATTCTTTAACCTCTACTTCCTCTCTCAACTTAGCAGGTGAGAACTTTTGATTTTGAAACTTCAGCTTCTTTAATTGCACTTCACAACAATTCTCATGTATCCTAATTTTTTTTTTTTTGCTTTCTGTAATTAACTTTCATATCATAATAAAAAATGTGTTTTGTATTATAATTATGTCTTATGCAAATGCTAAAGTCAAATCATAAATTTCATGTTGTTAGCATAACAACATATTGTTGGGAATACAGAAACTGTTGTACAAAATACTTTGTAAACTTTGTACTATGCTTCCCTGAATGCTTGTAGTTTTAAGGTTATTCTATCACTGTATATATGAAATGGTATAGTAGAGTGGTTACATAGTGAATATATCTAAAGCACTTTAAATATCTCTTTAAAAACTGTTCCTGGCACTCTTATTAACAGAAGTTATACATATCCTGGACCTCTTAGGAATACATGTTTTTAAATAATTATAACACACAATTATTGAAGAATCAGAGGGGAAAAAAAAGAGGCATGGTACAGGAGGAAATTATCATTCCAGGTCTGAAACATTGATATATGAAGTCATTTGGATGCTTTCCTGAAGTCATCTCAAGTAGTCAAATTAGTGGGTAATAATTTCAGAAACATCGTGTTTTTTTCTTTTTTTCTGTCAAAGGTCCATGTAGATGCGATCAGGCACGTTCAGGATGGTATAACTGTAGACTTATTGAACTACACTCTTCATTCACCAGCCAGCTTCATAGAATTAATATAGAATGACTTAACAATTTCCATTCGCCACTGAATTAACAAAGTTTATTTACTCTCTGATTCTCTAACAAAAACATTTTATCATATATTTTGCACCTAGACAATTCTTAGTTTTCTCTGTAGTCAGCCACACATGACTGTCTTTATTTATTACTCTGTGATTATAATCGTTTAGAAGTTATATTTTCTAAAGTATTTTAATGATAACTTAAAACTGAGTTATTTCAAATGATTAGTTAATAAAATTAACAATAGATATGATATTTGAAGAAAATAAAATACCACACCTCTTTGCATTTTGCTGTGGTTAAATAAAACTAGAAAACTCATAGAATTATCTAGTAATATTTGTGCACATACATATTCTTACCAAATAAAATTCTACTTCTGGGTTCTCTGTAGTTGCTTCTCAAAGATTTAGTTGGAAGTGATTATGCAGAGCTATGGGGCATAATATGTTCAGATTAATAACTGAAATCAGGAATGAGAAATGAGATGTATACTACAATTACTCTGTACTGCACAGTCTTTCTAGACATGCTGGCACAAAATTGCTGCTTAAACATATAATTATTAAGAAATGCTCCCTTTTCAATATATTTAGAAATTAATTGAAATTGATAAAGACAACAAGACATAGTAGGACTCTAAATTAACAAGTTGCATCTATGCTGAGATAGTCAGAATGGATGTACAATTTTTACATAAGACATAAATCAGCAACTATAGCTGTTTCTGTTCCATCACTAATTGTTTAATTTTCTGCTCTCAGTCATGTGTATTTATCCCTTGCCCAACACCTAAAAAATGCTAAGAATCCAGGAGGCTTTATGTAGACCTAGTTTTCTGAACACAAAACAGGAAACTATCTCAAATGCTCTTAGTTGTTCCATCTTTGTGTTCCAAGCACAATGCCTCAAAAATCCACCTGCTGGAAGTCGGGTGGTGTATGCAAAGGGATGTCATGGTAATTTGAAAACTTTTGAATACAGAATAGAGGCTTTTCCTGCCTTCAAGCTCACCACACTGGTTTGTTTGGCTCATTACATGCCAAAACTTTTGATTGATGTGCTCATTTCAGTCACGGGTAATTTTAACTCATATATTAAGTAGCTGCTGCTTCCACTCCATTATAGTTCCTTGTATGGGGCAAATCAGAGCTCGGGTTTAGTCTGTATTGGGCTGACCTAGAGCCATAGTGTGCTTTTGTTTGGGTTTAAGTAGGAGGCAAGCTAATATTTCAAAACTAGCAAACGCGTACAATCTCTGCTTTTCTTAATTGTAGGGATCCCTGTGGTAAAGAGCTTTTTATTGCTACCACATAGCTCTTTGGGAGTCCCAACGAGGCCAGAAATGTTGTTAAAGGCTTCCTAAAGACATAGAAATTCTTTTTAAATGTAGGAGATTTAAGTGGATTAATACAATGAACCAGCTCTGGCAAAACTTCCACCCCTCTTATCTGTTTTTATTTGTGGAAGTCATTGTGTCTTAATAGTAATTTTTGGTTGTGTAAGTCAATATGTGCAGTACATTTGGGGACTGAGCACACTTCAGTGCATTAGCATTTTACCATTCATTCTGTACAGAATAGGACTTTAATAGGAATCACCACATAAATGGTAGCTAATTATTTACATTTCTGTAAAATTTTAGGTTCAGTATTAATTTACATTAGTCTGCATAGAAAAATAACATAAGAATCATTTATTCATATCAGTAACCCTGCCTTTCTTTGAAACTCTTACCTATTCATTATAAATAGTAGAATTAAAATTAGACATTAGGCCAAACTAATCAGTTAAACAAATAAGCTTTAATTACAATTGACTTATTCGATTTAAATTCCAATAACATTATTATGACCATTATGTTATTATTATAGCACACAAATATGACTTATATTGAAACAAAGCTCTTTCCCCTAACAGAGCTTGAAGAATCTTTCTGGAAATAAATAAGATATACTAAAATGCTCATTTAAAAAAATTTGGTATATCTTAGAGGATGTGTAATCTGTTAAATATACCAATGATAGCAGCAAACACTTTTTAAACTATATAATCCAGGTTACAATCAACAAAAACCTAATATGTGTACAAGAAAATCTAGTTTTAAAAAGGCAAAAGTTGTTTATATTTTATAAATTGCTCAGAGGAAAGAAACAAATTAGGCTAGAAGCAGTAATTCAGATGTATATAAGAAGCCTCTTTAAATATTTTGGGGGGCAGTCATCGGTACAAGTATATATGTCAAGCTAAGCAACGTTCAAATCCCCTTATCATTGAATCAAATAAAATGAAATTGCCCATGGAAATAAGGGTTGTAAACATTGTATTATTTTGCTGTTGTATTGTATTATTTTAACTCATAGGATACTTAAGTCAGAGTTGCACAATCCAAGATATAGGAGACTTGGGAATGACCTAGTTTTAGATGCCTGTCTGGACAAACCAGACCAAATGAGCATTTTTTCCTGGAAGTTGGACAAATACATAATTATGTGTATTTAAGCTTGTGTTACTCAGGAAGGAACTAATTTAGATTTTAAAATAATTTATTTTAAAAATTTTATCTATAAATAAAAATTAGTCTGAAAAAGGGCTGAAAAACTAAGGACCATGAGCTCAATCCAGTAAGTTTCCTGTTTTTGTAAATAAAGTTTTATTTGAACACATTCATGTTCATATTATCTGCGGCTTCTTTTGTGCTATAAAGGCAGCGTTGAATAATTGAGACTGTATGGCTACCAAACCCTACATATTTACCATCTGATCCTTTAAAAATAATGTCTACCAGCAGCTGATTTAGAATAAATATTTTATGTTAAAATATAGAGACCATTAATTATAAAGTTTGAACGTTTAAAAATTATTTCAGTATTTTCAAATAGAGCTAAAGTAAAAATATAATAAAACAATTCAAAATGTGTTCCTAAACTTATATCAACATAAGTGTTATAATCATGTTATACTTAATATACTCAATATTACATATTACAGGCCAGAGTGAGTTATTCATATCTCTCAAGAAAAAAAGGATAGCATATAAAATATAAGTTCTAAGAACTGTATTTATGTGTTTATTCATATATTTCTTCGTATACATTTTGGTGAAGAAAAAAATATTGTTAACTTTTCCATTTCCCATCATTAGGTTCCTTTTATAAAAGTAAAATAACTCTAACTTTGTTTTGTTTTGTTTTGATTTGCTTTTTGGTTTTTATAATAATTTTTAATTTCCCCACGAAGGAGCACAAGCCACGAAAAAAAAAAAAAAAATCAGTTTCCTTTCTGATGAAGCACAACAATTAAGAAACCGGAAACACTCAAACGATGTACACATCAACTTTCATGCTATGGGTGGCCAAGCAAGAGACAGGCATTGCTGGAAAAAAGTGACTCCATTTAGTTCTCTTTAAAGAAGCCATCAACCAAGCAGCCATTGGTATTTCTCCTCCTTAAACATCCTTCAATATTTGATGACTTATTACTGAGAATTTGATATTTATATATTGTAACAGACATTGGTGATCCTGGAGATAAATGAGAAAAACCAAGGACAAAAGAGTGTATTTACTGGATTAATAGAATTGAGCATAAACAGAGCCAGATAACCCAAGGGAAAAAAACACTTGTAAGGGTTGGCAATATTTTGCTAGATTCCTTAATTCTATCCTGGCCTTTTCTGGTTACTGCTTTTAAATTTTACTTCAAGGTTTTGTTACCTTATTAGTGTGTCTAAACAATGATATCATAGAGATCACCTAGGAATTTGTTAAAACAAATATTCTGATTAAGTGGGTCTGCAGTAAGACCTCTCATTCTGTATTTCTAGCTAGATTCTGGGTGACTGATGCTCCTGGTACCAGGAAATACTCTGAATAGCAAGACCTTAGATGACATCAGTGAGGACTAAAAATTAGGGTATTTATAAAACATAAATGTATCATCCCTGAGAAGACTTTGGTTGTTAATTTATTACTCTTGCATAAACAATTTAAAAAATCCATTAAAATTTGTCAAAATTTAGTCCAAATGGACTCTTCTACAAGTATTCTTAGTAAGGAAGACTGTTTTTCCTATATTAAAAATATCCTTCTATGTCCACAAATAACTATTCTATTTCAGTCTTAAAATGTTTCTGGATTGCAACAAATCTATGAATATTTTTAGGAGTGCTCTTAATAAATATAGAAGAGAAAAATGTTGTCAGTTATCTCTTTGAGTAAGATTTAGAGTTTTTGTTCCTTCATAAAAAATTGTTGATTTTGAGTATTTTCCTTAGTCAGAGATGCAAAATATTAAATCAAACTGATTCATGGTATCTCCATTTACCAATATATGCATTCATATATATTTATATATTATTAACACTGGACAAATCAATTTTTTCATTAATTTAACATATGATTGCCAAAAGAAAATCTAGACCTTGAAAAATAACAGATTTAAAGAAACAGATATAAGTAAATGACAAATTGAAATCAATATCTCTAAAAAAAATTATAAGTAAGCATATAAATATCCTTTACAGTTTAAATTTTTAAAAAATATATTAATATCTTACAGAACATGTTTTCTAGATTTGTAAAAATGTAAACCTTAACATAGGGAAAAAAAGACTACGCTTAAAATCTGGGATCTTAAACATGTATTTCAAATGGATGATATGATGTATTTTTTACTGCAAAATAAAACTATACCCAGGAGAATATACGTGTACTTTCTGATGTAGAAACTCCTTGGTAGTATTTTGATGTAAAAGTGCCTGGCATTATTAACAAATTAACTGAATAATGTGTAAATCAGAATTAGAATTGTGATTGTAATTTTTTAATATTAACAATTTCAATTCAGTATCACAAAATCCACATGGCAATAGAAATGGTATTTGCCTAATCAAATTTATTTAAGAAATTTTAATAAAAAAAGACATATTAAGGAATTTTCTATGAATTACCAACAGATACGGAAGATAAATGACAATAGAATTTTAGAAAATTCCATTTTAAATATTGCTGAATTTTTTTAAAGTCATAAATAGGAGATAAAGGACATGATTAAATTTCACAGGAGGAAGTAAGAAATCCACTTAGCCTGTTGCTAATCTCTTAAAATTCTTTCAGTGAACACTGATAAAGATATAAAACCTGGGATTATCTGATATTCTTTCTTCCACTCTTCTTAATTCTTCCCATTGATTTAAGCCCTACAAGCATTGGAATGCCTAGAAACAAAGCTAGAGAATAATTACATTACAGTTCATGTAACCCTGAACACCTTTGACATTAAAAAACAATACCACTTGTTGTCATAACATACTCTCGAGTTACCACATGGAAACAAACTATTCCTAATAAATATACTAATATAGAATTTAAAAGAGAAAGTAATCCACTTCAAACATCAATGATTCTGAAAATGCAGGGTTAGAGTAAATTAAATATTTTTTAAAATAAGTTCAGCTACATATACTTTTTGGGCACTTACATATACTTTTTAGTAATTAATGAAAAAAATTAGCAGAAATTGACCTGAATCTTTAATTAATTCAAAATATCTTTTATCTGACAAAATATCCCAACTTATATATTTCTATTTTTTGAACAATACTGCTAGATATTCGTCCTTACACATATGAAAATACACATGTTGTGTCATGTATATACATAATAGCAAAGTGTTTATTAAATGTGCATTATTTTCCTACTTATACTCTTTGTATTATTTCACCATTATAAAAGTTACAGGCTTTAAAAGAGGGCAGCAATCTAATAAGTTGTCATTTGAAATATACTAAAATTCAAAGTATGCAAAGTCTTGCCAATAGAATTACTCATACAAAACTCTTCTTTACATATAACATGATTGTTTATCTGTTTCCCAAAAATCAATGTTTAAAAAATATATTATTTTTCTCTAACATGCCTCTTTTCAATACGTGTAATTTCTTCAAAACTACTTTTTTCCTTTTCACATGACCTTTATATATAAGCATATATTTTCTAGAGAATGAAGTCATATACACAAAAGACGCATATCTTTTTTTCTGAATCAGTCAATTTGGCCTCCTTTTTATGAAATCCATACATTTGTTATGAGCCTTAGCCTCAAATATCAGCTGAAAAGGTAAGAAGGGGAACTATTAGCTATGTATTTCCAATAGGAAGGAAAACATTGTAATTGGTCCCAAAATAAATTCATAACTTCCAAATATATATATATATAACTTTTTAGCTGATACTGTATAATTTGGAAATAAACTACAGAAAGCTTCCAGGTAGCTCTATTAGAAGCAATCAAGCTAATTTTTTATAATCAGTCAATTTGAAAAAGATGCAAGCAAAAGGGAAGGATTTCTAACAATAGGTTCCTTGTCTCTTGAAAGCTCTTGCTTTGATTTCTCCAGATGACAAAAGATCTGCTTTAGAATGTAATACGAATGACAGAGATGATTGATAGAGTTGTGGTGGGGGAGACGGTTTACAGAGGTAAGCCACTGGAAACACCAAATGGGTATGTGTGCTGGTATGTTTTATTTTTGTTGTTGTTACCATTGTTGTTTTTCTTTTTCCTGCTTGTTTTCCTGTTCACTACAATTAATAAGAATTCTTTACATCGTGACTTTTGGTTCTGGCTATCTGCTGTTTTATCACAGACAACTAACATGAATTTTTTTTCACTTGCAGTGCAATAAATTATTATTGTAAATGTTCTCCCCACACCCCTTTTGCTCCCAGATATGTTGTTTGCTGGATGATTTGTTTCCTAACTACCAATCAAACTGGAGATAATAACCTTCATCCTCAAGTTACTATTGAAAAACAACTATTTTTCTGGAAACATACTCTTTTCAACAACTTTTAAAATTGTTCTTTCAGGCAACGTCCTAGTTCAGGGTGTTATAAGAAATAATAAATTTATAAGGTGTTCAGGGTTACATGAACTGTAATGTAATTATTTTCTAGCTTTGTTTCTAGGCATTCCAATGCTTGTAGGGCTTAAATCAATGGGAAAAATACAAATTAAAGAAAGTTTAATACTTTTGACATGATTCTTTTGTCATATTTGCTTAGATATTTTCATATGCAAAGAAAAAACAAACAAACAAACAAAAAACCAAGATAATCTGACTTGTCCAGAAAGAACTCTACTGGCAACACAGTGCCCCCTAAAGTTATTCTTGAGAGAGAATGCCACAATTTCTCAAATCAATTACTCCATAAAATATCACTGCATGACTTCCTTTTACCAAATAAATAAATCTCCCATAAAATAGCACAATTCATTAAAATACTATAGAAAAGTTTTATTTCAATAATAAATTTAATTACAAATGAAAAGTGTCATTTTCTTGTGAGTTTCTATTCTATGCTATCTTAAATAACAGTAATAAAGTGAAATATGTTAATTAATAAAGACAGTTAAATATCCTGGTTGCAAAATATATTGTGACAATAACATTTTTGATAATTTTATTTTCTGACTGGAATATATTTGCTGAAAGAGGACAGATAATTTCCAAAACGTAATATTGGATCTAGTAAAATTTAAAACAATGTCTGTGTCTCAGATAAGTAATTGAAGGACAACAAATATGGAGAAAGTATTCAAAGAGAATGGGGACAAATTTTATTGGTAAGGTATAGTTTTATTACTATATTTGATATATTTGTAAATTTCATTTTAAAGTGCTCTATATAAGTAAAATGTTGCATTGATGTTATGAAAATGAAAATAAGCACAGATTGATAAATCAAAACAAACCAGCCATGGCATTTGTGTCTTTCTTACAAACCTGCTTTCTTTATAAAACAAAGTTGCTTTCCAATCTCCATGTTTTAGAGCAAACAATTAATTTTATATCAATTCCCAAATATATTACAAAATAAAAAGCTATTCGAAAGGTGTTATAACATACTGTTTATATATATTTATCCTTCATAAAATGTACATTTTAAAGTCCAATTTTTCTTACTGATTTTCATAGAGCCTTAGTCACAGTCTTGATGCGGGATACTCAGATGCAAATAGAAATTGCACCTTTATTATTTGCCCCATTCCACTGAGTATACCTCTTTAAAGTTATCAAGATTGAAGGTATGAAATTGCAAAATGGTGCCCCCTAATTACAGTTTTAATGTTTCCTGAGGATTAAAAATTTCTTCAATGAGAATCACAGTAGACTAAGTGTACTAACTAAATCTCAAACATTTATTTATTATTTATTTATTTGTTTACGTATTTACCATGGCTGCAACATTTGCTTGTGGTCAATGTTCAAAGACAAATCATCATAAAACAATAAGAAATTATATACAGGAGAAAATAAAGAATACCCCCAAGTCATGAGTCATTTTTCACACTGTGATTACTTATTACCAGTGAGTGTGAGTAGCATTAATTCCTACACTATGCAGTGCTTGGATCAGTTTATAACCTGTGGAAATAGACAAAGTTGTGATTTGAAGCCTAACTTTTGCATATGTAGCATGCATCGTTTTCTAGGCCAAAGGCACCAAAATCCAGTTAATTTAGGGAAACCTACTGCATTTCAACTGAATAGTTCCCAGATTAGTTCATCCCTTTACCTTAATACTCAAAATTCTTTCTGAATCTTGGAAATAAAAAGAAAACATTACTTGGTTGAATGTGTAGTATCACGGTGATTTAATGTGCTGCTCTGTTTAATGCTCACAATAACTTTGTGAATACGTATTTTTATCCTTATTTTTTGGCTGTATGACCAATCGGAGGCTCAGGTTGTTTCTCTAAGTTTCCCAATGTCAGGCTGCTAAGAAATAGCAAAATTAGAATTGAAATCTTTTTTTCTTACTTCAAAAACTACATTATTTTCATTTCAGCACAGAGGCCATTGGGTAGCTGGAAATGGTTTAGAACTATATAAGCCTGTTGCCACTAAACTGGAGGTGGACATTTGCCCACAATATCAAACCATTTATGTGCTGATGCTTTATGAATACACCTACTTTGTTTTGGAAGTTATGTATAAATGTATATCTATATGTCTATGTATCTATTATCTGTTTTAATATAAAATTTCTAACACTATTGATTCTTCTAAACCTATTTTACTTTACTATCAAAATTCATATTTTTAATTTATAGATTCTTAATATTTTAATAAAACAGATAAAAATAGTTGAACTTTTTCAAAATAATGTATTCCTACTGCTGTCCTGAAACATACATTCCTGTTCATCATAGACATTGTGTTAAACATTGTCAACTTACAAGTGGAAATAAACTCACTTTTTGTTATTTCTAATTTCTATTATCTTGAAATGTGTTAATCACTTAATTTTTGTAAGTGCATATTTCTAAGCTCCCAAAAACTTAGTGACATAAAAATTTATTATAGTATTTCCAACCTCAAATATTTTAATTTATGTATATAAAATAAATATATCCCTAGTTGACAGGACAGTATTTCTCAAAACAGAAAAATGTTTAAACAATTTCATCTGTGCTTTTTGATAATACTCTGCTACAGAAATATATATACAAAATATATATACCATATAATATAAATAATATATATATTTCTCTCTCTCGCTCTCTCTTTCTCTCTCTCTCTCTCTATATATGTGTATCCAAAAGAATACCATGTAGAGAAACATAAGTGTGTAATGCTCAATTTTATAAAATATGATTACTTTTTAAATGCATGCCATTAATTACCAGTAGAAATAGTTGCTAAATGTAAACCCTAAAATGACACAGTTGATCCAAATGATCACTTTGACAATCCCAAAGGTGTATAAGTAATTTGCCTGACCAGAAATGCAAAATAAGTGGGATCTTCATTATTTAATCAGAGTGAACGAGTTTGATTGAGGAAAAGTGAATTTCCAAAACAATGTATTCATTTTTTTTTTTTTCATTAAAAAGTCGCCCAGAATTACAGAAAACTTCTTAACATGAATATGGCCATTGAAGGGAAAAGTAGCAAACCAAAAATGATGCCTTTTCCCACTACTTCTAATGGTTAATGCCACTTTTCTTCTGTGCTTCCGGTCTTCTCCTGAAGAAAGCCTCATGGCTGGCACAAACCTTGCTGATTTCGTTTTCTTTTCTCAGCCTGTGTTTCTGAAAGCCCTGCATCCAGCCCACACAGGGATGCAGTGTCCGCCCTCTAGCCCACATTTTTTTTTTTAACCTCTCAGATCTTTGATCTCTGGATTATTTACAGTTGATGATTTCTTTCATATTCAAAATAATTCTTCTGATCAGAGTGATTATAAACTAGCAATATTTTTTCAGTATCTTCCTTTTAATGAATATGTATATATTTTTCATTAAGTGTTGCTAGTTTCAAAGAGAGTATTTCCCAGGAGGTGTATTAGAAATAATCTTACCAACAGAATGTAAGAAGACAGAATGATTTTTAGAGATTGCAAAGAGCTATGAAGAAAGACATCAGTAAAAGAACCTTCTATCTTGAGAGCTAATTTGGAAAGCACTCTTAAATGTAAATTAAATAAGTATAATATATGCACAAGTTAATCAACCTGTGGTAGTAAACTGCAAGTAATCTTGGTAGATCCTATAAATTAATCTTCTTTTGACTATCCTAGTTTACTATTTTCTTTCAGCATAAAATGAAATGCATACATATATACATGCTAAAAATAACAGGTGCTTCCAAGTATTGTAATTGAAATTTTTTTCTTCTTTGTTAGAAAATATGCACATGCGCATGAATACACACACGGAGAAATCTCTGGGAAATAAAAATCTGTCAGTCTTCTCATGCAAATATCAGAAATTTTAGATATTATTCTTCCTTCAAAGAAGAAGAATCTTTTTTTTCCTCAAAAAATTTGGCCATACAGGAAGCACATTTAAGGAAAAAATACTTTGGCCTAAAAAATCGATATTAAAGCATATATATCATTGATCAAACATCATGTGAGACGGCTTGTCAACTTTAAATTTCAAAAGAGAAAACGTTACTATTGTCTTGTGATATCTGTGGAATGTTCTCTGAAGAAATCTCATGTATGATACACTAACTTATTGTATATTACTGAAACATACCATTTCAGGTTTTTTCTGTTTTTATATACAAAACCTTTAGATTATTTTGAGTCCTTTTAAAAACATGCAATGCTTTGATTGAACAAGTTGAAATATTAATATGAAAGATTAGATTTCCTTAGTTCAAAAGTGAAGGATAATGTTTTTGAAATACTTGTCTTGATTTTTTTCGACCCACAATTTAAGTCACTAGTATATTTTGTCAAAGCATTACCAAGTGAATGCGTGAAAATTTCATCCAAACTGTGAAGATAGAAGGACAATTCAATTTTTGCATGAAGTATTTGGATAAATGCTGGCAAACTTAATGCGGTAAAGACCTTTGTATTTTATACAGATGAAGAAAATATTTGCAAAGAACACATTATATTTTTGAGCTCAAGGAAATAAATCCAATAAAATATTAATTACTCAGTCTTTTATATTTCCTTTAAATTATGAAATTACAAAATCAGCATTACCTAATTAAGGTCTATCTGTCAATTAATCACTTAGAGTAATTACTTGTCACTATGCTGAATTATGAATATCTTAGTGAAAGGATATCCTTTGAAATTTAGGATATTAAAATACATCCTTTAATGATTTTACATTGTTCAGGCACATATCTAGGAGTCCTACGCTAAGCAGTTCCGTGGTTGGTGGGTCGATGAACTCCATGGGCACTCTACCTGAGGTACACACGATAAAGTGCTCATACACCATCAGGTGATCGACCAACGGCAATATGATTCATTGTTAATTTTTCACCTTGGTCAGACACCTTTAAAATTAGTGAAATCCTCTTTTATAATTAGTTTCTATGAATAGTAACTCTCTATTAGAGAACAGTTTTCCCTTGAAATATTACTTCACATTCATTAAAAAGCATTCTCCTATCCTATCAAAGTCTAGTACCTAGAACTACATTTGTTAAAAGGAGTTTCTTTCAGAATAGATATTTTCTGAATCTTTTTCTACTGCAGAGCAAATGCTGAACATTAAAGTGTGTTCTTCAATGATTTATTTTCTATTTAAATGAGCATGTATAAATTATATATGCATAATTTTTGTATACATAATTTCTTTTGCTAACTATTCCCCTTTTGTTTGACATTTATTGTATTTAATCAATAAATAGTCAATGTCTTTTATGACATTAATTTATTGTATAAAGAAATTATCTTATAAAGTCATGTAGACAAGAAATAAAGCTAACATTTGTTATCTTTCCCTTTAAATTTTATTAGAATGTATGCTTTCTAATTATGGTAAGAAAATTTAATTAGGTTATATACCTACTTTATTGAAAGGGGCTTTATGTTTGCTTGTTTTTTGAAATTAGCAGTTTTCCTCTTTAATTATAAAAATGTAATAATAAGAAGAACATTTTTGAAAAACAGGAAAGAATTTAAGCCCATCAACATAAAAGGTATTTTGTACATATACAAGTAGTTAAATGAGACAGATTTTTATAATCATATTGTCCAAACAATTTTGTCTTCTGCCTTTTTATTATTTAATACATATTTTTATGTTTTATGTTTGATGTTATTTTAATACTTGCCAACTATTTCACAAGATTGAAGCATTATAATCCAGTTATTCAATTGTTTTTTGATAGCTAGGTTGTCTACATTTATTTAGTTATAACATCAGTGTTTTCTTCATTCCATTATATCGATGAAGTAAATTCATGTAAGTAACTTTTGCCTCTTGAAAAAAAATATGTATTTCTCTGGAATAAACTCCACAGAGTGTTATGCTTAGTCAGTGAATATGATCATTGAAAAGGTTTTTGGTATATTGATTCAAGTAATAAATAGTCAAATTGGACAGTTTGCTGGCTTTAATATTTTGTTAGTTGTTTTGGTAATTTAGTAGTTTTAAGATAGTATCTCAAAACTGTTTAATATTTATATCCTTAATTACTGGCAATAGTAATTTTATTGTTAGCTGTTATTTAGCATTTACAATGCTATCTCTACTGTGTGTGTTTTTGCTCATTTATATATGAGATAAATATTTTATATTTATTAAAATAATCATTATTAGTAATTATGAAAATATATTCCCATACTATTAATTTTCTGTTTAATAAATTATCTTTCATATAAAAATTTGAAATATAATGGCAATGCTTTTCTCTGATATTTTTCAATCCCTGTAAAGTTTCAAATGTTACTTCTTATGAAATAGTAAATAATGTATTTTGCTTAGAATAGATTTTTTTGGATATTGCTATGTGGATTTTATTAATTCATCTTGATTCTATATTAATAATTATGAATGTATTTTAACTGTTTTTAGGCAGATAACGTCAAATTACATATTCACAACAGAGTATTTTTCGGCCAAGGCAGGAGGATCACGAGGTCAGGAGATCGAGACCATCCTGGCAAACACGGTGAAACCCCGTCTCTCCTGAAAAAACAACAAAAAAAATTAGCCTGGTGTGGCGGCCGGCATCTGTAGTCCCAGCTACTCGGGAGGCTGAGGCAGGAGAATGGCGTGAACCCGGGAGGTGGAGATCGCGCCACTCCACTCCAGCCTGGGGGACAGAGTGAGATTCCGTCTCAAAAAAAAAAAAAAAAAAAGTATTATTTCTTTGAACCGAACATCTGATTTTGATTTTACTCTTCCTAAGCTATTAAAATGAATTGTCCCTTTTTCTCTCCAGAACATTATTTTTTCTTTTATACCAGCCCAGAGACTAATTAAATCAATACTGAAAAAAGATTTTAAATTTTTGAATTAAATAGAATAACAAACTGTAACTTAAATAGATGACTCTTGTATTTATATTTGACAGCTATTTACTCTAGCATTGCTAGAATAATGTAAATATATGTAATTATGTATTAAATTTGATTCAGATAACATCAGCTAATAAATGAATATGTCTTAAGTCTGTCATCTTCTAAAGCTGATTTACCAACTTTTATCTAGGAATGTCTTTGCCTAGGATTTTGAATATTTTTAACTTACAAAGTCATTTATTATCTATAAGGATAATTATTTTCTCAAATATAGATATTGTGTATATTTCTCATTCAAATAATCTAAATAGTTATTAATATATAATATGTAGTTTTATATAACTGTATATTTAGTTATATACTATATCTACTAATGATATATAAAATATATTTCAAATTCTTAATATTTGGTTATTTTTACATTTTTACTTAACAGCAGAAGCTGTTTATTAACGTCAAAATAATTCAATGTTTGTACAGTATAAAATATCATGGATATTAAAAATAGTGTAGGACTAAGAAGTCCTCAAATTTTATATGTTGATGATATTTTTATTTCTATTCCTATAAGCAGCACATTTTTTTTTTTTTCAGTACTTTATTCTTTACAGTCAATACAAAGTTTAGGCTTGAGGTTTGGGGAGTTCATTTACATAAATTGTACTTTGTAATTTTTAAGTTGGATTTTAGAATCCTTGATTGTAGGAAGATAATAGTCTCGGCCGGG
>NW_012117477.1:1879181-1947979 GCF_000951035.1 Colobus angolensis palliatus
AGGAGGAGCTTGCAGTGAGCTGAGATCCGGCCACTGCACTCCAGCCTGGGTGACAGAGTGAGACTCCGTCTCAAAAAAAAAAAAAAAAAGAAAGAAAGATAATATTCTCTGCACCACTGCAATAGAGGGGAATAGAGTAGATCAGAAAATTAAAAGGTGAGCATAAATTAATATGCAAGCTTTTGAAAGGTGATGTGGAGTGCTCTTCTTAGGATTAGTGGTTATACTACGGATAAGCTAAAGACTGTTAAGAAAACGCCCATATTACTCTAATAACATCATGTGTCACTGAGTTACTTTGTCACCTTGCTGTCTTACACTACACCCTAGAAATGAGCATACTGGGCTTTCCTTCCGGTTTTCTGTATCTCTAAGGAGTGTTTTGGTATAAAACTAGATGGCTAAAAAGCTTTACTGCCAAAGCCAGACTCTCATCAGACACACCTAGGAAACCAAAATTGCCCAGAACCACCCCACACCTACTAAATCAGGAACTTTCATTTGAAGATGGTCTTTTGTTGTTCTGAAAGTATCCTTGGTGACATTTATGATCAGCCTAACTGAAGATCACTTTTGGGAAAAAAAGTATTAGTCATTTCTATTTTTAAATGCTTAAGCACATAGAGCCATGAAGGTAAATAATCAGTCCATTACCTTATCAATCAATTAATATTATTTATTACATGCATCCTATTTATAAGTAACGTGCTTGAACGGATAATTGGTTAAGCATAAAGAAAAACAACAACAACAACAACAACAACAAAAACAGACAGTATAACTCTTGGTCCCAGATTCCATAATGTACATGGAGAGATAAACATGACATATAAGTGGTAAAATCATGAGAGGCAAGAAAGGCTAAAATTAAATTCATGGCATACATATACCTACACACACAAGCACAAGTCAAACTGGGGAAACTAGATAAAATCAGTGGATTGTATCAATGTTAGTTCCTTGTATAAACTCTCTGTATTATTTATTACAATTGCATGTGATGCACAAATTATAAATGTTTTAATTAAAGTTTGTTAATAATTGGTTTGGACATTTATCGTCAGAGGAGAATATGATTACCTCTAAATAAAGTGTTCACAGGAACCATCCATGAGAACCTGGTACTTCAGCTAGACTTTTCCAAATGAGCACTATTAGAGGGGAAGAAGTAAGACGTTCTAGCGAGAAAACAGGAAAAGCCGTCAATGAGAAATGAGGTCAGTTTGGAGCAAGGAGAGAAGTCAAATTAGGTTGGAGCCTGGGTTCAGATATAACAGCAGTGTGTTTTAAGGCTATAAAAGAATGTCAAAGTCAGAAGTCACAAGTCAGAGTCAGAAGGCGTTCAAGTAGTTTAGATTTCATTACGTGTGTGATATGGAGCCAGTTATATTCAGCTAAAAGTTTTAGATTTTGACATAATTTTTTAATAATAGAGAGCGCATCAGCTATGCTTGAATTTTGTTGATTAATCCTGTATTCCTTTGTATTCTAACCATATATAAATTCTTGCCTAATATTCCCCATCACATCCCCAAATTTCTTATCCTATTTTACTAATCTAGATTATGTTTTCAATCACTTAAATCCATTAAACCATATAATGAATGACGACAAAAATCCCTCAGTAATCACATTTGAGGAATATATGACAGAGTGAATATGGGGCCAGAACAGGTAGAAGGGAGAATCCACTGTCTTTCTCTATCCCCTAAATGAATCATTCATCAAAGTGGATAAAATGTTCTCTAAATAACGCATACACTCCACCCTCGATCAGTTAGATATAAGCATTCATCTTGCAGAAATGTATTATTTCACTTCTATCAAGAGGAAATGACTAGAATGCATGTTATTACTCTCCTTGCTAGGAAGAAAAAAAAAGCTATCATAAGAAGGGATAGCACTTTGTGTAGGACATCCTCAATACACATAAAAGTAAAATAATAAAAATTTCTATCACATAGGAAAAAGTTATAAAAACAATAACCTCTGATTAAAAAACAGGTTATTTCAATTGCACTTGGAAGATACAAAATTTAGGAAATTAAAAGATGACCAATTTCTAATTTTACTTTAGAAGATATTAATAAACAAGATACAGTTTAAGCATTCACAGTAAAAGAAATTAGATATAATTATGTGATATAGAAAAAAACTTTTAAATTTTTTATTAAATTGTGATGCCATAAAAGTTAGATACTTCTAGTTCATAAGGCAAAGCATAATAATAATAATCTGCCTAAGAATTAGATTCAGTCCAGAGAACAAAAACCTAGGGGAAAAATAATTGAAGTAATAATAAAGACAAAATGAAAGCATAAAGCAACTTTGATATAAAGCATTATAACAAAGTTAATCCCAAATGTGCTAGTTTGATAATAAATATAAATGGTTTATATTTAAATGTAAACCTCTGTATTAGAGGGCAAACAATCTCAGATTAACTAAAAGCAACAGCAATAGCAAATAAATGCAATAGTTTTATGCATTATGCAATGCATAAAAACAAGCTATTAAAACAATGAGTAAAACATAAACATAAAAACAAAAACGGTGTTTTAATATTAATAGCAAATATAACACGAAGCAAGGCAAGATGCTTTATATTTGATTGTATATCACCAAAATAATATTACTTGATAAAGAGAAAAGTAGCTGAACTAATAATATTACACTGAAAATGACAAAGGTAATTATAATTATACTTGGATAGATCTTTAAGACACCAAAAATCTACAGAAGGCTTTACAAATATAACAAATACAGAAGATTTTATTTTCAAATGTATTTAAGTATGTATATTGAACAGAGAATATGCTCATTTTTCAAATCTTGCCCAATGGACAATTAGAATTGATTATATTTTGAGACAAAATTGTATTGCAATTAACTTGAAAACATTAGAAATCTTACATATCACATTCTATGACCACAATGTAATATAACCAATGCAACTTAAAAAAAAAAAAAACAAAATTAAAAAACAAACTTGAAAATGCAAATCGAAACACCAAACTCCCCAACAATAAAAAAATTAGTATAAATTATAATTAGATGATAATTAAAAGAATCATGAGCATCACAGAATATCAAAATATATGAGATTTAGTTATAAAACTATGATCAGAGAAAAAATTACAGCCATAAATATTTTATTATCAATACAAATTAACTGAATTCAATATTCAGTTTAATTACATAAGTGAAAATATATAAAGATCAAAGGACAGGCCAGGAAGGGTGGCTCACGCCTTTAATCCCAGCACTTTGGGAGTCGGAGGAGGGTGGATTACGAGGTCAGGAGATCCAGACCATCTTGGCTAACATGGTGAAACTTCGTCTCTACTAAAAATACAAAAAATTAGCCGGGTGTGGTGGTGGGAGCCTGTAGTCCCAGCTACTGGGGAGGCTGAGGTGGGAGAATGGCGTGAACCCAGGAGGTGGAGCTTGCAGTGAGCCAAGATTGCGCCACCACACTCCAGCCTGGGCAACAGAGCAAGACTCCTTCTCAAAAAAAAAAAAAAAAATCAAAGGATGTAGGAAGATAATCTATCATGTAACTACCTTTTTGTGCTCAATTTTGACCCGTAGTTAATAGATATGCTTGTCTCGTATTAGTATTTTTATTGTGACTATAAGGAGAGAAAGATAGTTATAAAAATAGATAAATATATAAAAAGTCACATTGCATAGGCAGTCTGGGACAATCATATTAATTAAGCCAATAGATTAATTTGCTACATAAGAGATTGAATTAATTGCCCTTTTTCCTTCTTCTTTGTTATTTTCTTAATTATCTTTTTACTTCTTTTTTTTTTCCATTTTGATACATATGTCATTACAAAAACATAAAACTACTCTATGAATTTTTTACACAGTATGACATGGCCCCTCCAAATCTCTAAAATAATTTTACACGGTTTACTCATGAGGTGTACCACTATCATTGCTACATCCCAGCTTTAGTAATTTCATGCATGAAATTTGCTATTCTTTAAGTTTCTTGTTCATAGTCTGGACCTTCATAAATTGCTTTGTGATACTGTAGTTGTCTTTTCTAACACTTTCTTTTGAAAGTCTGAGATTCACAACTTAAAAAAAATTATTCACTCACTAACAGTACCAGACAATGTGGAAAGTAAATTTAGAAATAAAGAAAAAAGTTAATGTCCCTGAAAACATGAAGTCAAAAATCTAGCTCAAATGTTGACTAAACTTACCTGTTTACGAAAATTATGAAGCATTTGTTAAAAATATAGATTTTATGAATATTCTTTACAATCTCAATTGCAAGGTCTAGTAATAACTTACTAAGATGATAAATCTTTGTTTTTAATAAATGTACTAGATGATATTTAGGATAAGGCAAGTTTAAAAATACTTGTCTATTGATCCTATTTAGTCATTGGATACTTAGCCTAAAATATATAGGCCAGATCTCTTGATATTCTATAAAACATACATTTGGCTTGCCTGGTCATAGGGTCAGGCTCCTAGGTAGAAAATCCCTTCTTTTTTCATAATCTATGGTATGCTGACTACACTGACAATGACTGAGTTGATAAATCCAGCCTCCAAGCACTTTACTGGGATGCTTCTCAGATTTCATCAGGAAACAAAAAAATTTTTATGTAACCTGGTGGTTTTTGGCAGAAATAAATATTTCCTGAATGAATTCCAGTTTAAAGAACTAGAATTTCGGAGAAAGAAATTTCCCTAATTTATTGTTTTTTCACTGATATGATTATTTTTGGAAAATTTATTATTCTCAATTTTATAAGGCCTGTAGCTCTATCAGAATGACCAGATGAAATAAAAATTATGATAATAAATTTAATTCCAGGGCTTCATAACCCCAAATTCCTACTTACTGTGCCTGGTTTGGGGATGGTTTGGGGAAGAGTGAAATATAGTAACTGGACACTCTCCAGTTGATTCTAACAATAGTCATGTATTGAAAACACTTCTAGGTGACTATCAATTTTTCTATGGTTATTCTTCCTCTCCAGTTGATGACCGGGTCCAGTCACATTATATAAGGAAAAACATTGCTTTAGAAAATGACTACACTGGTATAGGTGCAGATATTTTAAATATACACCTTTCTGGTTAATACTTTTCATATATCACAGAGAGAGACAGAGAGGGAGAACGAGCTAGTAAAAGAGTGAGAGAGATTAATAACAGCTACAGTGAAAATATAGGGGTAAGATAAGACCCACCATGTTTCTCTCAAACACTTTCTCTACTCTGATTACAGAGCCCTAATAGCTTTATAGCACTAGATTACTAGTCGTGAAAATGGAGTACTTGTCTGGGCACAGTGACTCTAGCCTGTAATCCCAGCGCTTTGGAAGGCTGAGAGGCAGGAGGATCATTTGAGGCCAGGAGTTCCAGGCAAGCCTGCACAACATAGCAAGAGCCCTTCTCTACTATATATACATATACAAAGACACATATATATGTCTCTATGAGAGAATGAATGCCAAAACACACAGAGAACAAAATTAGAGGATTCATTCAAATGATTCAAAAGAGAGAAGAAAAATGAAGAGAAAGAAATCTTCAATGACATAATTTCAGAACATTTTTCAGGATAGAAGAACATGATTTTGCATTTTAAAGAAGCTACGAATATACCCATTAAAACAGGTATTTAAGAAATCTACCCCAAGGGTTTTTTTTTCAAAACATGGGGAGAAACAGAAGATGACAAAGCCTTCGCAAGGACAACGACGGGAGTCTGCAAATGAAAAACACAAGATATATGAAGGATAATTTCTCACTCTATCTATTTGCTTTTGATTAGCTCATCACACTGTCCCTTTTAATTGAATTCTGATTATAATATATATTATATCACATCAAGAGTAAAACAAAGAAGCAAGGTCAAGTTAAATGAGGGATGGATATGTGGATGAGGCACTATAGATTCTTTTTTGCTTCACCTTTACTTTTCTCTAAGACACTGAATAATGCTTTTTCTTTCATCCTAAAATGAACTGATCATTTTAGGATTCAGTTCTCATTTGGGCTTTGAAGTTTCCTTTCCGACTTTAATTACCTTTGATGGTAGGGTAAGACTCTTTTGCACAGAAGAATTTATACACTTAGGTTGATATAGCATAAATTAAAAAAAGAAAAAGTTAAAAAAAAAAAGTCTTTTGCTTGAAGCGGCATTTTAAATTGTAAGGACGCATCACATTGACACACACTCAATAATAACCTTTAGCAGCTTTTAACTAAGCTGGTAAGTGAGTGTTCTTCTTTACCACCCCCTCTTGGAGACAGCTGCCCCTTCCAGCTCATGTACTGTTTTTTGCTGATAGACTGATGTCTTTATTTAGGGAGTTATAAAGAATTGCTTCTAGTCATCAGCAGTTTCAAAAACTAGCCATTGAAGGGGGGATAAAGCCTATTCAGAAGATGGATGACAGCTTTTCATTTGAGGATCGTACAGAAGGATATTTCCTTCTATAAAAATAGATTCTGCAGTGTAGCTTGAGACTTAACATTTTGCAAGGGATGGCCACTGTAAAAAATGACACTGAAAACTGAAGACTAAAAGAGACATTCTTTTCATGTAAAAAGGACCACACACGACAAAATTGTTTTAAATCATGTTATCCTATTTAACACACAAAATAATTTTTTAAAACATGTTCTTATTTTCTATAGTCATATTTTTTCCATAGTCATATTTTTCTAGAGCATTAAACTTGAGGGAAAAAATGGCTAGGTTACCTTATTTAAATACACATTTTGTTTTCTAGGACATAATCCTGGTAAATGCCACTGAATAAAAAAGTATATATAACCAGGTAAAAAGAAAGGAAAGCATGCCATAATTATGAATGCACAGAGCATTGCTTTATGTTACCTTTAAAACGATGACAAAGATTCTCAATTAATCAGCAAAGCAGGAAGTACATAAATGTCGTCAAAAGTGATTAAAATATTTTAAAACATAGGTGATGTTTTCTTTTCTCATTTTTTTCCAGCAATTGGTACCTCAAAATGTTGTCTCATTTTCTCCTAACTTGAAAGGAAGAGGAAGTTAAAAATTACTTCAGCAAGTAAATCAAATGCTTCAATCAAGTTCAGCGTTTGATTGGATACTGAATGCCACTCTCTCTCTCTTCAAATTTGTAGAAAGACACTGTCTTAGGATTTCCACTCTCATTTTTTACAGTCCAAAAGCTGAAGATATTAATCTTATTTTCTTTTCTCTTTGCCTGTTACATCTACCACTAACAAAATGCTTTATTTTATGCTAAAGTTATTGTTGTAAGTCCCCTTATCTTTCAATGTAAAGAGAGAGGGAGTGATTCTCCCTCTTAAATACCTTAGACTAATTTAATTCAAAGGTCACTTTCCCTACAGAGTGCTACAAA
The DNA here is from genome assembly GCF_000951035.1 of Colobus angolensis palliatus. Taxonomy (NCBI): domain Eukaryota; kingdom Metazoa; phylum Chordata; class Mammalia; order Primates; family Cercopithecidae; genus Colobus; species Colobus angolensis. The sequence continues at coordinate 1,886,576 of NW_012117477.1, forward strand.
CTTTGCCTGTGAAACTAAATTGGCAAGAAATGTAATGTTTTTTTTTCAAAACCTCAACTTATTGGGCTATTTTGTGCCTTTATTCCATTGGGTGTCTAAAAATTGTCTCTTAATTCAGAATACTTCCAGGTTCAGCATTCTCACTTGCTTGTATACAGCTGTGTCTATAACCAGATAGCCTTTGTCAACCAAAGACTTGGGGTAGAATGAGTTTTCTTTGAACTCCATCACCTTTTTATGCTGTCATTGAAGAAACATCCAGTTTCTCTTAGTCCTCAGGATTGCTAAGATATTGTTCCTTGTTTCTGAGTGCAAGAACTTTCCAGGTCTAGCTCTCTTTCAACCTCTTTTGAACCACACGGAGGGTTTCCTGGAATTCATTCAAGTTGCTTGAAGTTTCTTTACCATTCTTGTAATACAGTGCTCTAGCATGCATAAGTGGAGTAGATATAACTCTGAGGGTCTTGTACTCACTGCCATTCCATGACATGAGAGACCTTTTTCTTGTCTTTCCAGGTTCTAACTAAAAACTGGGCACTGATCCCCTCCACTAGTAAGAAGAACTCTAAAATGAGATTGCCAAGCCAGGGACCATACTACAGAAAGAAGATTTTTTTTTTTTTTTTTCCTTTCATGACTGTCCTCTTTTTCCCTTTGGTTTAGGAAAAGTATTTCAACTAATTGGGGCAAATTTGACTGATCAGGAAGACATTAAAACTGATCAGGAAGACATTTTAATACTATATCCAGACCTCAGATTTTGAAAGTCAAGTACTAAAAGTTTAATTTATTTAATTCTTCATTGAGTGGTAACATCTCCTTGAGAAATAAATGGCTTGTAGCTTAGCTTGTGGAATAGGAGAATGACATAGGGTTTAAGAAATATGGATGGAGGGATATTCACTTCAGTAAATGTATCAAAATATAACTCCACCAAATAACGCACATTTTTAATTGTATTAGTTTAACTGACCCCTACTTTTTTAATTTGGCTAAATACAATGGCTAGATATAGAACATAATAGTGTACAGAAATAAAATGATTTTGGATGGTAACTTGGTACTCACTTGCTTTGATCATAGCTAACCTACGAAATGTTAAAACAAATTTAAAAAAAGAAAGAAAGAAAAGAAGTGCTTCACTTTCCACATCTGCAAAACAAAGACAATAACACAAGCATGTTAACCAGGGTATTATTGAATGTCTGAAGGAATAAATGTTGGAATACATATAAATAATTTTGGCAATATTGATTACTGACAGCTATGTCGCCTAGCACAACACACACATATTTATAGGAGACTTTTACATAGAGGTGTTGACAGATTGAAACTGCGTGTTCAACAGGATATTTTAGCATAGGCTATTAAGAAGATGACTTTTAGTGTAAAATTGTGCTATTTCTAATTACTGAGTGTCCTTAGTCCTGTTATACTACCTTGTTGTTCTATATATTAATAGCACTTAATACTGTGTATGCTTTTATTCCTCATTTAATAATTGTGTCTCTCACCCACCAGAATGGAGTCCACACAAACACAGGAACTTTGCTATGTTCTCTCATGTCCCTAGCTCCTGGTATAGAATACATGATTAATATTTGTTTATTGAAAAAATAAATAAACTTTATATTTGATAAAACATAAGCACCCAAAATACCCAGAACATAAGAAATACAACTGTATGCTGTTGTTAATGAAATTCATATAATGGTGAACATGTAACATTTAAACTTTAAAAGAAAACAATCTAAGCTTATTCAACTAATCGCTTACCAGTTGTCACTAAGTCGAATTTTGATAAAGGCAAACCTCTGCCTACTGCTAAGGGGCAGAAGCCTCTTTCTGGTAGCTCTGAAACTTTATTTACCTGAGTAAATTCCTCCCACCACACCAACATAGTGAATTTTTACAATGAATTTGTAAGGGTAGTAGTTTCACAAGTAGAAAACATCTGCACTCACTGGGTTATAATCTCTACATTTTGTTTTAGTCTACTCTTTTAAGCATTAGCAAATAAGAACAGAAGAGTAGTGGAAATGTAGTTGATCAGTGTAAATATTTAATATTACTGAATTTTGAGCATCTGCAGAAGATGGGTAACTCTATGTGACCCAAATATTAAAATCCACCTATTAGGAAAGTGGTAGATGACTTACAGGAAACTTGGGCTACATGTACCACAGTTACAGATCTGCCCACAAGAAGGAAACAGAGTATCAAGAGATGAAACTATGAGCCAGAAATAGAATGCTTAAGTGGAATCTTAAGAAAGATGGATATTACAGATGGGATTCAATAGGCAAAGACAGAATGGAGGCACCCAGACACAAACAAGAATGCCATGAAGTACAGTCAGGATCATTCTGGGAGTGTCTGGAGAACTGAATGATGCTATGCTATTAAATGTCTCATTGAAAAAACAAAAACATCACTTGTAGCACACCAGTTTTCATGATATTTATATATCCACCAAGGCCCATGTCAAGGTAAGAATGTTATTAGCTAGATCATGAAGTTCCTGAAAATTTGTCCTCTGTCTCTTGAAAACTGCTACTAGCAGGACAACACACACGCTGTGGAAAGCAATCACATTCAGGTGAACATGTGGTATGAGGGCTTGGCTTGAAATATAAGTAGAGAAATACTGAACTTTAGCCTAACGAATTCAGACTAAAGAATTGTTCTTTATTCTGTAGGAAATAATGGCCTGTAGTAGGCTTTGAGTGGTGTGATGTGTTCAGATCAGTCTATTCACAGTTAGCATGAGGTTAATGAATTATAAACTAAAAGCTAAAATAGAGCCATGTATTTCAGATTGCCAGAGGAAGTACACACTGAATGTATAAATGTATTTAATGGGAAATAAATTCCTTTCATCATTTTCCTTTTCCCTCTAGTGATATCTCTTTGAAATAAGATCTTGTATTAAAATAGATAATTTACTCCATTCCTTTAGTTTCCTCTAACTGTACATTAAACTTGCTTTTTAAAGAGACTGTATTTGCCTTGGCATAATATAATTTTCCTACTTAAGAAAAAAAAAGAAACCTTAAACTGTTATTTTGTTTGACTCTATATCTATCAATAAATTCATTTTTAGATAACAGTTCTGGCTAATTTAGTTATGTTTTTTAGAACCTAACCATCCCTGAAATTGTATAGAATCTCTGTGTGGTAGGAGTGGGAAGGGAAAAACACACACACACACAAACACACACTCATACAAACACACACTCATATACACGCGCGCGCACACACACACACACATCAGAGGCAACTATAGAGAAGAAGAAAAGATAAACAACAGAGACATCCTCCTCCAGGGAGTTGTTTATGTTTTCCTTAAGAAAGCCCATTTCTTAACCTCCAAGATGTGAAAATCCCTGTAGATGAATGCCGGCTGTTTGATATTCATAATTATTTACATTCTGCTTCTTATTTGTCCCAGATTAATGTGAACTCTTTAGACTTTGAGAGTTAAAGTAAATTTTGGTACCTTTCAGGAATTTTCTTGGAATCTATATGCTCTGACATATGACAGGTCTGAAATCCATCTTATTAATAACTTTAATAGTCTTACTCAGAATTTAAGCAACTCTTTCATTAAAATGTTCAGCTCATCAAGTCATGATAAGTAATTTAAAAACTCCTTCACTTCTTTCCTCGATGAAAGGCATGCAGAGCATAATTGGGTGCTATTGTGGTAGACAGCATTTGGTGTGATTATTCTTGACACTTTGCTTATCGCAGTACGATCTTCAGATAAATAAAATAACAACTCACTTCCCTTCACAACAAAGAATATACTCAGAGATAACAATGATTGGGGAATTTTGAAAACTCTACTAGATTCATATGTTAATGAACAGCTGTAATGTTTCCCAGACACATTACTAAAGCGAAGACAATTCCCAGGTTTCCGTATAATCTAAAACTTTTATGAAAACTCAAACTAAGAGTTGAAAGCAAAAATGTCAGTAGTTTCCAAAGTAAGTCCATACACCTTTGTGGTTCTAAGTTGTCTCTCTGCTTGGTTGAGGAGGCCCAAATGTTGCAACAATCTTTGCATTGATCTATTTTACATTCTTTTACTTTAGAAAAGAAGTCTCCATATACACAGCACCGTTTCATTTGCTGTAATGGTTTGTTGTACTGAAACATCAAAAGCGAAAATGAGGGTACATCAGGAAAAAGAGAATAGTTTATACAATAACAACAATGATGTCATGTATTTTTAAATTCAGTAGGTCGTGTATTAATTCACTCCCTCCATGCAGCAAGGAATTCTTACTATGTAAGGCCACTGCAATAAGTAAACAGATACAAAGATGACTAAGGGCCCTCAAAGAGCTCGCAGACACCTACTTTCAAAAATATATTCCCTGCCATCACAGACTGTATACATCAGTTGGGGTGACAATACATATGCACATGAAATGTAAAATAACCACAAAAATTTTGAAACTAGATACATTCTTGTATTTTCTTCTGTGACTAAGTCCTCTTGCAAATAAGAGCGATGATTTGTGATTCCCACCTGCCCTCTTTTTAGTATGAATTAGCATAAACAAGTGATTCAGAAACAAATATTGCTGCTTTTACATCAGGCTAGGATATGCGCCCCTTGATTCACTTCAACTTGGTCTGACTGTTAATATGGTTTGCAAAGATTCATTCACTCTGACGTTCACACTGACAGGAGGAGTGCAGTGAAAGGCAGTTCAAATATTTCTCATTGTCTGTTCAGTCTGCTGTGCCATGAATATATGAATGCATCCAAATGATGTTAATCAAGCCTACCAAATAGCCAGTGCCATGAGAAACAGAACTCTTTCTCAAGATTTACATACATCTACTAATATTTGATTTGGAAAAAAAAATGAAGATATCTCAAAAAGAGGTACAAATCTATAAGTTTATAGTCACTGCAGTTTGTTTCAGGTCTAGAGACCTGAAATATTTATCAACAAACCACAATTACAAGTTAGTCATGGTATAACGTTGCAACTTAACTTAGGCATCATTTTAGTTGTATCTTTTATTACTTTTTCAGAATAAGTGTTTCCTATTCTATACTGTCTTTGCATTGAAGGCAGGGATGGTTATGGATATATTACCTTCTGCAGAGTCAAATACAAATGGTTTGAATTATGTGTTTCCACTTACGTGTGGACCTTTTTCAAGGTATACATTAATTTTTTTTGAAGATTTACAACAATTAAAAACAAAAACAGATAAACTGTGAGCCTAGAAATATCAAAAAAACTAAGAAAAAGGTATCTCATGAATGCATGGCATCTATGTAGATACTAGTCTATTTTATTATTTACTACCAAAAAGTATGCACAAATTTATTATAAAAATTTAAGATACATGAAAACTTGCACACATACACACTTAGAGATCAAACATGGCACAATTCACAGTTGAGAGCAGTGTAAATAAATGTAAAGATGCACTATTAAATCATAACTGTATAGAATTCACTGTAGAACATGCTGTACTACAGTAATAATTTCATGGCCACCTCCTGCTGCTATTGTGGTGGGTTCAAGTGTTGCAAGTGCCTGCTTAAAAGGCCTTGTAATGCTAATCACATCTGCATGTTCCTCTCCCCAGTAAATGTGTATTGCTGTAAAAACTGATCTTTTGTGATTCTTGTGCATTTTTAATCATTTTTAGTGCAACGCAGTAGACCTTGAATAACATGATGGGACCCACATGAAGTGCCACTAATGATGCTGGAAGTGCTCCCAAGATATAGAGAAAATTCATGACATCACAATAAATAGTTGAATTGCTTGACATGTGTCATAGATTAAGATCTGCACCTTGGTTACCCACAATTTCAAGATAAATAAGTGCAGTGTAAGGACCATCATAAAAAAAGAAAAGAAAATTTGTAAAGCCATCATTGCAGCTGTGCCATCAGGCATGAAAACCTTGCACTTTTTGTAAAATTCCTTTTTATCTCATACTGAAAATGCAGCTTTTACGTGGGTGAAAGATTGCTATAAGAAAGGCACACCTATAGATGTTAATATATTTTGAGAAAAAGTGAAGATTTTTCATGATAAAGTAAAAGGAAGGTGAAGGGTCTAAGGTGGATAATTTAATGCCAACAGAGGAATGTTTGATAATTTTAGAAAGAGATTTAGCTTAAAAAATAACAAGATAATAGAAGGAGTTTCTGCTGACCAAGAAACATCAGGCAAATTCCCAATCACAATTAAGAAAATCATTGAGGAGAAAAAATAGCCACTGGAACAGGTTTTTAATGCAGGTGAAAGTGTCTTATTCTGGAACAACAACAAAAAAATGCTTTAAATGACATTTATTAGAAAGAAAGAGAAATGGATTTAAGGCAGGAAAGGAAAGACTAACTCTACTTTTTTGTACAAATGCAATTGGGTTTATGACTGGGGCTGCTATTATCTCTGATACTGGCTGCTAACCCCCAACCCTTGAAGGAAAAAGTAAACACCACCATCCAGTCTTTTGGTTGTACAAGAAAGCCTAGACAATGGGAACCCTTTATATAGATTAGTTCCATCAAATGATTTGTCCCTGTGGTCTATCAGGGGAACCAGCCCCCAATATTTCAACATAGGTTCTTTTCTATTTTCCATAAGTGTCAGCCAGCCTGAGAAATAAAAAGGAAGAGTACAAACAGAAAAATTTTACAGCTGGGCCTCTGGGGGTGCCATCACGTATTGGTAGGACTGTGATGGCAACCTCAAGCCACAAAACTAGCAAGTTTTTATTAGGGATTTTAGAAGGGGAGGGAGTGTACCAATAGGGAGTGGGTCACAGGGATCACATATGCTTCAAAAGGCAATAAAAGATCACAAGGCAAATGGCAGAGCAAGATCACAAAGCCAGGGCAAAATTAGAATTACTGATGAGGCTCCATGTTCCACTGGGCATGCATTGTCATTGATAAACACCTTAACAGGGAACAGGGTTCAAGAGCAGACAACTGGTCTGACTAGAATTTGCCAGCCTGGAATTTCCTAATCCTAGCAAGCCTGAGGACACTGCAGAAGACCAGGGAGTATTTCATCCCTTATCTTCAACTCCATAAGACAGATGCTCCCAGAGCAGCCATTTTAGAGATCTCCCCCTGGGAATGCATTCCTTTCCCAGGGTTGTTCCTTGCTGGGAAAATAATTCATCATTATTTCTCCTATTCCCTTTCTGCAAGTAGAGAAATATGACTCTGTTCTGCCCGGCCCTGTAGGCAGTCAGACCTTATGGTTATCTCCCTCATTCCCTGAAAATCGCTGTTATCCTGTTCTTTTTTAGGATGCCCAGATTTCATATTGTTCAAACATACATGTTTTACAAACAATTTGTGGAGTTAACACAATCATCACAGCGTCCTGAGGTGACATACATCCTCAGTTTACGAAGATGATGGGTTTAAGAGATTAAAGGAAAGACAGGCATACGAAATTATAGAACATTGATTGGGGAAGTGATAAATGTCCATGAAATCTTCACAATTTATGTTCTTCTGCTGTGGCTTCAGCCGGTCCCTCCGTTTGGAGTCCCTGAATTCCCACAACGGTGGTCAGAAAGTACCTTGTCAATAAGAAACTACTTTTTAACTTTTTTTTAAATATATGGAACAATAACCCGGCCACAGAATCTTATGAGATAAACAACAAAGACATCAAAATAATCTACTTAGCCTCAAACACAGGTCCTCTAACAATAATTCAGCTTTTCCATCAGGGGTTATAAGGATCATTAAAGCTCACTACACACCATACTCCATGGAAAAGATAATCAGTGCTATGGAAAAGGACCCTAATAGAAAGAACATATTATGAAGATGCCATTATTGTCATAAAAAAGTCATGAAAGCCAGCAAACCCCAGACAATAAATTCCTGCTGGAGAAAGCTCTGTCCAGCTTTTGCACAGATTTCACAAGATTTATGACAAAGTCAATCGAGGAAATCATGAAAAAGGTTGTGGGTATACCAAACAAACAAACAAAATGTGGGAGTGAAGGATTTCAAGATATGAATCTTAGAGAAATTTAAAAACATCAGAGAAATGAACAGAAGACAACTTGATGGAGATGAGCAATTTTGAACCAATTCCAGACAATGAGGAAGAAGATGTACGTGCAGTGTCAGAAAACAAATGACATTAGACAATCTGGAAGCAAGGTTCTGTATTATTCATAACTGTTTTTGACTTCTTTCACAACATGGATCCTTGTATGATATGGGCACTAAAACTAAAGCAAATGGTGGATATTGGTACTGTAAACATTTTTAGATAAATGAAAAATGAAAAACGTCCTATGATATGGGCACTGAAATTAAAGCAAAAGATGGAGATTGGTACTGTAAACATTTTTAGATGAACAAAAAAGGAAAAAAGTCGACAGGAATCACAATACTTTTCATGAAGTTACACCTAGTGTGTCAGCCTCCCCTGCCTCCCGTTCCACATCCTCCATCTCCTCCACCTCTTCTGCCTCTGCCACCTGTGAGACAGCAAGACCTACTCTTCCTCTTCCTCAGTTTACTCAAAGTGAAGATTATGAGAATGAAGACCTTTATAATGATCTACTTCCACTTAATAAACAGTACATATATTTTTCTTATGCTTTTCTTCATAGCACATATTTTCTCTAGATTGCTTTATTGTAAGAATACAGCATATAGTACATATAACATAAAATATCTGTCAATTGACTATGTATTGATAAGACTTTAATCAACAGAAAGCTATTAGTAGTTAAGCTTTGGGGAAGACAAAAGTTATATGTTTTTTTTTTTTTTTTCCTGCATGGGAATGGGGTTTGTGCCTCTAACCCTTAACCATTATTCAAAGGTGAACTGTAGTCTTAGTAAATATTTGCATTGGCTTAATTTCATGGTAGAAGTGTTTTTAACAATTTATTCTGTGGAATATTACTTAGTTTCTTCTCTCTTCTTTCTTCACTTTCAACTTATCCATCTCCTCTGATGGCTTTTCTAAAACTATAAAAATACTAAAAATTCTTCCATATTAAAGAACTTTTTCTTTCCAGAGAGACCTTGTTTTGGTCTCTCCAGCTCTCATGCACATACATACACACACATGCACATACATACTCCTTTTATGTTGCCCTTTCTGCCCAAAATAAGGGTCTCTAAGAAATAGTTCACTTGCTTGATGAACGAATGCTTCATGGAATCAAATCTGGCAAAATCTCGAATGGTATTCTAATTACCTAATTCAGTATACTCCTTTTAATTATTTAATTTGACTCTGTGTCATCTGAATATGTTGGTCATTTCTTGAAATCAATGTATGTGACAAATTTATTCTATTCTAATTATCATCTTTCCTCTTATTCTTCCTACATTATTATCTTTACTAATCCCATTATTTGCCAATATCTTAATCTGATATTTCCCAGATGTAATCCTCGCCCTTCCCCTTGTCAGTAGCCTCCCTTCAAGTGGCTTCAACCATCACCAGCCAATCTAAATCTAAAGTGTATACCAAAACACAGGGAAATTTTTTCAAATACAATCTTGTATCTCTCTGCTAGGTCAATAATTTTGACTGGGGCTATTGTCTCTGTAACTGGGGGAAAAAAGAGCCTAAGTTATTCTAATATATTTTCTTGCAGAAAAAGCCCCGATATATATGATTATTTCTTTAAGCTCTAAACTGAAAGGTTTCATTGCCTGATGGGTATATTCACTCTAAGGACCCACAGATAGTTTGAAGTTGTATTTATCTAAAGCAGAAATCACCATCACCTCAAATACAAAACTATTGAATCCTCTATATTTCCTACCTCTGTCATTATCCATACAATAACTCAAATCAGAAACTTGGAGGTGTAATTGGCTCCTTCCTACCTCTCATCAGATCTCATGAATTCTATCATCTTAACAAATTTCATATGCATTTCTTTACATTTCTAGTGCTACTTTTTGTTTTTTTAAACAACTTTCATTTTTTGTGAATGTCATTTATTCTCACTTTACTTTTACAAGCACATCACTTTCAGTATTCAGGTCAAACTCAATCCCTTAAGACATCCCTCCTGACGATCCCATGTACATCATATGCTGCCCTCTTTTCCCAAAAATCATATTATTATCTGTGAATCTCAGTATATTCTTTATATTTCTACAATTTTATCCAAAATTCTTCAAATATGTATTGAATATCTCTTTTTAATAGACTCAAAGTGCCTTGATGCAAGCGTCATTATTAGCTTTGGGGATTTCCATTAATTAACAGAATTTCTGATGCTTATAAAGCCATAAACAAGTGTTTGTTACATCTACTTGTGCATACTTGTGTACGTGTGTGTTTAATATTCACATGGATATGACTAAAGATCTAACGTCTTTACAATGCATCGTTGTATACATTGTTTATAGTTTTATATATATCTTTAAAAGAGGTTTGGTATTGAATTAGAATATTTTTATATATATTTACTCTCTGAGATTGAGGTGTTATTTTTAGTTAATATATGAACATCAAAGTGTAAAGCAAACTTACAACTTAATCAATTTCCCATAGTAAATCAATATTAAAGTTAGAAAAATGTCTATAAGACTTTATGTAGTGTTATTTCAAATTAAATAATAAGGTCACAAATATTAGAAATACCAAAACACTTGCCACTGAGCTAACTGTGAGATTCAGGATAATTTTCAAAGGCTCCAGTAAGGTTGTGAGTGCCTCCATTTAAATTCTGCTTGAGTATTTAAAACCATTTAAAACCACCTGTTTGTGCATTCAATTTCTCATGTTGCACACATAAATGTGAGTTTTTGCAAGCAAAAACAGATGCATTCCTAAAATGTGTCAGCACATTTTCAAAAGCCTACTGAAAATGTGTCCTCATATGTCTCCAGACTTTGCTATAACTTACATCAGTGAGCTGTATAAATTGGTTTCTTGAATATCCATTAATGCAAATTACCCGGCCAGGAAAACATCACACAAAGATCTGTAAAATCTCACAAAATATAACGTCTTTCCTAGGAAGGAGATATAAAGAACAAAGTTATGTTAGCATTTTTTATCCTAAGGTGATCTTGGAAGTAAATGTGGTTTATTTTAAAAAGTGCGTCTTTCTCTATGTGTAGATAGTACTTTCCCTCTTACTCACAAATTCACCAGTTGACGTTGGATAAGGGAAAAAAAAAAATACATATATATATACACACACACATACTTTCATTGTTAAAAAAGTATGGAAAATATCTTTCCCTTAGTCTTATTGCAAATAAACAAATTCAAGAAAAAAGAGAAGATTGGGATATGGAAGGATGATTAGTTCTTTAGGGCAAAACATCTATTAGAATGTATTGCAGAAGTTTCAACTATGATAGAGAAAATGAAAAGCAAGGATAGTCAAGCTGTAAATACCATTTGTTTTTCCTTAGTAAGTAGTTCTCACACAAGGTCTTTTGGTCTAAATCTACCGAGATTGCTACTAGTACTAGCAGGAAAAAATAGTTATCAATTCCTACAAAATTCACTAATAGATAAACAAGATGGGTTTGACTGTGCCTTTCAATCTCCAGTGTCAAGGAGCATACCTCTTGCTTCACTCTTGTCTCTGAATTCCTGCTCCACCAAATTCCTGAAGAAAATTATCACATCTCTCTTTTTTCTTCCATATTTTTCTGTTCTTTTCTACTGCATCTTTACATTCTATGTTTAAACAGATGCAGTATCATATGAATCCTTTTTATTTTTTTTTCCAAGTGTAGTATCTGAGATGGTTAATTTTATTTTTTTTCAAAGGTAGTATCTGAGATGGTTAATTTTGTGTGTAATCTCAACTGGGCTACAGGATGCACAGATATTCGGTTAAGCATTATTTCTGGGTGTATCTATGAGAGTGATTCTAGATGGCATTAATATTGGAATAGGTAGATAAAATAAATCAGACTGTCTTCTCTATTACAGATGGGCCTCTTTCAATTCTTTGAAGGGTTGAATAGCATCAAAAAGCTGAGTAAGAATTATTCCTTTATATCTGATTATTTTTTTTGCTGGGACATTGGTCTTCTCCTACCTTCAAACTCAGACTTGAGCTGGAATTATACAATTGGCTGCTCTGGGTCTCTAACTTGTGAACTGAAATCTGGGGACTTACCAGCCTACATAATTGTAAGCCAATATTTTAAAAATAATAATTTCTGTTAAACTATTAAGAAAGAGATTAGATAGACAGATAGATAAAGATAGATAGATTCTACTGCTTCTACTCCTATTTTTCTAGAGTTTGGCACTAAAAAGTGGTTCTAGAGAAACAGAATGTTAAATTTGAGTTTGCTTAATTGATTCTGGGGTTTTTGAATTGGCTATTAACTAGATTTAAAAATACTGATTCTTCATTTTCTAGGAGTAGAGTATTGATAGTCTATAGTATAATATGGCAATAAAGATATACCAAGTATCTCTGTTGTATACTCCTAATCAGGCACTTGGAAGAAGAAAGGAGCTGGGTCACTGGATATATATCACACTTTCAAACATTTTTAGGAAATTAAGAAATATAATGAACTTGACTGGCTTCTCTTAATGTTGTTGCACGAAGTGGTAAAATAAAAAGATGAGCTTAGGAATTTGAATTTCCAGCCCAAGTGCTGCATGAATAACCTAAAATCTTCTGTGTGTGCTCTGACGGAGACCTCTCCCTCCTGTAGGCACACAATCTCATTTTGTAACTGGCTGAATTACAAGGTGAAGTTCCAGCATTGCAGAGTGTTTACTATTGAAATAAGGGCATTCAATGGGAAAGAACAAGATCCTGTAAATAGAAATGGGGATGTGTGGGAAAATCTTGATAAAGCAGTGGACATTGAGCCCCTAAATTCTAATGACTCTTTTTTCCCCCCAGTGGAAAAGGCCTCTCTACTTACCCACTCTTAGTGATAGAAACTTCCTCTCCACCCCTACCTAAGAGGATTAACCACTGCATTGCCTGAGAGAACTACAACAGCCTTCCTTGAGCAAGCTGCCATGCAAGACAATGCTGATTTTCTTCAGAATCCACCCACACCAATCTTTATTGCTTCTAGACAAATCCCATCAGGGTCCTCAAACCGAGGTACAATGTGTGAAGCATGAAGAGTTGCACTACAGTCTAATTAACTACTTGAATTTTCTTATGTATACAAGCAGAAATCTGGGGAACATGTATGGGGATGAATGTTATTGGCTTGGGATATTGGTGGAAGGAAAATCAAATTTGATTGGAATGAACTTATTGATATGGTCTCATTAAGCAGATATTCTGCATTTAATGTGGAAGCTCAGAGATTTACAAAGGTTTGTAACACTTTGTTTGATTGACTGGCTGCAGCATAAACCAAAAGATGGTCGGCAACAAACGAACTGGCAACGTTGGGCCTGCATTGGTTTAGTGTAGAGACAAGAATTCAAGAAGATTAGAATGTTAGAACAGATGTTTTATTTAAGACTTACTCAGCCACACTAGGGTGGGTTCATATCTAAGGCCCATACCATTCACCATGACTGGGAGAAATCCATTTGTGAGAGAAGACTAGACATCCTTGAAGAGCTCTATTATTGTTCTTCTCTTTAGGTCAGGCCTTACCATAATTACAGTCACTGAACTGGAAAATCTAAATGCAATGGGAGTAATTGGATCCTTTGGTGTTGGGAGCAAGTGGTGGAACTTACTCACCAAAGGCAAGGTGGGCGTGGTTAATGTAATGGACAGCAGAGTCAAAGCACAATCAGAATAGCCTGACTCATGAAGGCATATGACATTGGCTAGTTGAATATGATGTAATAGAAAAGAAAAGGATAAGAACCTTAGTAAATTCTCACTTGATCTGTATAAGAAGTTCTATGTCTAGTGAACAAAGGCTACACTAAGTAATAAAAACAGAGAGTTTCAGCTCCACATTCAATTTCCAGGCTTGGACAAGCTTTAGAGCCTGGGTCCCCTTAAAAAAGAACTCTGCTATGCTCTAAAATATATATATACTGTTAGTTTTCCCTCCAAATTCCCCTAAAGGAGTCTATGGCCTTTAACCAGAATAACTGTGTATTTGGAAAAGGCAATATTCAGAACTTTTTTAGCCTGCTTAATATTCTGAACAGATACTAATTCTAGGAGGCCCAGAATGTCACTGTGATCTACCAATCAGAGTGGGGGCTTATAGAGGTCAAGTGATCAATGGAATTTTAGCTCACGTTTATCTTATATTTGACTCAGGGGGTTCCCAAACTCATCCTGTGTTTTTTCCCCTGGTTCCATAATGGATAATTGAAATAGATATCCTCAGTAACTAGCACAATCTCTTGACTTATGAAGTGAGGGCTTTGTGGTGGGAAAGAACAAGTGCCTCACTTAAAAAAAAAAAAAAAGTAAACCAAAAGAAACACTGCATTCTGGAGAAATTGCAGAGATTAGTGCCACCATCAAAAACTTGAAAATGCAGGAGTGATGATTCCTACCATATCCCATTGAACTCATTTATTTGGCCTGTAAAGAAGGTGGATCTTAGAGAATGACAGTAGAATATAATAAGTTTAATTAGGCAGTGACTTCAATTGCAGTCACTGCACCAGATATGATTAGCACCATACCAGGTATGGTGCTATTAATCAGGCAAAGATTTTTTCTTTATACCTGCTAGTAAATACCACCAGAAGAAATTCACTTTCAACTGCAAGGCCAACAATACACCTGCCCAGTCCTACTTCAAAGATATAGAAACTTTCAAGTCTTATGTCATAATTTAGTTCACAAGAATCTTGATTACCTTTCCCTTCCACAAGATATCACATCAATTCCTTATATTGATTTTCTGCTGGTTTGGACTTAGTGAGCAAGAAGAAATAATATCTCTAGACTTATTGGTGAGATATTTGCATGTCAGAGAGTGAAAAAATAGTTTGCCTGATAAATTCAACAAAAACCTAGGGGATTTCTATGTCAGTAAAATTTCTATGGATCCGATGGTAATACATCAGAATCAAAATATATTTTCTTGTAGACTTATTTAAAATACCTCCTTTTTTGGATCTTCTTTTCATCAGGTTGTCTTTAGATTTTTCATCCTTGTTCCAAAACATTTTTGAGTCTTTCTTTTGGGGTATAACTTGGTATGTCAAGATACAACCAACAAAGAGGCATAGCATCTAATGGTCCTTTCTGGATTTTGGAGACAATATATTCTCATTTTGGTGTGTTACACAGGCCTATTTACCAACTGACTTGAAAAGCTGGTTGTTTTGAGTAGGGCGCAGAACAAGAGAAGGCTTTACAATGGGTTCAGGCTTCTTTGTGTACTCCTCTGCTTCTTGGTTCATAGTATCTAATAGATTCAGTAGTGCTTGAAATGTCAGTGGAAAAAAGGGATGCTGTTTGTAGCCTTTAGTAGGCCTATATATTTGTATCACAGGATCTTTGAATTTTGGAGCAAAGCTCTGCCATCCTCTGTGAATAACTACCCTCCTTTTGAGAAACAGCTCTTGTCTACTACTAAGCCTTAGTAGAGGGTGAACACTTAACCAGGGTCACTAAGCTACTAGGTGACCTTAGCTGCCCACCACCAAGTTTTGACTTACCCAGTGGTGCATAATAGCACTGTTCTATCATCAAGGGAAAGTGGTATATACATGATCTGTCCTAAGCAAGTCCTAAAGGCACAAGTAGGTGAGATGAGGAAGGCCGAAATACCCCTGATTCCCACTTCGCATACACAGCCTTTTCTCTCCTAGTGTGCATCTATGGCCTCATGAGGAGTTTCTTATGATCAGTTGACAGAGGAAAAGAAGTCAGGCCAGATGGTTCTGCAAGACATGCAGACATCACCCAAAAGCGGACAGCTGTAACACTACAGCCCTTCTCTGTGACACCCCTGAAGGAGAGTGGCAAAGGGAAATTCTCCCAGAGGGCAGAACTTCAAGCAGTACATCTGGTTGTCCACTTCACTTCAAAGGAGAAATGGCCAGATACATGATTATATACCCTCTTGAGGTGGGGGATGCGGGTGAAGAGTCTCTCTCCTCAAACTTCTGTGCTATTGGGCTATAACTAAGATTGACAATAAGTTCATAAAATATTTATTGAATGTAATCATTTAATTAATTTAGCTCAAATTTTCTTTTATTTTCCTTTTATTTCCTGACTTCCATGAGTGGTTTTAACACTTTGGTCTATGACATTCTTTTATACATTTTAAATGTTAAATTCTATTAATAATTTATTATTGTTTCAGTTTATTCTAGAAATCACAGAGGCCCACAGTTTATAAATGTTTACTCACTCTACTAGGTTGATTATCACAGAATAATAATTCTGAAAATGGTACCTGCAGCAGCACCTGGAAACGTGTTAGAAATACAAATTCTTAGGGTTCCCTGCAGACCTACTCTATCAGAAATCTATGTTTTAAGAAGCTCTTCTGGCCTGGCGTGGTGACTCACACCTGTAATCCCAGCACTTTGGAAGGCCAAGGCAAAGTGGGCAGATCATCTGAGGTCAGGAGTTCAAGACCAGCTTGGCCAACATGGCAAAACCTGGTCTCTACTAAAAATATAAAAAATAGCGGGGAGTGATGGTCTGTGCCTGTAATTCCAGCTACCCAGGAGGCTGAGGCAAGACAGTCACTTAAATCTGGGGGTAGAGGTTGCATTGAGCCAAGATAGGGCCACTGCACTCCAGCCTGAGACTCCATCTCAAGAAAAAAAGAAGCCCTCTTGGTGATTCATTCTGGTGCAGACAAAACTTTGAGAACAAGTTCCCTAGACACACTGATTAATATGGGAATTGTTTATTGACACACTGTTCTAAAGTGAAACCTGTGGAGAAGTGAGGAACAGTAGCATGACAAACATGTGAGTTCAGCTCAAGTCTAGCCACAATCTGATTTTCTGCTGCATCAATGAATCAAAATTTGAGGCAAAGGAATAGGGCTCTTATTATTCCTAAATTACTATACTGATCCCAGAGTGAAGGTGTACCCTTCAGGTACTTCCGCATAAGATCGCTTTAGTATGCCCAAGACAATTCCCAGAATGGTGCTGTCAAGAGCTGTTAGCTTCCAGCTCTCACAGCAGTTTGGCTTAGATTCATCACTCAGGGATAGCTAAGAAAGACATGAGTGGGGCACAAAATTGTCCTTTACACATTTTGTCTGAAATTTTTCTCAGAGGAAGAGGGAGAGAATTTGGTTTTTATGCATATTTTCCTTTGGAAAACAATAAAAGAACATTTCATCCACAGACAGTAAAATTCAGAGATAAAAACTTCCAGTGCCTTCAAGATAAGTTTAATTAGTCTTTCAATCAGGTGAATAATTTGCAGTCTTTCTCAACATTTTCTTTAATTCTTGCCAACCCATTTTATCCTGAGTCTTAAAACCAAAAGGTTTTTAATTTTTTAATTTAAAATATTTTTATGAAATGACCTCTTGACCACATAATGAATCTATCCTCTTATCTATTAATTCCTTCAAATCCTGGGTATTTTAAATTGTTCAAACCCTATTTGGTCTTGAAGATTATGCTGTTACTGGTGATTTTACTCCTAAAAGTTGATAGTATGTTCATTGTAGAATCATGAATTAAGCCATAATCCTAAATAAATTGCTCAATAATAATTTAAGCTTCTGAAGGTTTGATTAAGAATGCTAGCGGATTACAAAAAGAATGCTGATGACCAAGTATCTGGAGAGAAAAAGCAATGTCTTCAAACTCTTTTCTGAAGCATCTATATTTGGAAATTAATATTAAATGCTTTTCAGCACATTCCTTTTAGAAAGAAAATAAAAATACTAAAATTATTTCCCAATAATGATTTAGGCACTATTTAAATAATTTTACAAATAAGCATAGGCATATTGCAATGCCTTGTATTAATTTTTAGAACATCTCTCAAAGAGTTAAAGGAAATTTCTTAATTTGAAGTCAGTTTCTATTGATGTAGAAAACCAGAAATTATATAATTCTTCTACTATATTTGTAGGTCCATGCCCCTCCCTTATCCCCTTTTAAAATAGCTACATTGAGTCTCTGTTTTAAAAATGTGTATATATAGACTTGTTTTTTTTCCATAGTCGGAATCAAGATGTATTTTCTTGTAGGCGTATTTCAAAGGCCTCCTTTTTTTGCATCTTCATCTTTTCATCATATTTTCTTCAGGTTTTTAATCCTTATTCTAAAACATTTTTTGCTTCTTTCTTTTAAGATATAACTTGAGGAAGATTGAAGTAAAATTATTTTAGGCACAATTCTGTCTCTTTACTTCCTTGATTTCTCTCAATATCATTTGTATTTTTACCAAAAAGTGTAGTCAGAGAGTTTTCCTGGGTTGTTGCTCAATTTTGCCACTCTTTCTTTTTCTCCCAAACCCATGTTAGACTCCTTTTTCCTCTGTGTGAGGTGGTATACAGGCTTGTTTTGACCATGCACCTTGGAAAGACAAAACTAACTTCAAACATGAACTCAAGAAATGAGGTATGTAACAGATTCCTGAAACTCTCCATTCCCTATATCCAAGCTTTCTCATCTGAATATTGAGGATAGAAAAGCTGTTTGTGTCCCACTCAGATTCCTCTTTCATGGCCAGTGCAGACACAGTTTCCCCTTTTCGCTAGAGAACATCTCTTTGGATGGCAGCCCCCTTTTCCAGGAGGCTAACCACCGCATATCCTTACCCTCTTCCTGGGTGCGCCCAACAAGCCAATGACAGATAGGTGAATACGGAAGGCTGATCACTTACCTATAGAGACTGCAACTCTGGTAGAGATTTGTGATCACCCTGTAGATTAGGCCACGATAGACTTAGCTGAGGCTGTATCTTTCCTCAGTTCATTCTCCTTTTCTATCCTTCCTCCCCCACTACCTTTACCAGATCCCTGTCTCAGGCTTGGCTTCTAGGGAATCTTACCTAAATATATTGCTTCTAGGAGTGGTTCTAGGAAGCAAACATTTAACATGGGATTCTGGAGTTGGATCACTTATGGATCAACAGAAACAAAAATGCTATCACTGATGGTAGATGAAGTATGGATAGATTTTGGCAGTGTAATTGCTAAGATATTCTTCTGTGGTGAAAAATGATGGTCAACAAGTTGATGAGTGTGCTCTGGTTTGCACAATGTCTCTGACCTCTTAGGGACAGTGGAGAAACAGTATTTATAAGGATTGGCATTTGAGTGGCTTTACTTAACACCTGAAGGCAGAAAATGACAGGCTCAGGGAAATCAATCATTAATTTACGTCCTGCTAGCAGAGCTGAAAACCAGGCATTGTGTCATTACTGAATTAAAACTAGTATAATATACTAATTACTGATATTGGTAAATAAGCCACCAAAAATAGTTTAAGTTATGCTCTGCATTCTAAGTGTTCAGGTAAGTGCAAAATGTAGTCCAGATTGATTGCAATCTAAAATCTTAAATGTTCCTGCTGAAAAAGATTTAGAAGGTATTTGTCAAATGTGAATGCATGTTGTGTTCTGAGTTTTAAATGACCATGTTGTCTTTATTTTCAAGAAAGTAAAGGAATGGCGGGCATTTTTTATAACTAAGCATAATATGTGATATCAGTTAATTTTCTCAAGTAGCCCACAAAGGCAGGTACTATTGTAATGACCATTTAACAGAAGAATAATATAAGACAAATAGAGGTATGCAAAAGTTTCCAAAGGTCATGGACATTAGCAGTAGAGATCTAGAACTCAAAAGTAAGTCTTGGTTTCAATAAATGCTATATTGTTTGTCTATATTGATGTTAGCTATACATAGGAGTCTGTCCTTTTCTGAATGGCTGAGGAATCTTTCAAGATTATAGTTTTCATTGTTTTTCTTTGTTTGGCCTGGAAGAAATGTGTGGTCTGCATAATTTAGAAGTTACAGTGTAATATAGGAAAGACTGTCTTAAATAGCCTGAAAAATTAATCTTGTAAAATCAGATATGAGCAATACAGTCCTTCAGGTTAAATACGACAGTGGTCTTGGTGTAAACCTAAGATGTGTCTGGACTTGGAGGTAGAGTGTCCTCTTGGGCCCATTCAAGTGTTCATTTGCATTTAAAGTGAGGGGTTACCTGGAAAATAAATCACCCAAGGAAAAAGAAATTGAGGAACCTGAGATGTTTAAGGACAATGTGAAGACAGGGCTATAAGGGGGAGGAAATTAAACTCTGCTTTGCTCTGCTGTAAGGACTTTTGGGTCCAGCATATGCAAATTTACTTAAATAATACTAAGTAAAGGGAAATTTTGCTGAAAAGATTCACATAGACTGGAAACAGAAAGTCATTCAGAATCTGATACAGCTCTAAGCTTATACTAAAATCTCAAAAAGGAAAAAAAAAACTGTAAAGTATCTTTATATGCTTTTTTTTTTTTTTTTTTGGCTCATTATTTTCTCCCCAATTCCTTTCATAATCCCTTGTACAAATTGATTGGCTTAGTTCATTTGTTAGATGCCTAATGAGCAGAGCATTTTCTTCAGGGCAACTGACCTGTGACTTGCATATGGATAAGATACTCCAACCGATTCAACAAATGGCTACCTTTGCACAAGGGTTTTTGTTGTTGTTGTTGCTGTTGTCTGCTGTTATTTTTTTGTTTTGTTTTTTATCCCTAAGCAAAGCTGTTATAAAGGAATGGTGAACATTTTTTATAACTAAGCATTATATGTAATATCATTTAATTTTCTCAAGTAGCCTACAAAGGCAGGTACTATTGTAATGACCATTTTACAGAAGGATAATATAAGACAAAGAGAAGTATGCAAAAGTTTCTAAAGGTCATGGACAATAGCAGTAGAGAGCTAGAACTCAAAATTAAGTCTTGATTTCAGTTGAAGTCAGTTTCAGCTATAGGTTTTTTTTCTGGTTGGTTGGATTTTTTTGGCAACAATATGACTCAGACATCTAGTATGCAGATTATATTATTCTAATATTTTGATGATTATATTATTTATCATCAAAACTAGCTCACTTTTGAGGAAGAGATGGGTGATCTTAACAATTGAAACAACAGAAATAAATCAAGACTCTCTCTCAGACAAACCAGAATGTGAAGTCAAATTTCCTATGGCACAGACTCCTTTATTCTCCCTTCTGCTGAAGTTTGAGGAAAATAAATGTCACATCTATTTTTTGAGAGTGCTAATACAACATAGTATCATCCATGTTAATACCTGAGCCCAGGCTAGTGGCATAAGGACTTGGAGCCATCTCAGGTAAATCTATAGACCTACATCCCTGACATCACTAAGATATTTCACTGTGTTTTGACAGACAGCAAAATCCTGGACAGTAAGCATTATTAAAGAAGTTATATACAGGAAAGGAAGAGTGTTTCTAAGAAATTTCCTAGTAAATTCAGGGTGCCAGTTGTTTATTATTATAAGTAGGACCTCAAAAGCTTTCTTTGTCCCCGCTTCCTATTGGTATTTGATAAAAGAATGACAGGTGTTTAAAAAACTAAGTTTTGTAAAATTTTAAGCAATTTATAGAAAATCAATAAGATTCAGAAGAGAAGCAAATTCTTCACTGTATGACCTTAGTCAAATCACAAAACTCTGGATCTCAGTAGCCTCAATTAAAAAATGAACTAATTTAATAAGAAGTCTGAAAATATTTACTCTTGTAGGCTAATAACATGATAAAGAAGTAATTAAGTTATTGGTAAAACTGATCCTTATGAATGAGACCAAGGTCACATTTGGAGTTATAATTTACAGTTTATGTTAATCTAGTTCCTCCAGAAAACAAACACCAAAAAAGGATTCAGTGCTCAAGGATTTTATTAAGCAAAGTGCTTTGAAAGAAAGTAAGTCTGGGAGTGCTATTGGACAACAATGCAAGTCTTGACTCAGAAAGGAGGGAGGGAAGGAAGTTTGGTAGTGGTGTCCTAGAGGGCCATAGATTCTAACAAAGTTAACAAGGCTCTCCAGGAGAATGCAAGATAGATGCAGCCAACAGAGAAATCCTGTGCCTTCCAGGAGCAGATGTAACATAGTACTAGTATCCCACTGAGCTTAGACACATGCTTGAAGTAGCCCTTGAGAAATGTGGGTTTAGTGAAAATGTGGAAATAGTTTTAGAAGCTTTGCCACAACTTCTAAGTTCTGGAGTTCTACTTCTTCGCAAATATTCAGGAATTAGTTTTCTCTGGTTTTTCTGAGACTTTCTTCCTGAGGGGAACCTCAGAAGAGGAAACTTATTGGGATAAATTACATTTTTCATTTCTGCATTTGAATTCTGAGCTATACATGGTACTCATCTTCTTCCTCCCCTACTATCCAATTTAAATTCCCCTCAATCTTAGTGATCACCTGAGCAGGTTCTAGGGGTTTGCCTGGTGTTCCCTTCATCACTAAGGTGTTCATACCCTTGATAATGGTACCAGTCTCACTTCTGAACATGTCCATTCAGTTATAATAGGGTGAGAGATCACCAGGAGGTGACCAAGTAGATCTTCTGTGTTTAATTGTTTTTCCTGTCCTCTTTGTGTAAAAAAACACCCTAAAACATGCCTACTCTTTCTGTTAGGGCTAGTTACTTTTGCCAGGATGGTGACTGTTCTTGCTTTCCTGTCCCTGTGGACAGGATGCCGAAGTGCCCTGAAAATAGCTCTAAATTTTAGGTCAGTGGGACCCTTCCTGTATTCCCTGGTAAACATGTGCTTATTTGGAGACCAGGACCTCCAACCCTACAAAGTGCAAAGTTGAGAGGACACAAGTCACAAAATTCCCAATTAGGTCATCAGAGTTCATGATAGAAGGAAGTAGTCCGTCTTCTACCTGGACAATGTATCCTTCCTATTGGAAACATAGAGCAAAAAGAGTTCCGCAGTATAATAAATACACTCTGTCCTGAAGGATGTCACCTTATCCTTTCAGATGCGGTTTTAGTCTCACTTTTGAACACCATTCTTGTGTTTTATGAGCATGGTGCAGTATATGATACAACCACTGAATCCCGTAGTTATGGACCCATTTCCACATCTCTTATGTATCCCCTAATCAGATTTTGTGCTCTTTGTGATTCTATACATATGGACCAGGCATTCCATAAGCTCCTAGATATTAGTGCTTGTCAAAGCTTTGTAGGTTGGAAAAGCAAATTTATACACAAAACAGGCATCTAATCCTATCAGAATGGACACCTGGCACTTCCGAGACAGAAGGCAACCAATGTGGAAAACTTGCCAAAAAGTGGCTGACTCGTCACCTAGAGAAATAATGCCTTATTGGAGCTACACTGTTGGTCTCCAATGCTGACAGGATGAACATTGCAATATAATAATCTCATGAAATAGAATCCACTGTTATCATTCTAGCCTTTCATAATATATGCATCCCATATGCTCTCTTTTCTCAGCCTCTTTTATTTCTTCTTCTACCATTTGTAGGGCATTTTAAAACTTCCGAGAGCCACCTGAAATTCTCGCTAGGAGTTTAAATGCCATGTATTGAGAAAGTGCCCACATGTCAATGAATTCTTGCCTTTCCTGTCATAAATTTTGGCTCCCTTGATCAAGCAACATTAAAATCCAATCCATGCTCACTACCCTCAATCATGGCAGTGTATGCTAGCTAGTTCTTGAAATTCTTCAGAAATACAGTCTTTTGTCTTCTTTATCAGGCCAAGCGAATTCCCAGAGAGGCTGTATTAAAATTTTTCTTTAGTGTTTAGCCTGGCAGCCAGGAGAGCCTGTGGAGGCAGCTCCCGAGGATGACATTTGTTGCCTTTGTAGGAGTAGCTTCTGCAACTTCTTTCACCACAGCTAGCTCTTATTATAGAAAGGGGTCCTTTTTATAGGCTCAAAAAGTCCAGAGTAAGTTGAACAGTCAGCATCTTCAGAGACAGACCGATATATTTCCTGTTCCATGTTTTCTTCATGAACTCAGTTTTACTCCAACAGGGCCTGACACCACTACAAGTCACTACAAGCCACTACACAACACTATACCACTACAAGCAGTACTTAACAGAAGTAGTACATAGGTTGGTGCAGAAGCAATTGTGGTTTTGGACCACGAATTTTAAATCATTATAAGTAGGATCAAACATGTCTTTATTAATCAAAATAGGAACCATTACAATCACATTTTTGCCAACGAGAAATATGTTTATTCCTGTAGTGTAAAAATCCATGCTTACGGATTCGATGAACTCTTGGAAAGCCTTTTCTGCCTTAGTTTCTGCATCCTGCTGATTGCGGAAGTGTTTTCCCTGCAAAAAGTATTTATGATGCTTGAAGAAGTGGTATTCGGTTGGTGAGAGGTCAGGTGAATATAGCAAGAGAGACAAAACTCCGTAGCCCACCTCGTTCAACTTTTTTTTTTTTGACAGAGGCTCACTCTATCGCCCAGGCTGGAGTGCAGTGGCGCGATCTCAGCTCACTGCGAGCTCCTCCCGGGTTCAGGCCATTCTCCTGCCTCAGCCTCCCGAGTAGCTGGGACTACAGGTGCCCTCCACCAGGCCAGGCTAATTTCTTGTATTTTTAGTAGAGACAGGGTTTCACCGTGTTAGCCAGAATAGTCTCGATTTCCTGACCTCGTGATCTGCCCGCCTTGACCTCCCAAAGTGCTGGGATTACAGGCGTGAGCCACCGCGCCTGGCCTTTGTTCAACTTTTGAAGTGTTGGTTTTGCGAGGTGCAGGCTTTCTCTTGAAGAACTGGGCGCTTCCCATTGACCAATGCCGGCTGCAGGCGTTGCAGTTTTCTGTACATCTCATCAATTTGCTGAACACACTTCTCGTATGTAATGGTTTCACCTGGATTCAGAAAGCTGCAGCGGATCAGATAAGCAAACAGTGACCAGGACCCTTTTTTGGTGCAAGTTTGGCTTTGGGAAGTGCTTTGGAGCTGCTTCTCTGTCCAGTGACTGAGCTAGTCATTGCTGGTTGTCATATGAAAGCTGCTTTCTATCTCAGGTCTCAATCTGATTGAGAAATGGTTCATTGTTGTTGCAGAGAATAAGAGAAGATGAAACTTCAAAACAATGATTTTTTAAAAATTTTCAGTCAGCTCATGAGGCACTCAAGAGCTTTTTCACCTTTCCATTTTGCTTCAAATGCCAAATGGCCATAGAATCCTCGACGATCAGTTCTTCAGCAACTTCTAGTGCAATTGTAAGAGGATCAGCTTCGATGATTGCTCTCAATTGGTCATTGTCAACTTCCGATGGCTGGTCACTGTGCTCCTCTTCTTCAAGGCTCTTGTCTCCTTTGCGAAACTTCTTGAACCACCACTTCATTGTATGTTTGTTAGCAGTTCCTGGGTTGAATGCATTGTTGATATCGCCAGTTGACTTCGCTGCTTTATGACCCATTTTGAACTCGAATAAGAAAATCACTCAAATTTGCTTTTGTCTAACATTATTTCCACAGTCTAAAATAAATATAAAATAAACACCAAGTAATAAGTCATTAGCAAAAAAAAACCAAAAAAAAAAAACCAAGAAGTGTGCATTAAAATGATGTATATCATAACCACATTTAAGAATGCATTCCAATATCAAATGACAATTTCAAAAATGCAAAAACCTCTTTACTTTTGTACCATATGCTATATAGAACTATATAAATACATATAGTGTTTGTATAATTATATATTATATATATAGTATATCCAAATATGCTATATCTACATCTATACCTAATCCTGATAATTCTTTTGTTTATCATACAGAAGCCCAGGCAGGACCCGTGTCTGATGGTTGGGAAGGATATCAGACCTCAAAGCAAGTCTGACCCTGAGGAAAGAATGAGGGAAAGAAAATTGTGTGAAAACATTTTAAAGTGTTGTGGATTTGTGCAGTCTAAGGACTGTTTGGCAAGGATGCCATGGGACCCCCAGGGCAAAGTCAATCCTTAGAGGTGGCTCAGTTTTCCCAGCAATAGGGCTGCTTTAGTTTCCTACCTGGGCCTGTTCATTGCTAGGAGCAAGCCTGTGGGAGGAAAGGCCTCAGTGCAGAAATGCTCAATGAACTTCTCAATACTGCAGTTGGAGCTTTCATCAAATACCCTCCATGTCCTTTCATGATTGTGAGGGGCACTCTCATAGCCACTAGAAAATTATTCTAGGGAAAAATTTTACAGCCATGAGGTGTGCAATGACCAGATGAAGTCTAGGATTAGTAATCAAGCAATTAAGAAATAACTTAACAGAGAATTTTTTTATGAAAAAATTTTTAATAATTTTTAATGACATTTAATTTCATTTAAAGTTTTAATATGTTTTTAATAATTTTTAAGGAAAGAATTTTAAAAGAAAGAATGTAAAGAAGCCATAAAATATCATTATTCATACCTGATACGTTTTGGGTCTGTGTCCCCTCCCAAATCTCATGTGCAATTGTAATCCTCAGTATGGGAGGTGGGAGGCTTGATGGGAGGTGATTGGACCTGGGGGATGGATTTCCTGTTTGGTGCTGTTCTTGTGGTAGTGACTGACTTATCATGAGATCTGGCTGTTTAAAAGTGTGTAGCCCTCCCACCATCTCTTCTTCCTGCTCCAATCATGTAAGACATGCCTGCTTTCCCTTTGCCTTCTGCCATTATTGAAAGTTTCCTGAGGCCTCTCCAGAATCCATCATGCTTCCTGTACAGCCTGCAGAACCATGAGCCAATTAAAACTTGTTTCTTTATGTGACACAAATGTGAGTATTTCTTTATAGCAGTGCCAGAATGAACTATTACAGTACCTTTGTACCCTTTGCATTTTAGTAATTTATGTGTCATGATAAATCAGTAACTCATCAAGGAAATAAGGCAAGTTCTTATTCCAATCATAGGTGGTCTAACAGGCAATATATTCTTCTGTCTGTTAAATAATGTGTATGTGTATACACAAATATATGTTTCTGCCAGTTAAACCATGTTATCAGAATACAAACCATGTTATCAGAATACAATACATATATATGTGTATGTGTGTTTATGTGTGTGTGTCTGTGTGTATAAATTTTAATTTTACATACATCTATGCATATGTTGATATATATGCATCTATACATCATATAGACATACACATATATACATTTGGATACTTGTGCATATGTGTACTCAAAAACAGACTATACATATATATATACACTCATACACATGAACACACATACACACACACACAACACACCCCTGTGAGATGACTATATCAGTTTTCATTAAATAGATATTTAGCACATATAATGTTTCACTCATTCTTATTAAATCATTTATGTCATAATGCTTATTTATCCTAAAGGAAGTGCTATGTCATATTTTACTTGGAATCCATTATTTTCCATTATTCCGGGTCATCACCTTACCCATGCTGTAATGTGGAGAACACAGATTGTGTATGTCCTTTCGTAAACATCCTGGATAAATGAAAGAAGCCAAATAGTTTTCAAAGAGTAAGTAAAATGTTATCCCACTGTAAAAGATTAACTTGAAAATCGATGGAAATCTTGTAAAGTTTATTATGTAATTTTGGCTATGTTTCTGTAGTGATGTTTGTGAAAAGTACAAAGTTATATGTGTTTGGTATGAATATATGAATGTGTATATTTTCTACATGAATATCACTCTTACATTTTATCAACACTTGTTTTTCAAAAACAGGAACGTACATTTATTAGAGTTAGAAATAAAAAATATTCTTTAAGAAAGCTGGTGCCGGCCGGGTGCGGTGGCTCAAGCCTGTAATCCCAGCACTTTGGGAGGCCGAGACGGGCGGATCACGAGGTCAGGAGATCGAGACCATCCTGGCTAACACGGTGAAACCCCGTCTCTACTAAAAATACAAAAAACTAGCTGGGCGAGGTGGCAGGCGCCTGTAGTCCCAGCTACTCGGGAGGCTGAGGCAGGAGAATGGCATAAACCCGGGAGGCGGAGCTTGCAGTGAGCTGAGATCTGGCCACTGCACTCCAGCCTGGGCGACAGAGCGAGACTCCGTCTCAACAAAAAAAAAAAAAAAAAGAAAAAGAAACCTGGTGCCCTATAGTTTCTTTCTTTGTTTCTAAATATAAAACTCACCCTGAGAAAGATAATTATGCCTGAGAACATGACGACTAGCTAGAATTTCATAGCACAGCTGCAATAGGACCTTAGTGAGTACGTTGTTCTCCTTGCTTTTTGGATAACTTATTTTAAAACTTAAATCAATAATAAACTGTGTCTGGTTCAGAATTAAATAACTAAAGTAATGAAAACAGAAATTATACAGAACTCCAAGATCGAATATAACAAAAATACAAAATAACATTATTTTCAACAGTATTAGTGATGTATGCTACTTTTCCATGGCCATAACAGGATTTACAATTCAGAGACTTGTAATTTCCTGTTTCCTCCCCTTAAAACCTTTCTGATTAGCTTACAATTACTATTACCAACCCTTACTCAGGTTTAAAATAATTTTTTTCCAGTTTTTTTCCACTGGAGTTACAAACAACTTGAAATAAGGGGCTTGGTCTTATTTATCGCTATATCCTCATTTCCCAGGATATTCCTTTCATACCTTAAATATTTTTCTGAGTGAAATAATAATGCAATATACTTTTAAATAGTGTTTTACCCCCATATCCTCTACATACCTCTATGACCTAAGTATTACATGGTGTTATCTTCTTCGATGTCTAAATGCAGTGGTTCTAAATCTCCATCTAATTCAGTAGGGACCACACTTCACAAAACAAGTATTTGTAGCTTCTTGGGTTTGAGGGAAGGAACAGAGAGAGGTGCTATAAAAAAATACCAAATATTTTTCCTAGCCATACATGGATTCATGTTTTTGTTTATGCCTAATAGATTTATTTTCTGAATCATCTATGCAGGTGATGATATATAAAAGCAATTGATAAAGAAACATGCACAGAGAACTCAAAATTGAAGGGTAGATGACCAGTTCATTTTCTTCTTGGAGTCCATCCACCTAACATGTTAAAGGTCCTTTCAACATTTTGTGCCACTCTCCTTACCTTTACATTACCCTAAAATTTTTGTACAAAGTGATGTTGCCATACCTTACATTTTACTTCAAGAATCGTAAGGACTCATCACTTACACATGAAGATATTTTTCTAAACCACCATATTTTGTACCCAAGTGGAGGTCTTGTGAAACCTGACAAAATTTCACCTTCAATATATAAAATTCTATGTAGCCTAACATCTTCTATTTCACTTCCAATGTTCATGGTATTGAGTTCCCACAATTATTTCAGAACCAGTAGGTATTTATTCACAGAAATAAGGAATATTCTTTGAATTAAATGACAGATTACATCCAGAATGTCGACGAAAATCCCCATATGCTTTGCCCTAAATAAGGAATACACTTTACCCAATGTTTTTGCTTTCAAGTACCCAAATGGAGGTAAAATATGTAATGTAACATATGTTATTAAATATATACCATGAAATATACATATATAACATATATCAAATGAAAGTTTTATATACATGTAGAATGTCCCAATTATTCTATTTATATTGAGAAATAATTGCCTAGCATCACAACATTCCCAAATACTATTTCATGATTATATAGCCATAAATGGGTATATTGGAACTAAATATTCCATAGTAAGTGATATTAACACAATAATTATTTCACCAGATAAGAAAAGCGAAAAAGATTAATGAATCTGGGAATAAAACAATGGGAGCTGCCCTTACATTCTATCATGAACTCAGTTGGCTTTTTTTGTTTTACGAAGTAAGAGGTGATACACGCTATACAACTAGAAGAGTTCAACTTCTCTCCCATAACTCAATCATCAAAACTCTTGGCAGCTGTATTACAGATGCTACATGTGAGTAACAGCTTAATTAAGGTATTACTGACATGAAATGTACTCTATATATTAAAAGTTTATGATTTGATACATTTTGATGTATACAAACCGATGAAACAATCACTACAATGAACATGTCCAATACCCTCAAATATTTCCTTAGGTTTACTTGTAATATTTCCCACCTGCACTTTCTAAATGCCTCCAATCGTTCCCAGGAAACTATTAATATGTTTTCTGTCAGAATAGATTAGTTTGCATTTGCTAGACATTTATACAAATAAAATCACATAAAGTATTCATTTTTATGTTGCTTCTTTCACTTAGCATAATTATTTTGGGATTTAGCTGTGATGTTGAAAAATATACACATATATATGTGCATTCTGTTTTAAGAATGGACATTTAGGTTTTTTCAGTTTTTTGTTTTGTTTTGTTTTGAGCATTTTGGCTACTATTCTTAAGCTACTATAAACATTTATGTACAGGTCTTTGTTACCTACATATACTTTCATTTTACTTCAGCAAATAAGAATGGAATAATTGGGTCATGTGGTGATTGTGTGTCTGTTTAAGGAAATGCCAACATTTTTTCAAAGTGATTTAACAATTTGAATTCTCACTGGCATTCTATGAGTCCCAGTTCCTCCATATGTTTGCCAACAATTGGTACGATAATCTGTTTAAATATATCCATTCTAATAGGTGTGGAGTGGCATATTGTTATGGTTTTAATTAACATTTTCCTAATGACAAATTGGTGTTCTGCTTATCTGCTATCTGTAGCTCTTCTATGGTAATGTATCTTCAAATATTTTGCCCATTTGTTTCCACTGAGCTTGAGTTTTTATCATTGAGTTTTGAGATTTTTTATATATTCTAGATACAGCGTTGTATATGTCATGTGCTAATTATTTTCTCCTAATCTGTTTCTTGTCTTTTTATAATCTTAACACTGTCTTTCAAAAAGCATAATTTTTATGAAATTCAATAAGTGTAATTTTTAAATTATAGATTGTATTTTGGTGTTGTATGTAAGACATTTTTGCCTAACTCACAACCCCAAATATACTCCTCTAAGTTTCTTCTAGAAGTTCTATATTTTCAGGTGTTGCATTTAAGCTTATGATTCATTGTAAGACATTTTTGGTATATAATGTGAAGTATCATTGAAGGCTTTTTTTTTTATTTGTCTGTTTCACATACAACTATCCACTTTCCCCAAACAATATGTTGAAAAGATTATTATTTCTCCACTGAATTGCTTTAGCATCTTGATCAGAATTCACTTGTCTAGATATGTGTGTATCTATTTCTGGACTCTTCTTAACCTTTGACCTATTTGTCTATCTCTACACCAAAACCATCTTGTCTTTATTACTGATGCTCTATAATAATATTTAAAATCAGGTAACATAAGTACTCTAAATTTGTTTCTTTTTAAACCCACTTTAGCCATTTTATGTGCTTCCATTTCCATATGAATTTTAGAATCACCATGTCTCATTCTTTAAAAAAATGGCTAAATTTTTGTTTAGGATTGCATTGAATCTATAAATCATTTTTGGGAGAAATGATATCTTAACAATATTGAGATTTCACTACATAAGCATAGCACATTGTTCCAGTAATTTTCATTTTCTTTGTAATATATTTAAGCAATATTTTAAAGGATTCCCTATTTAATAAACGGTGCTGGGAAAACTGGCTAGTCATAAGTAGAAAGCTGAAACTGGATCCTTTCCTTACTCCTTATACAAAAATTAATTCAAGATGGATTAAATACTTAAATGTTAGACCTAAAACCATAAAAACCCTAGAAGAAAATCTAGGTAATACCATTCAGGACATAGACATGGGCAAGGACTTCATGTCTAAAACACCAAAAGCATTGGCAACAAAAGCCAAAATTGACAAATGGGATCTAAACTAAAGAGCTTCTTCACAGCAAAAGAAACTACCATCAGGGCAAACAAGCAACCTATAGAATGGGAGAACATTTTTGCAATCTACTCATCTGACAAAGGGGTAATATCCAGAACCTATAAAGAACTCAATCAAATTTACAAGAAAAAACAAACAACCCCATCGAAAAGTGGGCAAAGGATATGAACAGACACTTCTCAAAAGAAGACATTCATACAGCCAACAGACATGAAAAAATGCTCATCATCACACGCCATCAGAGAAATGCAAATAAAAACCACAATGAGATACCATCTCACACCAGTTAGAATGGCAATCATTAAAAAATCAGGAAACAGCAGGTGCAGGAGAGGATGTGGAGAAATAGGAATACTTTTACACTGTTGGTGGGACTATAAACTAGTTCAACCATTGTGGAAAATAGTGTGGCGACTCCTCAAGGATCTAGAACTAGAAATACCATTTGACCCAGCCATCCCATTACTGGGGATATACCGAAAGGATTATAAGTCATGCTGCTATAAAGACACATGAACATGTATGTTTATTGTGGCACTATTCACAATAGCAAAGACTCGGAATCAACCCAAATGTCCATCAGTGACAGACTGGATTAAGAAAATGTGGCACATATACACCATGGAATACTATGCAGCCATAAAAAAGGATGAGTTTGTGTCCTTTGTAGGGACATAGATGCAGCTGGAAACCATCGTTCTCAGCAAACTATCGCAAGAACAGAAAACCAAATACCGCATGTTCTCACTCATAGGTGGGAACTGAATAATGAGATCACTTGGACACAGGAAACGGAACATCACACACCATGTCCTATTGTGGGGAGCGGGGAGGGGGAACGGATAGTATTAGGAGATATACCTAATGTAAATGACGAGTTAATGGGTGCAGCACACCAACATGGCTCATGTATACATATGTAACAAACCTGCACGTTGTGCATATGTACCCTAGAACTTAAAGTATAAAAAAAATTTTTTTTTAAGTATCTCTTAAAAAAAAAAAAGAAAAAAGTTTGTAGTGGAGAGATATCACATATATTTTATTATATCTATTCTTAATATTTTGCATGTGTGATGCCATTATAAGTGGTGTTTTTAAACTTTCTGTTTCTATGTGTTCATTGCTAATATTTATGATTATAATTGATTTTTGCATATTGATATTACAGATTTAATAGGATTTTCTAAGTAGGTGATCATATTATCTCGAATGAAATACAATTACACTACTTTTTCCAATCTGTATGTATTTTATATCTTATACTTACCTTGTTGCACTAATTAGAGCTTTCAGTAAAATGTTAGAAAAAGGTGGTGAAAGCAGAACTTCTAGTCTCCTAACATAACATATCCTTATGTTAGTGGGGATAGCAGTCTTTCTCCACTAAGTACAATGTTAGCTATCGGCTTTTAGTAGATGCCTCTCCCCAGTTTGAGGGAGGTCCCTATGTTCCCAGCTTCCTGAGAGGCTTCATCAAAAAATGGATGTTGGATTTTTCCGATGTTTTTTTCTGTCTTGACTGAAATAATCAAGTTGTTTTTTTTTTAATAGTCTTCTATTATGGTGGATTATTTTTATTGTTCTTCAAACATTAAACCAAACTTTCAGCTCTGGGGTAAACCCCAGTGAGTCATAAATGACAGTCTTTTCATACATTATTTTATTAGATTTGTTAAAATTGGTACAAAATTTTGCCTCTAGGCTCATGCGTGATATTGAGTTATAGTTTTATTGTTTTATTGGCTTTTTTGGTAATGTTTTTGCCTGGTTTTGGTATCAAGAAAAAGTCTCATAGAATTAACTAAAAGTTTTCCTCTTCTTGATTTTCCGTAGAACTTTGTATAGAATGGATTCTTTTTTCTCTTAAATGTTTGGCAGAATTCACCATAGAAGCAATCTGTGCCTGGAGTTTTATTTGTTGGAAGGTTCTTTAACTACAAATTGAACATTAAAAATAGGCTTATGACATTAAAAATAGGTGTACTTGCAGTAATTGTTTCTTCTTGACCAAACTTTGGTAGTTTGTATTTTTAAGAATTTGTTCACCGTATCTCAGTTGTCAAATTCATTTGTATGTTATTTTATAATATTAAATTATTGTTACATTAATTTTTGAATAAGCTTCAGTAGTGTAATCTCTCCCACTATTGATATTGGTTGTTTTCTCTTTTTATGTTAAGTTTTATTCAGTTTTGTTAACTTTTTGACTATTACAAATAGCCAATGTTTGGTTAAATTATCTATTAATTTTTGTTTTGCAGTTTATTAATCGCTGGTGTAATTTTTATTACCTTCTTTTACTGCCTATTTTGGGTTGAATTTGGTCTTTCAGTTATTTATTAAGGTGTAAGCTAAGAACTTTTTTTTTTAACAAAACTGTTTAATGCAAAACTTTTCATTCATATGCTATTTTGGCTGCACCTCAAAAATTCTAATATGTTGTATTTTCATTTTTATTCCATTCAGAATACTTTCTAAATTACCTTTTAATCCCTTCACTGACTCATGTATTCTTTAAAAATGTCCTGTTTAATTTCTAAACATCTGGTGATTTTCCATATATCTTTTCTTTATTAATTTCTAATTTCATTTTATTGTGGTAAGATGATACTTTATACAATTAAATTATTGTAAATTATTTAATGATCTGTAAAACAGCATACCTTTTTATATTCACTTTGAAACTCACTGCAATGTCCCTAAATAATAAGACTCATATGTTTTTATTGCCAGAGATTTTATTTTTTCATTGTGGCCTAATAAATAGTCAAATTCTGTGAAACTTATGTATATGGTAAATGTGCAATTTTCTGACAGAAGTTCTCACATTATGATTTTAGATTATCAACTTTCTCCTGTAGAAGTCTAGTCTCTGCCATGATAGGATAATGAACATATTATTTTCCTCTTCCCCACTTCTAGGAAAAATCATCAAACTGCATTCACTATCTCAGGCAATCCTTTTTTTGAGGCACTGGAAAGCTGATAGTGCATGATTGCTATCCTAGAGAAAAAAAAAAAAAAATACAGAGGTAATGTCCATGTTTGCCATCTGTTTTGGAGCATTCTGTGAATTATGACACTGGGACATGGAATAGACATAGAAGTTTGCAGATTAGCAAGATGGAGGTAACAAAGTTTAAACTATAAGGATTCTGAAGGAGGTTGTATCTGTGGTCAGGGAACTGGAGATAAAGAAGCTATATAGATGGGAAGTGTCAGAAATTTGCATAAGTTTCTCTTAAATTCTGGCCAAATATCAAACACATTTGCAGGTTAAGTCTCTGTGAGGTCTAAGAGTGAACCACCACGGGGGACTAAGAACTGAGCGGAGATTTCACAGGTTACAGGGTGCTCTCATTAGCCAGAGTGCAGAGACATTTTTAAAAACACCAGGAATTTAGTTGAGAAAATAGAAAGGCTATCCCTTAGGACAAGATTATTTTAATCTTAGACTAGATATTAGGATACTAAATGTATCCTAACAAAAGCTAAACAAAAACTGCATGAGGTCCAGATGAATAACAGTAAATTAAACTACTTTCAAAACAAAATCAACACTCTTTAGAGGAAGTAACACAAGACTCTCATAAACATAGCAGCATAATGTTCATTATATTATAATAATAATAAAAATAGACATTAAAAGAAATAAAATGTAACCTGTAACCAGAGAAAAAAATAGTAAATCGCAACAGACTTAGATATGACAGAGATCCTATTATTAGAAGATAAGGAGCATGAAACATCCATTATAGACACATTGAAGAATGTAAAGGAAGTCCCAGCATGATGGGTTATTGAAGTCAGAGAAGGAAACTGCAAAAACCAAGGAACCAAATCAAAATCAAAGAATTGGAAAAATAATATCAATGACAAATTTACTAGATGGACTTCACTGCAGATTTGACAGCACACAGTACAGAAATTGTGAACTTGAAGACATTAGAAATTATCCAAGTGGAAGTGGAGACCGAAAAACAATGAAAGGAACCCCATCGACCTGTGTGACAATATCTAGTAATCTGTGTGTATGTGTGTGTCTGTTTCAAAAGGGTTAACAAAACCCACGAAGTCTAAACCCACATCAAGATATACCTAGGCATGTTACGGTCTGCCTTCCAAAACCCAAAGATAAGAGAAATCTTGAAAGCAGGCAGATCAATAAGATATCTTACATACAGAGAAACAACAATAAGACATCGTATCAGAAACAGAACAAGACAGAAGACAATGCAATAACAAGTTCTGACTTTTAAAAACGACTAAAATTATATATTTAAATGTCTTTAGAATTAAAGTTAAAGGCATTTTTCAGATAAACAAAAGCTGAGAGTATTAATCATTAGATACTTAAAACTTGGATATACACGATGAATCAGACAGCACTGAAATGGTAAATGTATAGGTCAACATAAAATTCTGTTTATTACTTCTTAGTTTTTTAAAGAGACCATTAAGTGATTACATAGAAAATGAAAATAATATATCATATTTGGGTATATAGAACATGCAAGTAAAATGTATGACCAAATAGCAAAATGAACAGGAGCAGGGTAAGGCAATGTATACTTTTGTAAAGTTTGTAAAATACACATAAAACAAATGGTATTTATTGCAGGTTGACTGTGATGAGTTCTGGATGCTTACTGGAATGCCTAAAGAAATCACTAAACCAATTAACTACTAATAAATTCAACAACACGAGTAAATATATTAAAAAATGATAAGCAAGAAAAATCAGAAACAAAGGAACAGGCCTTAAATCTTTCCATTTATTTGAAGATATAGGAGAGTCAAAACTAATCTATGGTTGTAGAAATCAGCAAACTGGCTTTCTTTTGGGAAGACTGAAGAAGGGGTGGAGGGAATAATGAAAATATTTTGTATTTTGGAATAATGGAAATAATCTATATATTTAGAGAAGTGTAGATCACACAGGCCACAGTTTCTCGAAATCTATTGAACAGTACACTTGAAGTTTGTACCTTCTGTCATTTGAAAATATTACTTAAATACAAGAATAATGCTGTTTTAATTATGAACAAATTATATTAAAGGTTTTTGTTTTATTGCTGTATTGTTATTTGTTGAAGTTTCAGTTTGGTATGCCTCCTGGAAGATAATACTTATTTTTTTTTTTTTTTTTTTGAGACGGAGTCTCGCTCTGTCGCCCGCCCAGGCTGGAGTGCAGTGGCACCATCTCAGCTCACTGCAAGTTCCGCCTCCCGGGTTTACGCCATTCTCCTGCCTCAGCCTCCAAGTTGGGACTACAGGCGCCCGCCACCTCGCCCGGCTAGTTTTTTGTATTTTTTAGTAGAGACGGGGTTTCACCGGGTTAGCCAGGATGGTCTCGATCTCCTGACCTCGTGATCCGCCCGTCTCGGCCTCCCAAAGTGCTGGGATTACAAGCTTGAGCCACCGCGCCCAGCCAGAATACTTTTATTATAATATAGATTTGTCCTGTCACCTTGAAAAGATCTAGTATTTATTTTTATTATTTCTATCATTAGCTTAATCAGGCTTACTTTTTGAACATACTTATGTTCCTTTATTTTTTATTAAAAGTGTTTTATCTTTTCTTCAAGATATAAATAATACAACCAATACACAATTGCCCACCACTCAGCTTAAATTAAAAAAAAAAAAGTTATCAATAAAGCCAAAGCTATTTATAGATTATATGTGAAGAAACTATATTTTTCCCATTCTGCCATGTATACTTTTAACTTTCTTTTATTGTCTGCTAATGTCCTATTTATCAACAATTTCCTTTATAAATTATACTTTTCAAGTTCTGCTTAAAATCTGCTTCCCTACTTATTTCATAAACATATATACATTTTTAAAAAAATTATACATAGTTATGCAAATCTATTACAACTAATTTTTGGTTTTGTTAACTATATTAATCTGATTATTTTTTCCTCATGGAAAACTGACTCAATATTATTCATTAATCAAAGATAGATCTTTCATACTTAATATTTCTACCTATGCATGTGTCTGCTTCACAGCTTTTATCTTTACAATTATTTGCTTAATATCTTTAAAATGATTTGCTTAATACTTTTATAGCTACAGCAGTATTCATTTGATTATTCTTTCTTGGTACATCCCCTTTTTTTCATTGTTAACATTTCTATATCCTTACACTGGATTTCCGCTCCTAAATGGCAATGACTGTATTTTGAGCTATGAACTTAGTATTTTGCTTGGTGTCTAATATGACATCATCTTTTAACTAGTAAGTTACATAATTTAGCTCAAATGGCATTACTTACATGGTTGAAATTATTTCTCATATCTCTTTAGAAAGCTCTTTACTCATGTTAGATTCAATCTTTATTAGTCTACAATACTTTCTAACACATTGAGTTTATTTTTTAACATTTTTATAGAATTTATTACAGAAAAAATAAAAGTATTTATTTTTAAACTTCTCAGTACAAAATTTTCAAATGTATACAAATGTATAGTGAAAAATTTATTTAATCCTCATCTACCCATCATCAAACTTCATCAGTTACTAACAATTTGGTAATTCTTCCTGCCCTCACCACCAGTAATTTTTATCAGCTTTTTGTATATTTTGCTGGAAGTTTATATAAAAATCCAAGAAATTATACAATTTTGTCCATAAATAGTCCATAATGCAATTCTACTGAAAGGCCTTTCATTTTTTCATAACCATATTGTCATGTTAATACTTAACAAAAATTTGCAATACTTAATGACACTCACAAGATACTTTTTACAGTTGTTTTGTTTGAGTGACGGGGCAAACACAGTCCATATATTGCATTTGATCCTCATATTACTTTTTTTCTTTCTCTTCCTTTTTAAAATGTTGATTTGTCAAGAAATCAAGTCATATTTCCTATAGAAAGTCCCTTGACTGCCTCCTGTGGAATTCTCTCACTTTAGTATCTAAACTTTTTCATTTTGTGTTTATTTTCTACTCAATTTTAGTTCTACTGCCAGGATTTATTTTTTTTTTTTAATGGAGGCTTTCTGTCAACTTGTTAGGGAGATGTTTGAGGTAATTAAATCCTCTAGAACAGCATTGTCCAACAGGAATATATGAGTCATATTAGCAGTCTTAAATTTTCTACTAACCATATTACATAAACCAAAAATAAGTGAAATTAATTTTAACAATAGATTTTGTGTCATCCCCATATCATAAATAATAACATTCTAGTTTATAATCAAAATAAAAACTGTTGGGATATATTCCATTATTTGTGAGGTGAGAGGGATGGTTACTGAGGCTCCAAAACATGCTGTGTATTTTATTCTTTCAGGACATTGAATGTATTGCAATCTAGACTAACTTAATAGCCATATGTGGCTACTGGCTACTATAATTGACAGCACAGCTCTGCTGGGATTAAACACTCTAGTGCCATCTGACCTTCATTCTGACAGTTAGTAGAGCTTGGTAAATGTGCTTAAGCTCACTTCCACAAATTATAGCCTGTAGAGTCTTTTTTCTGCTTTTCTTAATTTCCTCAATGCATGGGGGGATATTTCCTGGTATTATCTACATTTGAGACTTTGAAACTATTAGAAGTCTCTTTTCTCCTCTCTGCCTTCTTGGTACAGCTGTTAAACCCATGAAGGTTCTATAAGAATACTGCTGTTGTGTGGCTGGCACCATGAATTTGTGTTCTGGGCATTCAGGGGATAAGTTGTAACCAAGTTTTATTGAAGATGTTGCTTGTGTATTTTCTTTGCAGATTTTATGTTAGGGTTTTTAAAACCAGAATCATGGTTTTGCCCCATTCAGAAGCCTGCCTCATAGATTTACCTACATTTTCTACCAATTCATTTGTTTACAATATCAAACATGCTTTCTAGGATAACTTTTTATGCCCAATAAACTTATACTTTTATTTATTTATTTGGAGATGGAGTCTGACTCTCTCACCCAGGCTGGAGTGCAGTGGGCCAATTCCGGCTCATTGGAAACTCTGCCTCCAGGTTCAAACAATTCTCTAGCCTCAGCCTCCTAAATAGCTGGAATTACAGGTATGAACCCCCATGCCTGGCTAATTTTTGTATTTTTGGTAGAGATTGGGTTTCACCATGTTGGCCAGGCTAGTCCCAAACTCCTGACTTCAAGTGGTCCTCCCAACTTAGCCTCACAAATTGGTGGGATTACAGGCATGAGCCCCTGCAACTCCCCAATAAATTTATACTTTAAAAGTTGCTTCTGTGAGCGTGAGTTGGTATGAGCTTAATTTTTTATTATAAGTTCTATTGTCTTCTTTTGTCTTTGTTCATCACATTTTTAACATTTTAAATAATGTCTTTGTTTATTTTTATGTTGTTTTTTCATTTTATTTTATATTTTAATTATTTTATTTTTTAGAGATGAGATCTCACTATATTACCCAAGCTGCTCTAGAATTCCTGGGCTCAAATGACCCTCACCTTGGCCTCCTAAAGTGCTGGAATTATAGGAATGAGCAACTGTACCCAACCATCTTTTCTATTAAATATATCTTTTTGTAATTCTTTTAAAGTTTATTGGAAATAATGAAACCCAAATCTTATTTTTTTTTCTCAATTTTCCTGGGCATTTAGTTATTAATTAGGAAAATGTTTCCTGGGTTTTTTTCTTAATTTTATTGGGCATTCAGTTATTAATTTGGAAAATGTTTCCTTTTTATCTTAATTTTTTGGGCATTTAGTTATTAATTTGGAAAATGTTTCCTGTTAATTTTAATGATACTGTTCTATTGTCTCCTAGAAACCAGAGTTGATGAAATGTCTGATGCTTTATCTTTTGTAAGAGAACTATAGTTGCATATGTGGACGTTTTCAAGACTTTCATTTTTCTTATTTTTTGTATTCTGAAACTTCATCAAAATATCCTGGGTATATGTCTATCCACCATTCACTTTCTCAACACTAAGTGTAGCCTTTTAGTCAGAAGCCTCCTTCAGTTTTAAAACTAATTTTTATGTTAGGTATCTAAGTTTGTTTCTGCTGTCTTTTGATTAATTTTAGAACTTCTTTATCTATTATCAAAGTCTTACCAATTTCTCCAATTCTTTCTATTTCATTATATATTTGTATCACAGTCAATTCTCTGGGTCCTTCTCTATTTTAATTAATTTGATCTTCATCATTGGTCACTTTCTTTTCTGCCTATTACTCAAAATAATTGTAATATTACCCGTGAACATTAATCCAGCAAGAGCTGATCTGGGCAAAGACTTTTACTGGTAGTCAGCACTCTGAGAAGCAGCTTGCGGTGCTTCCTGGTAGTCTGGTTATCCCCACTTGGCACTTTTTTGGGTTCCTACTCTGATGTGGGTAGCTCTTCCTCCACGTGGTAGTACCAATGACAGGTCCCTTGATCAAGGTCTCAGTACAGCCATAACCGCCTCTCTTCTTCATTGTCAGTTCCAGAGAAATAAGCTCCTTTTTGTTTCCCAGTCCTACAGTCCGTAGCTCTTTCCTGCATTTAGTAATGTCTGTTTCCTCATTATTTCCCTTTTGTTCCATTGGGTCTTCCAAAACCCACATAACCACATAATACAGACTTTATCTGTATTAAAGTCCTTTCATTTAAAGTATGTAAAGTGGTTTCTGGTTTCCTCACTGGACCTTAACTGATATTCTTATATTTGTTTTGGAGGCTGATTATATAGAATTGCCAGATAAAATACAGAACACAATAACTGGTAATTTTTATACAAGAAAAATATCCATTGTTTATCTGAAATTGAAATTGAACTGGTTGCTATGCATTTTTATTTGCTACATTTAGCAACCCTATAATTATCTTCACAGTCACCTGATGTTTTGATTATGGCAGAGAGATGGATGTGCTGTTGAGAAGAATACACTATTGCATGTCTTCTATGTGAATACGCTCACCTATTTCGTCAGGTGAGTAGCTACCTGAGGCACTATTCTTCCTATCCAGTTCCAGTCCCAGCACTCACTGCCTTAGTCTGGCGGCAAGTGTAGATGCTGCTGCAAAACAGAGCACTTAGTGTTTGGAGAATGTCCTGTTGGAATTTATCCAATGAAATCATTAATGATAAATGACAGTTTTAAAATAATCCATTTAAGTTTCTCCTAATTTTCTCTTTGAAGATTTATGGTTTTCTCTTCTATTGAACTGAGCTGAATTTGTACATCTGTTTATTGGACATTTCATATGTGACTATATTAAGACATTTCATGTACAAATCTCTAAATAAATTAGGCCAGATATGCATGTTATCTTATCCCACAACACTGTAGAAGAAAAGTACTTTTTTACATTTCTAATAAGTTAAGAGAAGCAAATGAAAGTAAACATGTAGCTTGTGATTAATCGCGAGAACTTCAGTGTAATCAGTTATGTAGGAAATTATTGAACTTCATGTGCAAGACCTAATATATACAATGGCACATCTACTCAGAATCAGAAACCAGATTTATTAGACAATTAAGTATTTCCTATGAGTTCCCATTTTCTTGTTTTCCTTATAATTCTGAATTTCAATAGATATAATATATAGTATGAAAAACTTATTAAAATCCTTTTCTTGCTGAAGAAACTAAACTTACTTGGAGAAAATTTAAATACTTGATTTTGCTAAAATAAGATTACACTTCATTTTTCTATCTTTATATTTATTTTTCACATGTCACAAGATACGAGAATAGTCAGGATAATTTGACAATAAAAGTTGAAGACATAGGTACTGTTGATTACAATACAGGGAACAAAAGACAGAAAATACCTTTGTAAATGTGAGATCAAATTCTATAAAAATAATTGTAAGTGAATACACGAAAACACTTTAAATCAGAGTAATTATTCAAATTGTGGCTTAAAAAATCCAGGCAAATAATTTACCCACTGTCATATTTTCATTAATGCTTAAAAGGAGTTATTATCTATCTTACACTAGTGAAAAGCATATGTAAGTAATGATTGTAAAAAAAAGAATGCTAAATAATGAGTATTAATTATACTTTTGCTGGATTTCAGCACCAAATCTATTACAGATAGAGCATACTGTATTTTATTTCCAGTGATGTCTAGCAAGTAAATTCATTATTTATCTTGTTTACAGGATTACGCATGACTAAGACCATTGTATAAAATATAGAAATAATCAAAGATGATAAATAACTTAGATATCTTTAGAGTTTGGGTCTCCAGGAAGCAGACTCTGTAATGGAGACTCGTATGCAGGGTCAAAACCTAAGGAAGAGAAAGGAAGAGAGAAAAGAAAGAATAAATTGGCAAGGGAAAAAGGTGGGTTGCATTTCAGTCTCAACAAAGTGTCTGATCCCACATGAACCACTGAGTCTGGAACAACTCCTTAGAAGCATTTACTCTGTGGTGATGGGTCTAGGCCTATATACCCCTGTATCCACCAGTCATGGGATATATTTGAAAGGGCAAGATGAGTGATATGATTTCCTTCAGCTAAGAGCAATTTCCAAAGATGGCTAACAACTGTCAGCATTTCCCACAGCGGAGGAAATATATTTTTCAGTCTTGATGGGAGCTCTGGGCTGAAAATCACAGCATCCACTACAATATTGTAAAGGCCTTATTTGAAAAACCAACAAAAATTGTGGTTACCATTTGAAAAAAGGAGGATGATCAAATGAAGTGAGTGATAGAAATAGGAAGTTTGAAATTACAGCATCTAGCTTAAGGAAGGAGATAGAGAAAAACACAAGAAAAATGTTACGCTTCTGAAAAACCTAATGTATTCTGCTGCATTCTGGTTGAGATTGACTAGAAT
This sequence comes from Colobus angolensis palliatus, assembly GCF_000951035.1. Lineage (NCBI taxonomy): Eukaryota > Metazoa > Chordata > Mammalia > Primates > Cercopithecidae > Colobus > Colobus angolensis. The sequence continues at coordinate 1,930,069 of NW_012117477.1, forward strand.
CAGAAAGCATGACTAAAGTTATATAACTGTATTCATGAAGTAAGTTATTGAAATTATTAATGATGACATTTGGTAAAAGTTAAGAAACTTTAAGTAACATTATTTTGTCGCTGTGATCTGTAGCTTCTGGATTATAAGCCAGCGAGAATGCTGAAAATATATAGGAATAAGAATATACGTATATGAAGCCGTTGATAGAATCTATTAGGTTTAGACATTTCTCTGTGTATCTAGTCTTTCTGAACATACTGAATATGATTATACAGGGGTTTTATCTTTGAAAAGTTCAAACACACACCTAATCTTAAGGTTCGTGTCCATAGTAACCCTCTATGTGGGCACTTCTATTTTCTTTGCAAACACAAAAAATATATAAAGCATCATATTTAACTAGATTACATTTATATATATTTACAATGGTCCTTGTTTGGGGAAGAAAACACAAATCATGTGGCCTAAAATTAGCATACATTTTCCTGAATCTCAATAGCGAACGGTCTTGCTATTTTATATGTCAACTCTTCTTATAACAATAACTTTTTGAAAAACCAAATGCTCAGTTGTTGAATTGGGTCCAAGCAATGATGAAGCTAATAGATTTAAAGTGAAATTATAGTCATATACAACTGCCCCTGTTAATTAACATAATATCCATTTAGAAACATCTTGTAGTTTACCTTGTGCGATCATCTCATTTATCATAACCACAAGTTAATTGAAGAACCAGGACTAGAATGTAAGTGTCTTGACATATATAAGCAATGTGAAATAAAGGTTTAATAAACATTTTAAAAGATATATTTCTCAGACATATGCTATAAGGTTATTTCCATTAAGCAATATGGAATGTACTAATGTAGAACAATTTTCTTATTTTATACCTGAATCATGTCACCTACAATTTTAACAGATAGGTAATTTATTATTGATCAAGATAAAATACAAGTTTAGCTGTATATTTTGAAACATATACATTTAGAAATATTTTATAAGACAACGTATTTTATTACCAAATGTATATTTTCTATAATTCATGTATGTTCCCAGTCAATTTACCTGAACTACTAATGCACCAGCATTACAAACATAGTACTTTTCCAAGTTCTGTTTTTAAATTATTCTTTAGAAATAATTTGAAGATCAGTCAGGAGTGGAAACAATTGGAGGATGCTAAATACTGTCTTTGGAAAGAAAGACGTATACTATAGCAACCACACAGAGTAAGAGCTAAATAAAAAGGAAGTTTTCACAGTTTTATGCTGGGCTATCGTCCAACAAGATGGGAATTGTGATATCTTTTCTGTTGATATTCCCTCTTCGTTTCTGAGCACATTTGTTTTGTTCTTTCATGATAATGGTTATGGATAGTATTAGGACAACAGAACCTATGTTAACTCCTTCCAGTTTGTACCTTTAAAGTATTTGTGACATTGCAATCAGTTTCCAGAAAAATTTAAGAATTTAAAGATATATATAAAATCTCCAAAACTTTTTTTTTTTTTGCTTTTGGAACATATATAAATAAATATCTCATTTTTTACAAACTGGCACACAATATAATAAATCTACTAAACTGTTTCTTAACTGTCTTTATAAAACACTATATAAATGCAGAGCTTTCTGACAAAGATCAAATACATGTATAGATAATAAAAAACAGAATAAGGAAAGAAACAGAATAAGGGCCATCGTTCTTCCATGAATAAATTTTAAAATGTCTTTATTTTTATAATATTTATAGTATGCAAATAATGTGAATATATTTATCTAGGTTTGAATATAATATATTTACTTTTCTTAAAGAGTATCACTGTAAAAGGGAATAAACATTCAATGTAAGTTACTAGATGTACAGTGTGATCCTTACTTTTAGTTTTACAAGAAGAGAATACTGAACTTTTAAATTATGGAATAAATTTTGTCCATTATCCTTTGATACTGAAGAAGAAGTTAACATATCTTTCCTGAGTTTATTTATAGAAGCTCTCTAATGTCTATTTCTACATTTACTTTCCTAACACTTAAGCTTGCCAGTTTGGTTTCCCTCACTTTTTAGGCTCTTGTGCAAGATTATTCAGTAAGTACATTTTCCCCTTTCAATTAGTGCCTGATTCTAAACACGAGTACTTTTTGTTGTTGTGTGAGACTGAGATAAAATTAATTTCGCTGTAATTTTAGGTTCTGAGTTTGTAAATAAGCTCTTATTTTCAAAGACCTATAGGGTTCCATCCTATTAAAACAAATAAGTAGATATTTAAATACATAAATATATAAATAAGAACAGGCAGAAGAAGAAGCCCTGATTGAGCTACGTTTAAGGAAGCACCACAGCAGAGCTCTGAGTTAGACACGTAGGATCTGTTGACTACCACTTACAGTCCTGGAAAACTGGGGCAGCACACTTAATTGATTATTTATTTAATTTTCTTGTATATACAAATTATTGTTGAAAGGAAGTGCTATAAAATAATGAACAATTCTAATTAAAATACCTAGCACTGTGTTTGACAAATGTAGGCACTTGAACATATTTGTTGCTGTTATTGTTTTGTCATTGCTACCATTTTGATAGCTTTTTAAAATATTTCTGACAATTGCCAGACTTTTCTTGACTTATCTTACAAAAAAGTAATTAATCAGAAAAATCTTTTGAAGGCATATCTTGAAAGAAGATGCCATAAACTAATCCAATCTATTTTTGACAAAATATATTTTGTATTCGACAAAAGTGAAAATGAAGGTATTCCAATTACTGAGTTCACTGTTCCTCTGACACTTCAAAAAATGCTTTATAAGTATTAGCTGGTATTTTTTTTAAATAAAACTTCTAATCTTCAGTCCTTTTCAATCCCCATTATAGATTGTTAAGAGGATTGCCTGAAGTCAAAAGACTTACAAATCTATATTAAATCTAGAAATATTAAATATATAATATCTATATTAATGCACAAATCCCTATAGCAAAAAGCAAAGTGATTATAAAAAAATTAGCTGGAAACATTATTTAGAGAGTTTTCCTAGGTTATCAGTGGGCATGAACATATGCTGATTTTTCCAAGAATATTTTTCGATATGAGTCTGTCATTCTCTTTTAGTAACCTGCTTGGAGGGAAGATCAGAAGGCACAACAGAAAGACTTGAATGTAGTTACAACTCAGAAAAAAGCCCTGGCTCTTGTGCTTCCTGTTTGATTCTGTAAATCCAAGAAGGGACTTAAAAAAACATAATGACTTATGGGATCAGACTGCAAGGAAATGAATTAAATAAAATTCATATTTCTTTTTGATTAAGTGCATGCCTTGTTCCTTTCCTAGCACCTCCCCAAAACAGAAAAGCCCAGGGAAACTTTGTCTAAATTAAACCCAATAAAAGCAGAATCCTAATACAAATATACCCGAGGTTGAATTGCTAGGTTCCTTGTTTTTTGTTGAGACAACTTATATATCATCAGAGGTTTAGATCGTTGACCAGAATACCCCTGGCAAAATGTGAGAGGCAATAACAATTTACATGGTGAGATAACACAAGGAAGCTTAGTTTAATCACCAGCAAGCACAGCCAGCCATTCTTTGAGTAATAAGTATCTCTCTCTCAAGATTTAACTTGGAGAGTAAAATCTAATTACATTTTCATCCTTAACTATATTTCTATTTCCTATCTACACTAAAGACTGCTGCTTTCGGCTCTCTAAATTTTGGTCACATTAGTTTCAAACACTATAGATTTTTTTTCTGCAATATTCACTCATAATCTTTCATTCTATTTGAAATTAAATTTAGATTCCATGAACATTATAGTATGCATTTTATTATTCAAAGAACCTGTGTGCCCACATATGCAGGTAAGTGTATCCATGTGTGGTTCCATTTGTGTGGGGATATTCGTGTTCTCTGTAGGAATGTCTGTTTAATTCATAATTAAAGAATAATACAATCACTACATATGCACATAGCTCAGATAGAACAACAGGGAAGGAGAAGAAGATGGTACATTGATTATCGGTCTAAAAGTCTAATGTTTGGCAGTGTCACTGACAGAAATGAAAAGGTGGCAGAGGCAGTTTTTATAAGAGGCCGGGTGTCTAACACTGTGATTGCTAAGGCTGAATTGACTAGAATATTGCCAAGTGAAGAATGTTTCCCCTTAGTTTCCCTTATGTCCATGTTATGTTAACTTACTCTTCTTTTTTTAAATGTATTCACATAACTTAGGTTCTATACTCAGAAACTAGATAGTTGCTATTTAATATCCAACCACCATTTGATTGGATCAGTTTTTTTTTTTTTTTCTTTTTTTTGGTTTTAAGGAGCAGAAAGTTTAATAGGCAAGAAAGACGGGAGAAGAAAGGAAGAAGCTCCTTTCTACAGAAAAAGAGGGAGGGGGGCTCCAAAGCCGAGAGTGGAGACCCTGATTGGATCACTTCTATAGGTTATCAAAACAATTGTATTATTCTATTGCAATGTAGTAAACATTTGGCTGCTAAAATTATTAGAGTTTTAAAGTTATTAGAATTTTCTATTTTAAAAAGCCAACACTCCTCTTCTGTAACTTATATTCAAGTTTAAAGTTCAATCATTAATATATAATGAAAAAGCAATAGCCTTTTTGAAAATTATTTATTGAAATGTGAATTATTTGCTTTCCATTCTCAGTGGAAATGGATGATTTCTTATTATATGATACTTTATATTATTGATATGATATTTTATATTCCCTTTACACGGAAAAGGTAAAGGGAATACAAAAATTCTTTTAGCTAAATAGCTCTAGTACTTTATACATCTTAGTTTGTTAGATGCACTGGACATTCTCCACTTAGCCAGTCAGATCTACTCTTCACTCTTCCACCTTACTCCATGCCCCAGGAAGCTTATCTTTAGGAAATACACCAACTAAATTCCCTTGCTTTCTGGCTTCTAGTTGGTATGACTGATGGGAAGTACCAGCAGTGGGTTAGTAGCTAATAAACAATACAATTTGAGGTATTTATAAGGCTGGATTTCTCACTGCCTAGCTGTGAGGTGACCACAGTGGAAATCTCTCAAAGGGTCAGGCAGCCCTCTCCTATAGCTATATAGGTGTTATTCCTATCGAGGTATTACAGAGTTCTCCTAAAACTTTTCCCCTTGTCCCTTTACACAGGTAGTAACAGCTTTCCACTAAAATCATATTAGGATGCCTTACCATCTTTTATTGGTTTTTGTAAACCCTGCCAACACACTTTTTTTTTTAATGAAATTCCAATATTAATCTTCTTTGGATCACCCCTTTTGAATATATCCTGTATTTCTTTCCAGGGGGAAGATGATGGATAATTAGGTTAAATTCACTATTTTATTTTTATCTCTAAAATTTTCACTCCAAGACACTTTTTAACAAAAACTTAGGCAGTGGGCTGATTTTAAAGCATTTGATTTTTCCATTTGAGATTCTCAGCTGAGGGCTTCCCATTGGAGATGTCTGAACCCCTTTTTATATTAGGATTCAGGTTATTGTAGGGGCAAAGGAGAGCAGTGGAAACCAAATAGGAACTCTAAGACTGATAGACAAGTTTAGGCAAATATAGCTTTTTGTCATTCTTTCATGACTTAAAAGACAAAAGCATTTAATGTTATCATCCTCATCATTAAATGTGGCTCACACCAGTTAGAATGGCAATCATTAAAAAGTCAGGAAAAAACAGATGCTGAAGAGGATGTGGAGAAATAGGAATGCTTTTACATTGTTTGTGGGAGTGTAAATTAGTTCAACCATTATGGAAGACAGTTTGGCAATTCCTCAAGGATCTAGAACTAGAAATACCATTTGACCCAGCAATCCCATTACTGGGTACGTACCCAAAGGATTATAAATCACTCTACCATGAAGACGCATGCACACGTATGTTTATTGAGGCACTATTCACAATAGCAAAGACTTGGAACCAACCCAAATGCCCATCAATGTTAGACTGGACAAAGAAAATGTGACACATATATACCATGGAATAATATGCAGCCATAAACAAGAGTGAGTTCATGTCTTTTGCAGGGACATGGATGAAGCTGGAAACCATCATTCTCAGCAAACTAACACAGGAACAGGAAACCAAACAACACATGTTCTCACTCACAAGTGGGAGTTGAACAATGAGAACATATGGGTACAGGGAGGGGAACATCACACACCAGGACCTGTCAGGGGATGGGGGATAAGGGGAGGGACAGCATTAGAAGAAATACCTAATGTAGATGATGGGTTGATGGGTGCAGCAAACCACTATGGCACATGTGTACCTATGTTACAAACCTTCACGTTTTGCATATGTAACTCAGAACTTAAAGTATAATTTAAAAAATAATAGAAGTGTTTAACAGACCATGACACTCTCCCTTCCTATTTCTTTAAGACTAGTTTTCCTTCTCATTGATAAGTTTTCAGCATTTCATCCCCCAATCCCCTAACAGTTTGCAATGGCACTAACAAAAGTTTGAATTTAACAGTAATTTTATTGCTTACAGATGTAGATCATTTTCTTATCCAAAGACGTGTAAAAACCCCTGGGTCAGAAATCACAAATTAAGAAAGAAAAAAAATACTGAGGACCAACTATTAATATATAAGTTAGACAAAATATATAAGTAACAAGTCAGGAAAAGGATTTAGTTTTCTCTTGAAGTTCAGGGAAACAAATCCAAGTGTGCGTCAGCCAAAATAAAAAATAAATACATGAGAGCTGAGGGAGAGTTTTAAAATCCAGAATGATCAGTTTAAAGTACAGCATATTCACATAGGCTTGTTACATAAAATCAATTATTATTATCATTATTATCGTTATCATTATTTTGCCCACAATTAAGCCTAACAATCACATAAGTGACATTATAGTGTGGTTCTTTTAATTCAATCATTTACAGAGATCTCTACCATAAGAATATCAAACTGATTAAACCCAAACCAGGGCAAACCAGTACTTTCAGCTGCAGATAATGTAGAAAAATCAAGGACATGTACCAGTGTAATGACTGTATTCTGGTTCTAATATATTTAAGCTGACTTCAGCCAATACTGAATTTTTACATGTACAAGCTACATTAGTGATTTAAGTTCTACCCTACAATTCTATTAATTTTTATGTTGAGATTTTAGGAATGACTTAATGCAAATGTCCAGAATAAACTGACATTTAAACCTTGTTTTGCTGGTTTGAGTCATCTTTGTAACCCTAAGAAAACTGTCAGTATTTGAACAAGAGTTAAAGCATTAAGGAGGAAATGTCTGAATTAGAGCTTAGTTGTGAAGAATGAAATGAGCTTAAAGAAAGTCTCTATTGCTTTTTGTTACTTTAATCTCTATATAAAAGCTAACATCTTAAAAGTAAATCTATGGAGAATTATCTTGCAAAACATGTTTATTTATGTAAATTGGAAAAATGAGTGAAATATTTGCAGGTTTCACGAGAAGTAAATATATCTCTAGGCATAAAAAACATTAACATCTTTACTGTTTTTTAAATAATATGTCAATCAAAAACTTATAAGTTAAAAAAGAAGAAGAAAAAGCCTGCAGTGCCAAACAGATTAGACACAGTGGGCTAAGAAAAGGAAGATGGATAGAATTGTTCACGGGGCAGATACTCTTCCCCTTTCTCACTAAGAATAAGCAGAGCTGCATTTGTGGAAACTTAACTAAGCAGAAACCTGCAGTGCCTGCTCAGTGCTGCTGACCTGCCAGCTGGAAAGAGCACTGAGTTTAAAGGGTTTAAGCTCTCAAAGAAGCCAAGACTTGGCTGATCATCTTGGGCTCAGCATATTGCGAGGCATATGAACGCTCTCTTCAAAACTGGCAGAGAAAAAGGAAGGAAAATTGAAAATCTAAACACAGTAATCAGTTAAAATTCAGACAATTGTAAGGGTTATGTTTTCTGTGAAGCACTTGGTTATACCCAACACTGATAAATAAGGAAAATAAATGGATTTTCTTTCTGAAGGGAAGAAGAGCAGTATTCCTTTCAATTGCTTCAACTTTTAAGTGTACTGAATTAAAAAACACTATTTGTATCATTTTCCATTTGTTTCATTTTCTGAAATGTGATCTAGTTCTTTTTATCTATCCCTAGAAATTTATTTATATTATTTATTAACATGTTTTATTATTAATTTTAACAAAAGTAAGTACATTTAAATTCATTTTAATAGGATATTCACTATTATAATGAATAAACTTCAAAGGCATGATTTTCAAAAGGAATATGTGGAATAGCCCACAAGTTACAATGGCATATTCATTATGCTTACATTTTTAAAAGAAAAAAATAATTGGCTTAGCTCCAGTAGAGCTAAAAACGATATTAATTTCTGTTGTACTTTGTTTTTTTTTTAACATTTCTGTTTGTGCTATATATGCCATATAAAGATAACACAACACCCCTCACTCCTGGGAATGTAAAATCATGTTGCCAACAACATTCTAAAATGACATACTTCCAATTTATTGCGTCAATACTGAAAACATTACGAAAGATAGTCAAAGTTCACCACTCCTGGGCACATCACAGGCCATGGGCCTGAAGAGAAGATACTTCCCACGCATCTGCAATCAGCATTTTTACTGATGTCACTTGACATTGCTGAGCTAGAGGTTGAGATTGAATACTTATCAGTTATATTACTGACAAGTATTTGAGTTGTATATTTAGCCAAGTTGTAATAAATAGTTCTTTGCATTATATTTCAATTGACATTTCTTTTTCGTTTTCTTTCTTTTTTTTCTTTTTGAGACAGAGTCTTGCTCTGTCCCTGGGCTGAGTGCAGTGGCACGATCTCGGCTCACTGCAACCTCCACTTCCCAGGTTCAAGCAATTCTCTTGCCTCAGTATCCTGAATATCTGGGACTACAGGTGCACACCACCACGCCCAGCTAATTTTTGTATTTTTAGTAGAGACGGGGTTTCATCATGTTGGCCAGGATGGTCTCGAGCTCTTGACATCATGATCCGCCCGCTTCACCCTCCCAAAGTGCTGGGATTACAGGTGTGAACCACCATGCCCGGCCTCAATTTGCATTTCTAAGTGATAACTGAAGTCCAGTTTCAAGGCAGGCATTTCAGAAATACATGAGACTAAAATACATAGATAATTCTAGATTCAATTCTAGTTTCAAAAAATACATACGAATATTAAGAAACTTGCAGTAAAGTTTTAATTTAAAAGAAATACATTTTATATTTACTTTATTTACTGTTAAGTCGTGCTTGCCCTTAGCTTATCTCTTTAAACCTACTCTATTTCATTTTTGGATTAAACCTAATTCGTGTTTTAAAATATGACACTAATTATTCTATAAATCAGAGCAGAATATAATATTCTATAAAATGTTTACTATGTGTAGTGAATTAACTACTGTCAGTAAGGCAGAAAAATATTTTTAAAAGAATGTAGACATTCTTTACTGCTAATACAAATCGAACAGAAAAGAAAGGGTAGGATTTTTTGCCTACCCCAACTAGTAAATCATGCGCTACTTTAAATGGCTCCTCTGCTCAAAAAGATAATATCCTTTTCTAAGAGGGAGGGTTTCTTTCCAAAATGATCTTGCTCATAATCTTTCAGTTAAGTTGTTTTCATTGTGCCCAATGGAAGTTTTAACAACTGTTTATGGGTGTCAGAATTCCTTGAGAGTTCTGTTAGACTCTTTACTTTCCAAGCAATAGTACACAGGCAACATTCTATCAGTAATAAAAGTTGATCTGCCAAGTTTTAATGCTGTGACTCAAACAACAGAGGCAGTTTGGTGGGAAAGAAAGCTGCCTGTTACTTGAGGGTGTTTGGTTTATCGACAATATGGCTGAAGGTGTTTGGCATGATACATTCTTTCTTCATCATACTTGTAGCCTTATGTCAGAATGTATATGGTCACCTGGAGTCAATCTGCTGAGTTCTGTTTCCCTTTTAACAGCAAAAGGAAAACTATACTTAGGGAATAACAGTAAAGAATAGTAAAGAGAGTTTTTACACATTGATTTTCTATGCAACTGTAATTAGAGATAATAATGAATGCTAGCTGCTTGTTTATATGCAGAAGTAAATTCCTTCTTTCAGTGGTATAGAGGGAAAAAAATCAGTCATTCTAAAAAAGATGTTATCTCATATGAAATCTACTTGCTCAAACTAAGAAATAAAGCACTGACACAGGGCAAGTGAAGGGATTTCTTTTCAGTCTGAAATGACTGTCTTAACTTGACTATAAATCTCCCTCACACAATGCCTGGGGTCTTGCTTGCAGGGATGTAATGAAGTTACACTGCCTGAATGAAAATTTAAAAAACAAATTAGGGCAGGGGACCTTGCCAGCTATCCATGATTTGTGGCAGTGCTTATCAGTAGCTGGTATGGGGTGATTCATCGTGAGAACACCAAATCTCTTTGTCCCAGGCCACCATGTTTCACTCTAGTGTCAATATATCAGAGGAAATGAATGCTAAGCTCTAACAGTCATAGTGTTGGACATGTTTGTAACACACACAAAGAGAAATTTACAGCTGGGAAAAACTAGGACACATACCCTAGCGACTTGGTTCATGGAGTTCCTGCCTTCTGACTGATTCAGTAGCAGCAATACTCCTTTAACGTGACAACCTCAGTAATCTTAAGAACGTCTTCTACATGGCTGTATATATGAAATTAACACTATGAAAGGCATCAGTATATAAGATTGCTCTCTGGTATCTGTTTAAACTAGAGTTCCTGAAGATTCAAGTCTTATCCTTAAAAAAAGTTACATAGTAAGAACTCATGAACCACAATGTGAATAATTTTTGTGACAGCTCACACCAGGATAACCCTTACTACTATCTCCAAATAAAGATAATACAATGTTTTATATATGTTATATGTTATTTTTTATATTAATATTATTAATAGGTTTTGGAGAATTTGTTTTATATGAGTCTATGGAGATTAAAAAAAAAAAACAACCTATTGCTAGGTACCCAAAGTAGTGTAGAATTTCACTGTTAATTTAAGATCATTCTTATCAATACTTTAAACTCTTTGCTAGTCCAGTTAAAATTAATTAATATAAAACTAATTTTCTATTTCATGAAAAAGTATTAGAGTTATAAGACTGCAAATTTTATCCACAACCTCCTATATATCCCAGTTATATATTGTATACCCATAAGATTTTTCACACCCACGTGTGCTGAATTAGATTCCAATATTTAAAAACTAGAATTAGAAAAGTCTTACAATCAGCTAAGAAAAAAAAAGGAAACATATCCAAATAGTAAAATCAATGTTAATGCCAAACAGTGGGTAGTAGAGAAAGTGATCCTAAACACTGAGAAAACAAAGCAAATGCGATCTATGGGACAATTGATCCTATTTTCAAAACCAGGAAAGCCTGTTTCTTGATCCTGCTCAGAAAGAGCATGTACATAGCAGATATAACTTCGTCTTCACTCAAGTCATGCCCCTATGTAATCTCCAGATTCCTTTTCAATACAGTGACAGAATTCTCTGAACATTAACATCTGAATAATATCACCATCACTTGTTTGCTTCAAATAGTGGCTAAAAAGAGATCATCTTAGAAGACTTCCTTGAACCATTCTTGTGGCCCAGATATCTTTAAAAGCCTCTATGGAAATTGCTAGTCACAGTTTCTTAGGTTTACATTTCATTTTACAAGTGCACATGGAAATATATGCAGTAAATTTGGATGCAATTCCAGTTTTAAGTATGACCTGTATCAATTGTCATAACCAGGTTCAATTTTGGTTAACATTTCTGATATTTATATGAAATATACATTTTACATTCTATTGGGTTGGGGATAGATAATCTAGATATGGTTATCCAGGGTCTATTATAGATTTGTGTCTTTGTGCAGAAAGAACAATTAACTTTTAAAAATATATTTTTTAAACTTGCCATAAGATGTTATTCTATTACTAGCCACATTTGGTTCATAGGTTTGTTGTTATTTTTATTTTAATGGCAAAAATAAAGCCCCATAACCGACAAGTTGAGACCAAAGCAATCAATTTCCATCTAACTAAATATTTATCGGCTTCCCTATTTCTGTTAAATGTCACCCCCACTCAGGGGCAAAGTCATAATGCTATCCTTGGCTCCTTCCCATCCTTTATCTTCAGCCTCTCCTTCATACATTATAGTTAAGAATTCCTTACGTTATATGTATATCCTTTCCTTTTCTATCTCCACTATGCTTATCTATATATAAAAACCTCATTTCTGAATTAGTGCAACAATCTTGTATTTGTGCTCATTTACTTCATTTATTTACTCTATAGGTGGCTATACAACTACCTGTTTAATCTTCCTAAAATATCATGCAACTAACCTACTCAAAATTTCAGATAATAGTTGCTATGGTTTGAATAGTTTTGTCTTCTTTAAACTTAATTACCAACACAACAGTATTGTAAGGTGGGGCCTTTTGGGAGGCCTGTAGACCATGAAGGCTTCAGCCTCACGAATAGATTAAATGTCACTATAGCAAGAGCTTGCAGGAGTGTCTTCCCTGTCTTTTGCTATTCTGCCATGTGAAGAAACAGAGTTGCTCTTTTGCTCTTTCACAAGTGAGGACACAGCAAAAGGCTGTCATCAGATGGCAAAACCTTGATCTCGGACTTCTCAGCTTCCCGAACAGTGAGAGAATACATTTATGTTCTTTATAACTCACCCAGTCTGTGGTTCCATTATAGCAGCACAAATGGACTGAGACAGATACCTCACTGAATGAGTATCCAGGCTATATCCAAAAATGTTTGTCCCTTAATCATGTCATAAGCTGCAGTCCATAAGTTTTGATTTGTGCATTTAATGCATACTAAGAAACCAGTGGTCCCTGCACTATTTTTAACACTTTATAACCTTTGATTATTTATTTAGCGATTGTGGTTAAAAGGGGCTTCAGGATCCTGGTCATGTTCTGTTTTCTTACAAGAGTGGTGGTTATATAATTTGTTCTCACTTTACCCCGAGCTGTACATAAAGATGTATATTTATGATTGTGGACTTTTCTGTGCTGAGTTATATTTCAATTTTAAAAGTAGTTTATTTGAAAAAGCAAAGTAAATTGTTAGGGAATAGAAATTCACTATCACCTTGGGTTGCAGAGAGGTTAGAATGTAAAGTGATGTTCCAGGTAACCATCTTGCTACACAAAGCAGGAAACCTCATGAGGATAAAAAGCAGAATCTAAAAGTTTAGAGAAGAAGGGAACATGAAGGTTAATCTACAAATCATGTCATTTAATTAACTTCAGAGTACAAAGTACAGGGTTCTATGCTATAACTGTAAAAGTATAAAACTATATGCTATTATGGTAAACATTTTATATGTATTTTCTTACTATAATATCGTTTATAAGTACTACTTAATTTTCAAATAGAACAGTACTTTATAGTTATCTTTTTGATGTTGATTCTTACCTTAATCTCACTATGATCAGATAAAAGGCTGATATTATCAAAACCTAAAAGTTTGTTGAGGTTTACTTTGTAGAACAGCATATAATTGCACAAGTAGAAGTTGAAACAAATATGTGTTGTGGAATTATTCTGTACAACATTTTATATATGTCAATTAAATCCTATAGTTAGGTAATTGTGCTTTTCAAATTTATATCCTTCCTGATATTTAATTCAATCTGAAACTTTAGAGTTGTAATGAATTCATTACAGGAATAGAAAAAAAATTGTATTAATTTTTAGTTCTAAAATGAGTTTCATTATTTTATATAGCTTCCAGGTTTCTGCCAACATTTGCCATTTTGTCATTAAAACACTTCAAATAGTTGCTGTCCTTTTAAAATTAAAGTAGGACTATTCTGATTTCTAATATTTGGGGGATATATTTTTGTCACCTGTTCTTTCTTTTGATTGTTAGTAATTTCTTGCTGTTTTCATTGCAAGTTATTTTGATTGGATTTTTTATTAAGTATGATAATTTAGTATAAAAAGTAGAGATAATGTGAGGAATTACATAATTTTAAATTTGTCCAGATTTTGCTTCCAGCTATCAGTTAGGTCAGCACAAATCAACTTAAACCAGGGTTTCTACAGCTCAAGACTATTTGATATTTTGGACTTGATAATTCTTGGTTGTGAAGAGTTGTCCATTGTAGGATGCTTAGCAGAATTCTTTGCCACCCATCAGATGCCTGCAGCATTCCCCCAAATTGAGACAATCACAAATACCTATACATAGCTATATGTTCCCTGCAGCGGGACGAGGTGTTCTGGTGGTGTTTAAGAATAACTGCTTTAACATGTCAGGAACTGAATTAATTTAAATTTTGTTTAGGCCGAGTGCAGTGGCTCACGCCTGTAATCCCAGCACATTGGGAGGCCCGAGGCGGGTGGATCACCTGAGGTCAGGAGTTTGAGACCAGTCTGGCCAACATGGTGAAACCCTGTCTCTACTAAAAATACAAAAGAAAATTAGCCAGGCATAGTGGTGGGTGCCAGTATTCCCAGCTACTTGGGAGGCTGAGGCAGAAGAATCACTTGAAACCGGGAGGTGGAGGTTGCAGCGAGCTGAGATCGTGCCATTGCACTCCAGCCTGGGCAACAAGAATGAAATTCTGTCTCAAAAAAAAAAAAAAAAGATAAATATAGTTTAGTTTTCATGATAGTTATTTTTTTTTTTCTGGTGTGATCTTACTCATAGGCTTTAGATTTTACTTTTTTCAAATGGAACCAGAAATATTTATCAGACACTCATTTTTAGTCCCAAACCCTGAGATGGACAGCTGCACTTCTAAGCCTCTCAACTGCCTCTTATTGCTCAGATTCTCAGCTTCCCATTCTCTGTTTTTACTTGAAAAATACCTTAGAGGAAAGTAATGCCAAATGTCAGATTCACCTTCCAGAAGTTTTTTTTTTTTTGAGCATAATTAACTCCCCAATCCTTTTAAACAGATATTGTAGATATGTTCTTCAGTTATCTAGGTTGTGTTCAGGTAGCGGGTTGGTAAAAAGCAAGCGAGTCTGCTATTGTCAGAGTGAAATCTTTCCTTGACCAACTGTTTAAAACATTTTGTAGGATTGTAATCCCTGCCCTTATTGGCTTTGTATGTGTCAGACACCCGTCTCTGAATGAGTCATAGTATCCACAAAAATGAAATGCTCGATTTGGTTTATCCTGAGTTGTATGCCCATATCTAAAGATGCGTATGGAGCCAACCCTACTTCAACTGTAGAGATAAAGTATGGATGATGAGGAGCTTCAGAAAGGAAATCTCAGGGCTGCTATCTTAAAGCAACAGTGAGGAGAGCCACAGTGGGAAAGAAGGAGACAACAGGTGGATAGTAGGAGATGCAAAACAATAGTTTTTACTAAATATGAGTAAAAATAGTTATATTTACAAGTAAATCAATATAAATTATATTTATAATAAGTAAATATAAATTATTAAACATAAATATAAACTGATAAGTAATTGGTGCTCAATAAATGTTACATTTTCTTTTTAAAACTTTTAATTCACATAACATTTTCTTAACGATCACTAAACATTAAAAATAAAAATGCTATATTAAAATTTTGATATATTAACTGAATCCAATGTTTAAGGAATATCACTCAATGAAACTAAGATAATTTAGAAAAAAAAAAAAACTAGTTTTAAAGATACAAATACTTGCTCACAAATGTGGTTGAATCATTTTAACTTATAGTCAGAAAGTATTTTTCATATCTTATGCACTGGTTATGGCTGGTAGATTTTAATATGTTTATCTCCTATTTCTGGGGCAGAAAAAGGGAAATAAATCTAATAACCTAACAACTAAGTCCCTTTGAATGCAATTTTTTTTTGAAACAGTGTATCTCTCCATAGCCAAGGCTAGAGTGCAGTGGCATGGTCATGGCTCAATGAACTCGACTTCTTGACTTCCTGAGCTCAAGTAATCCTCCTCCTTCATCCTCCTAAGTAGCTGAGACCACAGGAACACACCACCACAATTGGTTAATTCTTTAAAATATTTTTGTAGACACAGGGTCTTGCTGTGTTGCCAGGCTGGTCACAAACTCCTGGGCTCAAGAAATTCACCCTTCTTGGTTTCCCAAAGTTCTAAAACTATAGGCATGAGACACTGTGCCTAGCTTGTATATATATTTTTGAGAGCTAGGTAAGTCGATACGAGGTATCTTCAAAGCAATCATTTTTTCTAAATTGTCAGAAAATGCATTTATGATTAGTTATCTTGAATGGTGATTAATGATTTTCAGATACTCATGCTTTATCCTATCTAATGAACCCTACTATTTTCACTATTTCATATACATGATTCAAACATGCGCACACACACAAATTTTTGTTTTTACTATTTAATATCATATACAGAGCAATATATTATTTTCATTCTTCTGGCATTCAGGCATTGACAGGCTGATTCCCCACCACTTCTATAGACATCTATGCTAGTGAAACCAAAATCAATTTCTACCCAGAATAGTCCAATCATCTTATTTCATGAATGGGAACAGACTATCTCTCATCTATATTCATTTGTCCCAAAACTTTACCAAGAAATCATATACCTGTGGAACAAATTGATCACAACTTATTACACAGAATGCAATTAAAGCTGCATTTTGTAATTCTAAATTTTGGGGTGTGTGTGTGTGTACATGTGTGTATGTGTACATGTATGTGTGGACCAAGTGAGAGAGGAAATGAGGAAATTTGGATGGTAATGTTTTGTGTAAAAAAAGTGCAAAAGGGCAGCGTTATTATACGGACCTTTAGTACATAGCACTATTAAACTTGACATATATAACATATTTGTTTCTTTAAGTAGGCAATAAATGGATCAGTAATGACCTGAACAATTATTGAATGTAATTTGGTAAGAAATTCACCAGGGATAAAAAGACCCCAAGAGAATTCTCCAAACCTAGAGTAGGCAAAGTAGAAGGATTGAGCTGCCATTGCAGATTAAAAGGTTTTTTGTGATTCCATTAGCAATATAATTGGAGCAGAGGGAAATGTGTAGAAGAGTAAGTATGGATGGTTAACTTTTAGCTTTAGCTGACTTCAGGAAATAAAAAGGAAAAGCCATTATTGCTTGGTTATAACTTAAAATACATCATTGCTGTTGAGAAATACAAGTGCTTTCTATCGTGCAGAGAAATTTCATAGAAAACATGCATATATTTTCAATGTATTTTCTATCACTCTAATAGTCAACAAAGTGCCACAGTTCTTCAAGAAAAGATCAGTTCTGTGATGAGATAGTTAAACTCTGTTCTAAAGGATTTTTTTTTTTTTTTTGTCTAATGCAAATGGAAAGAGAAACCCCAAAAAAGTGCACTTAAAAGGACTTACACTAGCCCATGTCTCTTTCTGAAAGGGAAAAGTAAAGCTTGCAAATATACACCTAAGAAGAAAGGAAAGGAGGACAACTTTGATTCCTGACATGATGGCAATTACTCTTTCTTCTAGCTACTTCTGTCAAAACTTACCCTAGAGAAAGGAGAGATAGAAGAATGGTATCCAGTGTATCAACAACATCAAAAGGAATGAGACCCAGTGAGATATAAGGTGTTTTTTTCTTTTTTAAGTATGTGTGTGTTGTGGTTCTTTGTAGCCTGGATGGAGGCCTAATTAGGCTAGCCACAGTGGAGAGAGTGACAAATATGAAAAATTGTTTGGAGTTTGTTATTTCTGCTCATATTCTACCCTTCCTACCACCACTACCACCTTAGAATAGTCATTAGCTGCTCTCTTCCACTGAGGTCAGTAGTTGACATCAGAATGCCACAAAAAACCTCTTGTGTGAGGTCAAAAAAAAAAAACAGGTGAGAAATAATTGATTTTCTATTTTTCATATAACTTTTCTATTAATTTTTTCTGATTGATATTCTAAGAGTATTGCCTTCTCCTAAAACAGTGCTTC
>NW_012117477.1:1948379-1956715 GCF_000951035.1 Colobus angolensis palliatus
TGAGGAGAGTTTGGGATTCTAAAACTATTATCTTGGATAGCTGGGGAAGCAGTGATACCTTTAATGAAGACAGAATAAAGGAGAAGGGGAAGATATGGGGAAGGGAGCAATGATGAGTCCAGTTTTGGAAACGTTGAGTTTAGGATGCCTGTGGGACAGGTAGGTGCAGATGTCCATGAAAACAGTTGAAATTCAAAACCAGAATGCAGGTAGGCTAGTTAAGGAAGCCCTCAAGTGACTAACCCCTCACATAATTATTCACTATCCTCTCTCTCTCTCCACTGACATCTGTAATCCCAGCACTTTGGGAGACTGAGGTGGGAGGATCGCCTATTTTTATTGATTGCATTTTGTGTTTCCTGGTGTTCTCTACATTCATTGATCCCTCTGAAAAACCTGTGGGTGTCTCTCTATGCCAGGCACTGTGCTCATGTGGTCAGGGGAAGGGGACAGTTAGCCTCCCAAAGTGCTAGGATTACAGGCAGGATTTTTAAGTTGAAGTTCTAAATTTGCTTTTGTGGAAATTATAGCAAATACATGTAATTAACTATGGTTTGCTGGGATCTGAGGTTCTCTTCCCTAGGGCTTATCCTCTGCAGTCTCCTTGGACTCACTTGAAATGCCACAGACCAGGTGCTAGCCTTCTACCCTTCTAATGCATATTATGAAACAGAGTAGCTGATAAGCCCAGGAATATCAGAGCTCATCAACTAAAAATAATTCTGCAGAACTATTACCTTCCGAGAAAAAAAGGCTGGGAAATATATACTGTCTGAAGCAGAAATATTTGAATAGTGAGGCCAAAAATCTAAAGAAGAAAAATGAGTTATATTAGCAAATTAAAAAAGAATGAGAAACTCTTAAAAGGTCAGATGGAAACATTTGTTGTAAAAATATAATAAAGACAAAATAAAAGGGAGTAGTAGTTGAAATTTAGCTGATAATCAAGTTTGTGGATGACTATATTAAAAAACTCTTCTAGAACAAAATAAGATAATATAAAAAATACAAAATTTACAATTTAAGATATATGGAGATTAAATAGAAGCTTGACATTGAATAAAATAATTTTGGAGAAAAACGTATTGAAAAAATTGTTCAAAGAATAAAAATAATTTTTAAGAATTAAAAAGAAACAATAATCTACATTGCATATAAAGGAGCAAAGTGGCAGTAAGAGTAACTTATTTAAAAAATAATAACAGGGTACTTTATAAGTTATTATAAAGCATTATTATAAGATGCAGTGGTATTATTGGTGAAGAGATAGACTAATTTGATTGATGGAACACAATACGAGCTTTACTATAGACTCACATTTTTATGGAGATTAAAAGCAAGTAAAAATTAATTACAGATTGTCAAGACACTAACCAAATAGATTAAAAAAAGAGGAATTGGTAATTTAAAAATAGTTCTGAAGGACAGGTTTGGGGATGAGATGGAGAGCGCTGTATAAATAGATATTAAGTAATAGTGTGTAAACTAGATTTGAGTCTGAGGCTGGATGGTACATTCATGGTGATACTAGGTATGTAAATGAAATAATATAAAATACAGAAACACACATATATGGTTAGTGGATAGACCAATGACGGCAATGTGCCATGAACAAAGAATTGCAATTAATTCAGTATATCTGAGTTTTAATTAAGATAAAGCAAACAAGGAAATTAAATAAAAATAATTTGTGTTTTTAAATTCTTTAAGGTTCTTGCTGGGTTTAACATTTAAAAAAATTTTATTTGATCTGAAAATTTAACTATTTTCTCACTCATGAAAACTCATCTTGGGATTTCTATACATAAACACTTTAAAAACCTTAAATAGCTTATAATGGCCTATTTATCTAAGCAGAGAACAGAAAATATTTCTAAATGCTAACAAAATCAGAATGAATGGAAAATAAGACTGAGAATACAGGAGATGTAATTATAATATTTTCAACGTATTGACACCATTGTGGTTGTATAGCTGTCTGCTTCAAATAGAAGATGTACCACAAATTTGATCATTACAACATTTATATGTCTTATAAAAATCAATGCTAGCTTTCTTCAAACATGTCATCATTACACAAATAACTGATTATATTAGGTAAAATTTATTTTAACTGAGATATAATTCACATTATAGAAAATTTATTCTTAAAGTATGTACTTCACTTGTTTTTAGTATATTCACAAAGTTGTAAAATCAGCACTGCCATCTAACTCCAGAACATTTTTATTGTCTCAAAAAGAAACCAATACCCTCTCTTCTGAGTTTCTGGCCACCATTAACTACTTTCTGCCTCTATGGATTTGCCTATTCTAGACATTTTATATAAATAAAATCATATTCTACAGGGCCTTTTGTATGTCTTCTTTCGCTTAGTGTAATATTTCCAAGTTTCATACATGTTGTTCCATGAATTGGTGAATAATGTTCCATTTTATGGATATACCACCTTGTTTATCATCTGCTGATGAATGTTTGGGTTTTTTCCACATTTTTTGCTATTAGCAATAATGATGCTCTAAATATTTGGGTGCAAATATTGTGTGAGTGAAGATGGATTCTCTTGAGTATATACTTAAAAGTGAAATGGTTGGATCATTTCATAACTCTATGTTTAACTTTCAATGAAAGGACAAACTGTTTTCTAAAGCAGTTGTTCTATTTTACAATCCAACAGCAATGCATGAGTTGTTAAAACTTCCCCACAATCTCTTCAATACCTGTTCATGTTTTTTTCCTTATTATTATAACCATTCTAGTGTGTATGAAGTTTTCATCTGAGTGTGGTTTTGATTTACATTTCTCCACAGACAAAAAAGTTGAGCATATTTTCTTCACATGGTTATTGACTGTTTGCATATCTTTTTTGAAGAAATGTTTATTCAACTTTCTTGTCTATTTTAAAAATTTGTTTGTCTTTTTATTGCTAAGGCTTAAGTAGTTATTTATATGTTTTATATAAAATCATTCCTAATTACGTGATTTATAAATATTTCTTCTCATTCTTTGAGTTGTTTTCTCACTGTTTCTAATCAATAGATAAATTGGACTGAAGTAAAATCATAATAATTTTGATGAAGTCCAATTTATCTAGTTTTTTTTGGTCGATGTGCTCTAAATACCGTTTCTAATAAGCCATTGCTTAATCCAAGGCCTATAGTTTTTGGTATAGATTTCTCTTATCCTTGACACCTCTTCTGTGGATAAGAATGTCTTTCCTCTTGCTACAGAGAGAGCAGTTTTCACATGGAAGTTTTCTCTTCTGCTTTAAGTAGAAAAAGGAAACTATTAGTCCCATGCTTGCATCTGCTGTTTTTCCAGTGCTTTTACCTCAGAATAATCACTGTGCCAAAGAGGTATCTGTGGGGGTAAGATGCTTTGGATCCTATCACTGTGAATGGCAATTACTGTTTTAACTAGACAACATTTCCAAATCACTGGACAAGGCCAACATTATCCTGATACCAAAGCCAGACAGGACACTGCAAGAGAAGAAAATTATAGACCAATATCTCTGATGAACATAGATGTAAAAATCCTCAACAATATACCAGCAAACTGAATTAAACAGCACATTAAAATGATCATTCACCATGACCGAGTGGGATTTATCCCTGGGATGAAAGGATGAGTCAACACATACAAATCAGAAAATGTGATACACCATATTAATAGAATGAAGAACAAAGCCATACATTTCTATTGATAGATACATTTGACAACATTCCACATCATTTTATGATTAAAAGCTCTTAACAAATTAGGCATAGGAGAAATGTACCTCCATAAATGCCATATGTGAAAAGCCCACAGCTAACATCATATTCAATGATGAAAAGTTGAAAGCCTTTTCTCTATGATCAGAAACAAGTAAGGTATGTACTCTCACCACTTTGTACTGGAAGTTTTAGCCACAAGAAACAGACACGAAAGGCATCCAAATAGGAAAGAAAGAAGTAAAATTGTCTCTGCTGTGTAAGCCACACCTTGTTTTTCTTTTTGTCTCATATTGTCTTTGTGTGTGAAAAATTGGACAATTTAAACAACAAAATATGACAACTCTGGTAGACTCTTTCACCTCCTTCATTGGTATGTTGTTACTTACTTGTTTAGTGACTTTCTGAATGAAGTCTGTTTGTAGTATTTGTTTTTGTTGATGATCAGATTTCTTTGGACACCTGAAACTAATATATATATCTCCTAGTGTCTGCCAAGAGGTTCTGTGTACATGTTGAAGCATGCCTCCAACACTCAGCCAATTGACAACCACACCTTAGCCTTTATACCCTGCTTGTGAAGAGCCTCAACATTAATAAGCATCAAAAGTTTAAAGGCTTTTTATCTTTTCTGATACTGTATACCATTTTGGGCATCTGCTTAGCCCTACACATGAACGTAGCCTTCTACTTTTTTTGAGATGTTTTGGAATTCTTAAAATTCTGTATGAACATCTAATTCTCCAGCTTTTCCTTTTAAGCTTTTTGGTTAGCCTCTTGTTTTCCCCAACTGTTAACCTACTTTCTCAAGAAAGTCAACAGTTGTTTAATAATTTGACAATTGTCTCTGATTTTTTTTTTTTCAGTTTTTAATTTTTGTTGGTTCACACTAAGTTTATGTATCTATGAAACGTGTGAGATATTTTGATACAGGCATACAATGTGTAAAAATTATATCGGAGTAAATAAGATATCCATCATCTCAAGCAATTATCCTTCTTTTGTGTTACAAACAATTCAATCCTACTCTTTTAGTTATTTTAAAATAGCCCCTGATTATTTTTGACAAAGTCCCATTGGAGATGATTGCTTGAACTGGACAATTTCGGTTATATATATCCTTGTGAATGGGGTCTTACTGGGAACCACCAAATAGGTGAAATAATAACATCCCTCAGGGCTTTGAAAGGTGCTCTAATCCCATTCTTCCCCCTTCAATTTCTGCCAGGTTGTGATTTTCACTGCAATTGTGGTTGTTGATTTTCAAGGCTACTGAGAAGTTAGGGAGGGGAGAATTGGCATAGGTCATGTTAAAATGATATTAATCTAAAACTCTTTTCTTAATGTGATTGATCTCTCCCTCCCCCCCCCCCCCCCGAATAAACACTCTTGAGATTGGCTAAAGTCTTTGGTTAATTTCTATAATTCTAAAACATTAATTCTGATATTTTTGCCACTGTTCTTATTGCTTTTCTGATGATGATATATCAAAATGGTTTGTGTACCTAACGTGTCAAAATGGAGTCATTCATGTCAAGTAGCTTTGAGACCACAGTGAAGTTGTTCTTCCTTTCCTCAAAGAGATAAATATCTAATAACCTGAGTGGATAACATCCACTGTTGCCTCTACCACCTGAGACCTAAAAAGAGCAAACGGAAAGTTAAAGGCAGCTGATATGACAATAGACTCATCTGGGAAGATCGTAAAAGCAGCTAGGAGTTGGCCTTCTTTAAGGCACATTCTCAGGCTCTGTCCATGAGAACTTGGAGATGTTCTCCGGAATTTGTCAGCTGCGCTGGAGAGAAATCCCTTCACATCTTCCTCTCCACTGACATTGGAAGAACTTCCAGACCAACTGAACTTGGCTATTGGCATGTTGGTGTTCCCGAGCCATCACTGTGGTTCTCTACTGCCCTTTTTTATTACTACCTGTGTGTTAAGTATTAATTGCATGATTGATGGTGTATGAAGGCCTTGCAATAAACCATAGCTTTGAGCATATATAATTGGCTATTGAGTCATTATGAAACCTTACGGCTTTGGTCAGAGTTAGTATATGTAGACAGTGTAGATCTAATTAACATATTTTAAGCTCCATTCTGGGTGATGATCAAACTCATAGAAAACATATTTTAAACTCCAAATAAGATAAATTTATCAAAGTCAACAGGCAACATGGCAGCATAGCAGCATAGGTAGATCCTTATTTGAGTTAAATTTAACTGTGTGCATAGAGGCTACCAGTGATTTTTAGGTGCTCTTTAGAGTTCTTTAATTCCACACCCACTCGCTATCTCTCAATGATAAACTTTTGGCTTTTTGATGCTTTGGTGAGTATGGCCATATAGAAATTGAAGATTCTTGATAATGTGCAAAATACTTGCCTTATACAACAGGGGCCTAGATTAATTGGAGATAAATGGAAGGAAGCAGGTAAGAAGAGAACATAAAGATAATATTTTTCTATGCTCTGTTTCCAAAACTGTTCTATTTTTACAGAAAATATGTTTCCAGTTTCAAGAAAGAAATGCAATCTTTTGGCTAAAATATTGAAAATGTGGATGAGGAAATACTTACCCTGGTAATTCAGCTGAGGCCTAAGAGATTTCATTTGTTTTACATTCCACACAAGAAACCTGAAATTATTGATCGCTTTTTCAAAAATAGTTACCTCTTAAAAACCTTTGGTAGTGTTACTTCTGGTACAGCAAGGAAAAATAATTATGCTGCCAATAACTGAAGTTCCCTAGTATTACTAGAACATTTCCTTTCCTCTATGATGCCAGAGGCACTCTAAACTTAGCTAGTGGGGGGTTTCTGATTTAAAATTTAGGCCAGAAGAGAAGAAAATATTCCATGTGTCTAGGTGCACTATCGATGAAGAGAGAAAGTCATAGAATCAAGACTGTGTAGATAGAGGAAATTTTTCATGGATCAGAACACTCTAAAAGGGATTTAATATGGGGCTTAAAATTTTGAACAGTATCATCACTGCGGAGATGAATGCAAATTTCTGTGGTCAGTCCCTTGACACATATACGTAAACACACATATATACAAACGCACATACCTCAAAACAGACAATAATAAATTTCCTACTTCTTGCAGTGCTCAATAAGGATTGGAGGGGAAGGAAGGAAGGAAGGAAGGAAGGAAGGAAGGAAGGAAGGAAGGAAGCACATTGTATACTGAGCACAAGGCTCTATATAATTGGCAATATGAAGGAAGGTAATGATCAACAAAAATGAATCCACAAATGTTTGTCATGTTCACTATAAAAGTAATAGGAATTAACTGAGTTGTAGTCACTGGCGAGGATCTTTGACACAAGCTTCACTAATCCTCTCCCATAGCCATGATCATCTTCAATACTGAAGGTATATTATTTATCATTCAATAATGCTACATTTTAGTCCTTTCATCTTTTTTAAATATATTCAAAAGTGTTCTGTCTATATCTGCTTAATTTTATTATTGTTGCTATAATATTTGTTTAATTAGTGCACTAGCAATGTCATGCATAAAATTAACTGGAAGTACTAGGGACATGCAGAGATTATACATTTTTGTAATGAAGGTGTTTCTTAATATAAAATTGTTTCTACCTAAACAATATATTTTCTAGAATCATTAGATTGTGGAGAACATTTTGTTTTTGCTCTTATCCACAAGGTATTAAGTCAATTTGATTAATTTAAATAGAATATTAATAATACCTGTAAAATTCTAACATTTATTTTCTCATTTTGAATTCAACATATTTTTAATTTTCAAATTACTTCTGGAATTTTCATTACATCTAATGTTTCATCTATATGCTATGGCTTTAATGTGGGCTTAACTCTAGTGCAGGAATCTATTTATGGTCCATAGATTGTCTTCCATTGCCAGGTATTTTTATGTACACTATACCTCTGAAAGATATTTTGGAAGAAAATTTGTACTTTTTAAAAATATTTATTTAATAGAAAAAAATAGGCATTCAGATCAAAATTCTACCTTTAATTTTATCCAGTCCAATTCTACCATCATGATGGAACATACTAATAAAGTTTAATAAATGCTACATAGTCTAAATTGAAGGAATGTCTATAGGAATATATGTGGACCAGTAAGCAAAGTTCTCATGCTCAGAAATTCTACTGTGATTGGCATAAAAATGTCAAGGTCAGTGAAAATTAGTTCTTTTCATTCATAAACATTGATTACTTTTGATAATCCACACATATTCTTCAAATTTTCTTTGTGCCATTTTGAAAAAAGGAAAATGCAGACCATGAATAGAGTATTCTGCATTAAAATGATAGCTCCATTCACAGGCCACATTTTTCTGTTTTCAAAATGGCAGGACCTGGTGTGGTGGTTCATGCCTGGCGCAGTGGCTCACACCTATAATCCCAGCAATTTGGGAGGCTGAGGCGGGCAGATCACCTGAGGTCAGGAGTTCAAGACCACCCTGGCCAACATGGTGAAACCCTGTCTCCACAAAAAATACAAAAATTAGCTGGGCATGGTGACAGGTGCCTGTAATCTCAGCTACTCAGGAGGCTGAGGCAGGAGAATTGTTTGAACCTGGGAGTCAGAGATCGAGCCATTGCATTTCAACCTGGACGGCAGAG
>NW_012117477.1:1956883-1967830 GCF_000951035.1 Colobus angolensis palliatus
TTGTTGTTGTTGTTTGTTTGTTTTGGTTTCATTTTTGTCCTCCAGGATCCTGGAGTAGGAAGAACTTTTTCCTTCTTTTTTCTTCCTCAGCATACAGCACAGTACCTGGCACATCACGAAGGCTCAATAAATATTTGGTCAATGAGTGAATGTGTGAGTGAAAAAAAAATCACACTTGCAATTAACTAAACTCCAAGTCATATCTTGCATGTGCCATTACCCATTCTTGCTTCAATTTTTACGTAAAAAATGACTACTGGAAACATTTTTAGAAATTTCAACCAGAATGACTCACATCTGATTCAAATCAGAAGAACAATCATTTTGGCGCCATTGTAAGAGCTCTCAGATGTTAAAGGTGACAAAATGGGCAGAGCTTCTCTTAGCAGATTATGAATACCATGTGTGACAGAATTAAGTGAAAAAATGTTCATAAAAATGTTGAAGTGGAAGGCATGTCATGCCCATGTGGTTTGGCTGCAGGATAGGACGCATTCACTGACATGATGGCAAAGTTGGGTAGCATATCACATATGGCATATGGCAGGCTTCTGCTTCAGCAAAAATGCATAGCACATGCCAAAAAGTGGTGTAGTTTCTACTGATTACTGTTTTTTAGTTTCTTTTAAAGGGTTCAGAATTAATATTAAAGAAGCAACTTCCCAAAAAATAGAAAATATCCAAACATACACTTTAACTCATTCAACAGCAAATTTCCATATTAATGATTTGCCCACCTAAAAATGTATACTGTATGCATTATCTCTAGAAATATAAACTAAAAAGGACACTAAAAGGAAAAAAATCTCATAATTTAGTCAAAACCGACTCACTTTCAAAACTTAAAGTATGCACATATATACTTAGTACATATGCTTTCATATTCTGCTTTATACTCACTTGTTCATTTATTCAAAAAAACGTTATTGAGTGTATATGCTACTCACTGTGAATCCAGAGGTCAAGCATTGGTCCCTTCTATCAAGAATCTTGTAGTCTAGATAGTGAAATAAGAATAAAAAGAAAATTAAACTACAGTGGGATAAGTACAATAAGAATTAAGAAATGAAGGTGGGGCTGGTCATGAGGAAGGTAAAAAATATTAATAAATAAATTGGGAAGAATATCTGGGTGAATAATTATTGTGATTGGCCTCCTTAATGAAATTATGTGTTAACCATGTAAGAAGAAGAAAAAAAATAGTACAAGCAAAAGAAAGAGCATTTGAAAAGCAAAGAAATGTAAGTTAATAGATTGATTTTTCAGATGCTGCAAATAATTTAATATTGATAGAGCACAGTGTACAACTACTAGGCAATGATCTAGAAGATGGAGACCAGAACCCCACTCTATGTTATGTTGAGCTTAGATGGTGTGCTGAAGGGGATGCAAAACCATAAGAGCGTTTTGAATAGAGAGCAATGATCAGATACTTCTATTAAAGAAATCAATCTGCAGAGTCCAAAGAATGGTGAAAATGGTAAGAAGATGACAACAATGAAGGCTGCTGCATTATTTCAAATGGTAAGAAGAAGGGCCTATCTACAGTATTGTTAATGTAAATGGAAAATAGAAGGTTGCTGTTAACGTGATATTGACAATACGCCTGGCAGGACTCAGTTAACTGATTGGAAGGCTTGGGGTAAGCAATGGAAATAATTTATTATTACTCCAAGAGGTGATGCTTCATAAACTGGCTGATGTGAGAAAAAGAAGATGTGAGAAAGATTTGTTAAAAAGAAAAAAACCTCATTTTGAAAATTTTGAATTGGTGGACTTATGAGATTATCTAAGTGGAACTCTGATATAGGGTTTAATGTGTGGACATTATCAAAAAAAAGCTTACACTGGAGAAAAATTGCTCTTGAATAGACTGTGAAGTTTCCTATTGCTAGGTATAATGTTTTATACATGTCCATTAAATCACTACTATGAATTCTATATGAGGAAAAACATATTTGCTTTGCTAACACCTCGTTTAGATTTGCATTTAGGTACTTGAGTAAGATTGTCCCTTATTTTCTCCCTTTTTTGGTATTATCCTTGTCTAATATTATTAAAGTTATGTTTGCCTTATGAAAAGTAAAAGAGTTTTCTTTCTTTTTCTCTCTGCAAGGATTGTGTTAAAATTGGATTATTCTTTGAATGTTACCATCTTAGTCAAGTGTTTCTCCATGGGAAAATATTTAATATATTTAATTTCACTAATGATTGTAGGACTACTACTATATCATGTTAAATCAACATTAATACATTGTTTTTAAATAAATGTATGTATTTCATCTGAGTTCTCTAATATATTAGTATGCAATTCGTCACATTAATCCTTTATTATCTTTTTGATTTATGAAACATCTGTAGTGAAGTCCTTCTTTTCATCCTTCATATTGTTGGCTTTAATTAAGTGAATAATACAATTTATAAGCCAAACTAAGATACTTTTGAGAATGAGAGGGGATGCTGTTACTTACACCATGGTGTAACCTTGCAGTGTCATGGCAAGCTGTGACATATGGCCTTCATGTGAATATCTAGTTTGCTTTATACCCTTGTGATTCATCAGTGACACTTTTAAAAATGTAGCCATTGCAGTTGTGTCACATAAAATATATTTTAATAAAAATTAAATTAAATATATCTTTTTAAAATAAGCAATCAATACAATTAATAAAATGTCACATTTTATAGACCTCCAGGCCTCATGCTAAATACTTAATGAGATTACATGAAACTACTATGAGATCTTGAACAAGCGAAATCTATTTGTACTACTAATGAATATCTAGCATTCATTGAGGATTTACTATGAGTAGATCTCGTGAAATCCTTATTAAAGCCTATGTGCCCAATAACAGTCCCACTTGGTAGACAGAAAATTTGTGATTCACTTTATTCAAAAATCACAAATAGCTGAGAAGTGGTGAAACCATGATAGAAGTAAGGTCTGAATTTGCCCATCTCTTAGTTACCATTTAGCATACTAAGAATTTCCCATAAGTAAATAATTATTCTCTACTCAAAAAACTTTTCAAAATATAATTATCAACTGTGACCTTTATTTTTTTAATAAAAATACTGGCTTTAGTTATCTTATGAGGATTAACTGAATAGTTATCCATTGAAACTTTTAAGTATCTATTTCATACTAATATAACCAAGTGCCTAGAAATTGTTTCATTAATCCTTGAGAATTTTGAATCACTTTCTCAAGTTAAACCTCAGAATGAACTACATTCTGAGTTCAGCAAACTGATAGTTATAGGACTGTTAAGATTGCTAGCCTGGGTATATATCCAAAGGAATGAAAATCATTCTGTCATAAAGACACATGCATGCATATGTTTATTGCAGCACTATTCACAATAACAAACACATAGAATCAACCTAAATACCCATTAATGGCAAATTTGATAAAGAAGATGTGGAGCATACACACAATGGAATACTATGCAGCCATAGAAAAGAACAAGATGATATCCTTTGTGGGAGCACGGATGGAGATGGAGACCATTATTCTTAGCAAACTAATGAGAGAAGAGAAAGTCAAATATCACATGTTCTCACTTTTATAAATGAGAGCACTGCATTTTTATAAATAGAAACAAAGAGGAGAACAACAGATACTGAGGTCCACTTGTGGGTGGAAGTTGGGAGAAGGGAGAGGTTCAGAAAAAATAACTATTGGGCACTCGACTTAGTACCTGGGTGATGAAATAAACTGTACAGCCAACCCTGTGACATGAGTGTACCTATAGAATAAGCCTACACAGGTACTCTGAATCTAAAATAAAAATTAAAAGAAAGAAAAGAAAACCTGGAGGCCATAATTCTAGGCAAACTGATACAGGAACAAAAAGAAACAAATACTGCATATTCTCACTTATAACTGGAAGCTAAACACTGAGCACACACGGACAGAAATATGGCAATAATAGACCCTGTGGACTATTAGTGTGTCGGGGGTGGATTAAAAAACTACCTATAGTACTATACTCGCTACTTGGGTGACAGGCTCTGTACTCCAAACCTCAGCATCACACAATATCCCCATGTATCAAATTCGCATGTGTACTCCCTGTATCTAAAATAAAATTTGAAGAGAGAAAAAAAGATTACTAGAAACACAATGTTTAAGAAGAGTCACAGTTTCTTCTTTCAAAAAGTTTTAATTCTAGTTTGAAAGCAGAAAATAAGTAAACAAACTTAAGGTAATAATTAGTTCTAGGAATAAAAATGAGGTAGAATGAAGGCATGATGAGTGACCAACATGGATATGATAATTGACTGGACTCAACTGAAAAAATAGAGAAACTCCTGTAAAATTTTGCAGGTAGCATCCCAGGCCAGGGGATAAGAATGGGCAAAGCTCTCTCCACCTTGTGGAAAACAGATCAGTAAGGCAACCAGAAGGACAACAAGGAAATGGAGTGGTAGATATAAATATTGAAAGGTAGGATATTGGATTCTACTGGAAATGAAATATTAAATATTTTCTGTCTTAGTACTGCAAACAATGTACAATATATTTCCCACTATTTACAACCACACATTTTCCTCACGATTCACGACACCCTTGATATCTCTGCTACTCTGGAAATTGTCAGTAATGGGGTAAAGTAAGGGACAAAGTGAAGATGTGTATTTGCAAAACAAAAGTGGTATTAAAAGACTATGAAATATCCTCCTGCGTATAGACCTTAAGGGAAATTAAAAGTTGCAGGATAAAAGAGGCACCACTCCCACCCCAAACTGAGGGTCTATCATGACTCAGTGGTATGTCAACTTCTTCAGGATAAACTACACTAACAAGAATTTCCTTTCTAGTATGTATCAATATTGGGTCAGGGAGATTCAAAAGACATTATCTTATAAACGTCTGAAGAAGAAAAGAAAGCAGCAGTCATTGTATAGCACAAACATGTATGCACATACACACACACATACGGAAACATATACACACGTGTGCACACACACACCTTTTCCCCAGTTTTTCAGTCAAACACAAATCTAAGTACTGATGTGAAGGGACTTTGCCAATGTAACTAAAATTCCTATTCAGTGAATTTTAATTTAGATTATCTTGAGTTGTCCTGACTCAAACAGTTCCTAGTCCTTTTGAAAGAGGGCATAGGCCTTTCTTAAGAAAAACAGTGGGCAACAAACTTTGGCCCTTGCTCTTGGGTTGCAATCCACTTGGTCTCTTTCCTTCCTGACTGTCTGCCTTGTGAATTTCAAACTTACTTAGCCAGTCCCCACAAGTGAATAAGCCAATTCATCAGAGTAATCCATATATTTCATATAGGCCCCTTTTCTCTGGGTGGACCTGAATAGACACGGGTGTACTCATCTCAAGTGCTTTGTAGTGGAGACTCTAAAAACATGGAAATATTTTTGAGTCAGATTTAAACATTTGCCAGATCCAAAGAACCTGAGGACAGATTGTAGACATACCAATACCTATCTTTTTAATATTCTTTTTATTTCCTCAGTTCAGACTTGATGAACTCAGAAATTTTAACAGTGGGAGCTAAGTGATGTGAAAACATGGAAACCAAGAGGAGAACCACAGGTATTGAGGCCTACTTGAGGGTGGAAGTTGGGAGGAGGGAGAGAAATTTTGAATGGAAAGCTAGTGGAGCTTTTTTATGTTTGTAATTTGTTTCATTTTAAAGGGCTAAGACAAAATATGACCAAATCCAAAAACAAGATATATGATATATTACTTATGAATGACTCGTGATTAATACACAGTGACTTAAAACAATATGACTTTATTGTTTTGTAGTTCTCTAGATTATAATTACTACACAACTCTTACTGAGCTAAAATTAAGGTATCAACAGAGCTGCATTCCCTTCAGGAGGCTGTAGAAGAGAATTTTTCTTCTGCCTCTAAAGGTTGCCATATTCCTTGACTCAGGCCCTCTTTCTTCATCTTCAAAGCAGCAATAGTGAATGCAATCTTTCTCACGTGACATCATTCTTTCTCTTCTGTCTCCCTCTCCCACGTTTAAGGCTCCTGGTGATTATATTGATCCACCTAGCTAATCCAGGATCTCCATATTTTAATAGCATCTAATTAGCAAGCTTAATTACCTTTGCAATGGTAATTTCCCTTTGTCATGAAACATAACATAGTTGCTGGTTTTATGGATTAGGAATTTGACAACTTAGGAGGTAGTGGTGGTATTTATTCTGAATGCCACATCTGAGCATTCTGCCTATTTGGATCTGGAATAACTATATATTTCTGCACTTCTTTTCATAGTTTGATATAATAGAACTTTACTGAGACAAATGTATTCCCATTGACAGGAAATCACTCCTGTAATTAAACTATAGAGGGAAAAACTTGAATGTGTCAACTAACTGGCAATTGGATCTATGTCCAAACATATACTTTTCTTTACATTGCTGTACATCTTGCATAAGTTGTCGTTTTCATCTGGAAATTCACTGTTATACAGGAAAGGGATTATCATTAAGGGTACAGTTCACTGTAAATATAATTTTTCAATAGATCTTAGTTGTATCCTATGAGTATTTCTTTACATGTGTTTTCCAGTATATTGCTAAAAGGTAGCATTTATTGTGAACAGAATAATAGGCAGTTGGTCTTATGTCCAAAGCCATTTCAAAAAAGCATTAGTTAAAAATGTTAAAAATGGAGGTCATTATACAAAATTGACTCCAAATGACTTCTTAGTCAAAAAGAGATAATTAGGTGCTTCCCTGAAGAAAGTGCTATATTAGGAAATTAATCCCCATGGAATCAGCAGCCTTTCTGAATTTCAGTTATTTTGTAGTACTCATATATGATTATGCAATATGGAAACCTCAAAATATATCACCAAACCCACAGGCCCTACTGACAGCTGCTTGAACAGCCAAGCAAAGGAAGAGAAAAATAAAGAAGAATGACAGGCCGGATGCACTGCCTCACTGCTGTAATCCCAGCATTTTGGGAGGCCGAAGCAGGCGGATCACCTGAGGAGTTTGGAATGAGTCCGGCCAACATGGTGAAAGAGACGGGGGTCTCTACTGAAAATACAAAAATTAGCCGGGCATAGTGGCGGGTGCCTGTAATCCCATCTACTTAGCAGGCTGAGATAGGAGGATAGCTTGACACCAGGAGTTTGAGACCAGCCTGGCCAACATGGCAAAAGCGGGTCTCTACTGAAAATACAAAAATTAGCCGGGCATAGTGGCGGGTGCCTGTAATCCCATCTACTTAGCAGGCTGAGATAGGAGGATAGCTTGAACCCAGGAAACCAGAGGCGGAGGTTGCAGTGAGCTGAGATTGTGCCATTGCACTCTAGTCTGAGCAACAGAGCAAGACTTTGTCCAAAAAAAAAAAAAAAAAAGAAAGAAAAAGAAAAAAAACAAAAGGAAGAAGAAGAATTACAACCACAGTAAAACTCATTCTTGATTTTAGCATCATAATTTCAAGGAATTTTTGAAAACATCAGAACTTTCTTGCACATTTCAGCAGTACTAGTCAAAAACTGTGTAATTAAAAAGGAGGTAAGTTGAAGTAGGGCCAGGTAGAGATGAAGGAGATGTAAGGATGGGCAGTATATTAGTGCCACACGTGCAAAGTTAGTTCAGTAAAGAAAGGGATCAATTAGCTTAAAAGGTTTGAAACCATTTGGGCATAGTTTTAAAGACAAAAGAAAAATCATCCTGCAGGAATGCAGTTCATTATTGAGAGAAGATGAGCAATGAACAATGAATTCCATCAGTTTTATAGGCAACCCTCCTTCTCCTTCATACAGTACTATCCATTATTAATGAGCACTATTTCTGAGTGTGAAAGAACTGTTTGAAAAACATTAACATAGTCTATTGGATGTGATTGACATTGTCATTCCTTTTATTTTGCTGTTGGCAAGTGGCTTCCCTGTAGACGTATGTGCATCTGGACATTACTAATATTCTTCTTGTTATGCACTCTGGGCAGTTGTGATATGGAAATTTTCAGCATTGTATTTTATGGTTTATTTTTCAGCTTTTACACTGCGTTCTGTTGCAAGATGCATAAGTTAAGTCTTTTTGTATGCAATGATCAATCAGAAAAAAATTATATTTTTTCTAATCTGACTTTCCTCTAAAATTTAAAAGAATTTTTTTCAAATTCTGGAGATATGCAATGACTGTCTGCTAGTGAAGCAGTTATTTAGATCCATGTCTATTCATGGCATTTCTTTTTTACCCTCCAGTTTTCAAAGTTGATTACATTTTTAATTGTCCTGCTGAAAAAAAAAAAAAAAAAAAGAACTGTAGCCTCTGTCTACCTGCTGTTCAGTAACACCAAGCACTGACTAACCCGCCCAGATAATACCTTTTAATCAACCAAATTAAAAGTAACAGAGTCAAGGATTAGAGGAGTAATGAATCCAAGAAAAAAAGAAATTAAACACCACATCCTCTTGACTTTTAAATACGTATGTAACTAAGCTGCTTTTTTCCTCTCATCTGCCCCACTTCTCCCTCCTCACAGCCTATATGCACATCCACACAGAGATGTGTGCTCCTAAGTGTTACTGACTCACTTCACATCAGCATACTGCAAGTCATTCTGTTTCTCTGTACATTAATTGCCTATCAATAAGGTGAAGTAGGGACTAAAACATCTTCAGTCACCTAAAGGTAACAGTCATTAATAGATGGAGGTGCAACTTAACTGCCTCTATTCCCTTTGTTGGTATTCTACTGCCAGTTTAGCCAAATTATTGAGTACACTAACAATTCATCTTAACAGAGCTCCCCAAAATGTGTTTTGTCTCATAAGATGTCAATATATGTAATACAAAAAAAAAAAAAAAGAGAGAGAGAGAGAGACAGAGAGAAGTTGTTTTGTGGTAAATGTAACATGGCAGTGTTCTGTTTCAGTACTTTGGAGTGCTAGAGAGCCAGATGAACTCTCATAAGGCTGACATGAAACACGGTTCCTAGGAAAGTGAGTATAATTATATGGTTTTCTTCAAGTGATATTACTTTAGCATATTTTCACCTCATAGGCTGTCTGGAGTTATCAGTGTTTTATGGAACACATTTTGGGAAATTCTGATTTAATTGCAGCTCCCTATTAAACATTTTATTATACCAATAGGAGTTATTCTAGGGGAAAAATGCTTCTACTTCCTACTCTTTCCATACACTACATAGTATGGTGATTAAAAGTGGGCTTGAGAGTTCTACTTCCTGATGTCAAATACTAGCTCTACTAATTACTAGTTGTATGACCTTAGGCAAGTCTCTACCATTTATTTGATTCAATTTTCTCTACAGCCAAAAGAGGAAAAATAATAGTACCTTAGGCACAAAATAATGTGAATAAAGTAGTAGCTATAATAATTGTTACACTCCCAAAACCTATGCATATGAAGCACATCCGCCCTCTTATATCAGAAAGGCATGTTATGTTACAGATGTCTTTATCCAGTATTCTAGATACTGAAGAATTTTCCAGGAATGATTCTGAGTCCCAAAATTGATCATGAAACTTCATACACTCTTGTTTTCTCAGTTATCCAGTGGTTTGACTTATGAATTACCACTCTAATGAAATAATGCGGCAGGCCTGCATGCTACACCAGCAAGTATATTTGCAGGTCGGTCTCCAGGATGTAATATTCTTCCTCTTCTACTGTTAGGAAGCTATGTGTTACCCTAATGTTATAAATTTCAAGCCTATCAGTCCCTTTAAAACCTACCCAAACCATATTAAGGTGGTATTCATTCTTTTTTCTTTTTTTTTTAACCAACACATTTGTATTGCAAATCTAGTGCCCTAATGCTATGGTTTTAACGTGTCCTCCCCAAAATTCAAGTGTTACCAATGTGATGGTATTAAGATACGGGGACTTTAATAGGTGACTAGGCCTATAGGGGCTCCTTCCCTATGAATAGGATTAAAGCCCTTTTAAGAGAGGCTTCATGTAGCATTAGGCTCCCTTGTCCTTCCACCTTATACTAAATTAGGATGCAGCAAGAAAGCCCTCAGCAGAATAAATGTTAGTGCATCGATCTTAGATGTAGTCCCAGAACTGTAAGAAATGTATCTCTCATCTTTATACATCACCCAGTCTCAGTATTTTGTGACAGAACCATGAATGGACTAAGACATCTACCATCCAGCATTCAATTTTATAGCTAAAATTCAGAAAATCAGTATGTAAACACATAAATGACCAAGAAAATTTTAGAGAGCAATAGGTGATTTTAAAAAAGATAATTAAATGAAGTATGTAATAGGGAATTACAAAGGTAAGAAGAACTTTACCTTAGGAAGTCATGTGAGGAAACTCTGTGAAAAGAAGTGTCACTTGAGCTGAAATATGGGTGAAAAGAAGGAGCCAAGCATGCAAAAAGTTATCATCGAGAATGAAAGTACAAAAACAAGAATTACCTGGTGTCTAAGGAAAAAAGGGAAAGTCATTGAGAGTAGATCATGTTAAGATAAGGCAAGACATATGGAAAATGAATTAGAAAGAAATTATTGGATTACCATATAAAACGATCTGTCACACCAAGACATTGATCTGAAAGATTTTGATGGGTCACACCTCAAACATACAGGCCACAAAAGCAAAAATAGACAAATGGGATGATACTAGGGTAAAAAGTTTTGCAGAGCAAAAGAAACAATCAACAGAGTAGGGAGACAACTTACAGAATAGGAAGAAACATTTGCAAACTATTCATCAAACAAGAGATTAATAACCAAAATATATAAGGAACTCAAAGAACTTAACAGCAAAACAATAATAATAATCAAATTTAAAAATGGGTAAAGGGAAGATGGCCGAATAGGAACAGCTCCAGTCTCCAACTCCCAGCGCGAGCGACACAGAAGACCGGTGATTTCTGCATTTTCAACTGAGGTACTGGGGTCATCTCACTCGGTAGTGCCAGACAATCAGTGCTGGTCAGCTGCTGCAGCCTG
>NW_012117477.1:1972690-1975525 GCF_000951035.1 Colobus angolensis palliatus
AAAAAAGAGAGAAAGCAAAAACAAAAACAAACAAAAAAAAATGGGTAAAGGACTTGAGTAGACATTTCTGAAAAGTAGACATACAAATGGTAAACAGGTATATTTTAAAATGCTCAACATCATGAATCATTATGGAAATGCAAATCAAAGTCAAAATGAAATATCATATTATCCCACTTAAAACAGTTGATACTAAAATGACAAAAAATATGATGGTAAGTATGCCAGAAAGGAGAATACTCATTCTGCTGATAGAAATGTAAATTAGCATAGCCACCACTGAAAATCCCATGAGACTTTCGCAAATCGATCAATAAATAAACCTAGAAATAGAACTACTATATGATTCAACAATCCCACTGCTGGGCATATATCCAGAGGATTGAGATCAATATGTTGAAGTGATATCTGCACTCCTGTGATCATTGAATTTTTCCCAGTAGCCAAGATATGGAACCAATTTAAGTGTTCAGCAATAGATTAATATATAAAGAAAATGTTGTATATGTACACAATGGCATATTATTCAACAATGAAAAGGAAAGACATTCTGTCACTTGCAGCAATATGAATGAAACCAGAGGAAATTATGTGAAGTGAAATAAGCCAGGCACAGAAAGACAAATATTACATATTCTCACTCAAAGAATGTGTCGGCCAAAACTGTTCATCTCAGGGAGGTAGAGAGAGATTAGTAATTACTAGAGACTAGGAGGGTAGAAGATTAGAAAGAATAAAGATAGGTTGGTTAATGGGTACAAAAACACAGTAAGATTGAAGAAATAAATTCTAGCATTCAATCACATGGTAGGGTGACTAAATTAATAATAATTTATTGTATATTTCAAAGTAGCTAGAAGAAAGATCTGTAATATTCTCAACACAAAGAAATGATAAATGTTTGAGGTGGTGAATATTTCAATTACCCTGATTTGATCACCACATATTTTATGTATCTGTTAAAACATCACATGTACCACAGATGCATATAGAATCATCGTATGTCCATTAAAAATAACATAAATAAATAAAAACAATTTTCCCAGATAACAGATTGAAAGAAGATGTCAGGGCAGATCCTGGAAACAGGGAAGCCACTTTAGCAGTTGTAGCAGCGATACAGATCAGAGAGAAAGCGTGTTGGATTTGGATGAAATCAAGGGAAAAATAAAGAGGTATCAGATTTAGCATATATTTTGAAAGTAAGATTGACAAGACTTGTGGAGGGACTGACTATGGGATGAAAATGGAAAAGAGGAACCAGGGATGATGCCCACATTTTGGCTTGAGAGGCAGTTGAATTTTAGTACAATACAATTTCCTGCACTTAGTGAGACTTGAAGAGTGGTAGGCATAAATTCTGCATTCTGCTTTTGTCACAGTAATTTTTGTTGACTACTAGGCGTCTAAATGGAGAAATAAATTTGGCAGATGGTCATACAAGCTGTAGCCCAGAAAATAGATATAAGATGAAATTAAGAAACTATCGTAGAATATTGTATTAGGAACTTATTGTAGGCCAGGCACTGTCCTGATTACTGGAAATAAAATGGTGAAGAAAATATATATGTGATAGGCAGAATTCTAAAATGGCTACCTGCATCCTGATGTGTAATATCCTGTTTTTTAGTATGGGTGGGACCTGTGTATATGATGAATATAACTCCCATAATTAAGACACGCTATGGAGCAGTGGTCCCCAACCTTTCTGGCACCAGAGACTAGTTTCATGGAAGACAGTTTTTCCATGGGTTGGGGGTGGGGGATAGTTTTGGGATGAAACCATCCCACTTCAAATCATCATAAGGCGCATGCAACCTAAATCCCTCACCTGCGCAGCTCACAACAGGGTTTATGCACTCCTATGAGACTCTGCTGATCTGACAGGAAGTGAAGCTCAGGTGGTAGGTAATGTTCCCTCCACCACTGCTGACCTCCTGCTGTATGGCCGATTCCTGGTCTGTGGCCAGGGGTTGGGGACTCCTGCTATACAGCACAGTTTGCTTTAAGAAAAGAAGTTATCTTGGGTAAGCCTGATCTAATTAGAGTAGCCTTTAAAAAGGACTGGACCACTTCTGAAGATGAGTAACCTATGAGCTCAACATAAAAGAGACTGGAAATATGAGAGGACAAAGTGTAGAATGAACCACATCTCTGGGACCTGCTGGTATCAGCAAGAAAACAGAGACTTTGTTCACGCAACCACAGAGGAATAAATTCTGTCAATAACCTAATGGAGTCTCCAGATGAAGATGTGTCCAGCTGATCCTTTGATTTCAACCTTGTAAGAACCCAGCCATGCTGTACTGAACCCCTGACCCAAGGAAACTCTTAAGATAATATATTTGTTTTTATTAAGCCACTACAGTTGTGGTAATTTCTTACATAGTAATATAAAACTAATTCTATGTACTTTGTTTTGTGGAGAATTCAGTTTGCTAGAAAAATGGAGAAGGAAGTAGAGCAGATAAATACCATCACATTTTCATTTCAAAAAAAGGCTGTGCATCATTTTGAAGACTGGAGTTGAATGGTTTGGAGATTGAGGTCCTTTATGACAGAATAGATGGATGAACTTAGTGGTTGGCTACTGAGGTACAAGCAAGAGACCTCAGATTAGGATGGTGGTAGCAGATCTTGTGTAGAAAGGACAGATGTTAGAGCCATTTTGAGGGAACATTGAAGAAATGGAGTAACGGACATGAACGGAGAAGATAGGCATCCACACTGAACCAGCCCTGGTCCATGTACTGAAAATATCCTTATGTGTAAGTCACTTTGGGACACCAAATATTAGATATAACAGTAGAGAAATTGAGCAGGAGATCATTCAGC
>NW_012117477.1:1975575-1982393 GCF_000951035.1 Colobus angolensis palliatus
AAATATTAGATATAACAGTAGAGAAATTGAGCAGGAGATCATTCAGCATATTTCCCACTTTTGTTTATGTAGTTGCATTATTTATGATGCAGTCATTTTGAGGGAACATTGAAGAAATGGAGTAACGGACATGAACGGAGAAGATAGGCATCCACACTGAACCAGCCCCGGTCCATGTACTGAAAATATCCTTATGTGTAAGTCACTTTGGGACACCAAATATTAGATATAACAGTAGAGAAATTGAGCAGGAGATCATTCAGCATATTTCCCACTTTTGTTTATGTAGTTGCATTATTTATGATGCAGTCAAACCTCATATTGTCACCATTATTTTATATTTTTGCTCGATGTTTGATAGCCCATGTTAAGTCAAAGATATAAGAGTAACAAAGCCCAAGCACTCTTGTCAGTAATTTCAATATACTGCTATATTACTGCTAGAATATAATAATGCTCAACTAGCTAAACGATCTGCTCATTTTATGACACAATTGATGTCAATTTTTGAAATCAAATTTCTCAATATCCATATCATAGATTATTAATTTTGAATGTATGTCTTGTTTAACACATTGAATTGCTGGATTATGTATTCCAGCAATTTAAAAAGATTATATAAATTATTTAGGATCTTCGTTGTTTTTTATATGAGGTTATTTTTCTTGGGTTCTCAAATGTGAAAATCAGTTATCTAAAGATTGTGATATAATCTTTTCTGTCATAGATGTATAATGTTATTTATTGTCCTCTGACATTAATTGTGGCAGAGAAACCTGTGGGCAGGAAAATTTTAGTTTCACTGCAAACCATTTGCCATTTTGTCTATTTTTTTTACTAACTGGAGAAAAATATTTTCTCACTGTTTATATTTATTTCCTTGTTGTTTATAAATTGGTGTTGCTGCATTTACTACTTGTGTTGATTTTTCCCATGCTATGGTACTTATTTAATCTATATATTTAAAGTTTATTCAGCTTCCATTGTTGTCTTTCTTGTTCTCATTACAATCATTATGTCCGATAATTTTTATTCTTTCCTCTATTTCCTTTTCATTCTTGAAATATTGCTTTCAGGATTTTTCATCAAAATTATTGCCTTTAATGTTAATTCTGTTTATTAACTTGAAAACACGTTTTAAATTATACTTTGTTTAGTTTATTTAATTTTTTGCTTGTTTTACACATTTACATTTGTATTCTTTGTTTCTTTCCATATAAACTTATGTTTCAGTTCCTCATATGCAATTTTTCTATCATACATTGGACACCAAGGAATCTTTAAATGTTTTTTTCTTATTTTACAATAAATTATTTATGAAATCTGTTTATTTTTTAGATGTGAAAACAATATTGCCTTCCACCTGATCTATTTTATTTTTTAATTTGGCACTCATAAGTAAGGAAATGATTGTACTGAAAGGAAGGAAATTTCATAGAAAAAGTGACATTGGTTAAAAAAATACTTTAAATAAACCGTTAGAGCTAGCTTGTGATACTGAAGATGCAAAAGATACATGTCGAGAATTGATGCAAACTTAGAAAAACGTTTAATTTACCAAGGTGTAGAAAAGATTCTAATTCCATGTCGTAATTTATAAGATGATGATGAAGATGAACTATATGACAATAGTTTCTGTTCAGAAACTATAGGAGGAGAGAGTCAAGTTGGCAGACCAGAGGCAGCTAGTGTGCAATACTCCTAAAGAGAGAAAACAAAGTGGCTGCTAAACAGTGCCTAGTGGCCCTGCAAGCCATCATCTAATAAACCATATGGAGATCCAGCAAGGCAGTGAGGGAACACAGAGAACAGAAAAGAGTGAAGCTAAGCAGAAGCCCATCTGGGATTAGTACACAGGCAGGAGAAGTGTCCCAAAATGGGGAAAGGGTGAATCAGTGAGTGAGATCCACTAGGGGAGCCACACTTCCCAAAGGGAGCTGTCCAAACCTTAGAAGCGGAAAATGCCCTTCTAGACTGCTAGACTGATACAGAGAGCCACTTGCAGTTTTTGCAGAGGCAGCACTCAAGTCTGTGGGGACCACGAAAAGCATTGGACTTCAGAGCAATCCAGCACCAGCTGTCATAGCCCCAATTGAGAACACAACTGGAATGTCCAAGAACAGTGAGACTGTTCCACTCTACCTCAGAAGACTAGGCTTGGTGCCAGCCTCCAGGGCAATGGCCTTGTTTCTGCCTGAACTCTGCCAGGGGAACAGCTCCAGGTTCCACGGGAAGCACTTTGACAGCAGGATGGGCAACCCATCCATCACCACTGCTCATAGCCAGGTGGGCCATAGCTCCTGTGGCTTGCAGCACAGTGGAAATGCTTCTGCCTAAACTCTGTGGGTGGGTGTAACCCTGTGTTCCCCCAGGAAGCACCCAGACAGTAGATTGGGTAAACACCCCCACTGCCTCTAGCTGAGTGGGACCCACTGGCTGGGTTAGTGACCAAAGAAGGGAGAGCCCTCACTCTCAGAACATGGAGAGGTGTTAGATGCCTGGTTTCATGAGTGAGTGGAGGAGCAAGCAGGGTGTGCCTCCCTCCACAGGACCTGCCCAGCAGGTCCTATAGGAAGAGGGAGTCAAGACAACAAACTAGAGGCAGTTAGTGTGGTCTGCCAACCATGATCCATGCCTGAGGGAGCCCTATGAACAAGAACACCTAACAAAGGCAACACAACCATGGAACCAGTGATTGGAGGAGGCTCCTCCAAAATGCAGGAGCCAGCCAGGTGAGGTGGTCATTTCTCTCCCACATCTCCTCAGACACAGAGCACTGCTGCCAACTGTGCCAAAGTACAAAAGAGACATATGGCTAAGTAAGAGTCTATCTGCCAACCAGTAATTGTAAATGCCACATACTAGATTACAGCTCAAAATGCAACACCAAAATATTTTGCTAGTATACAGCACCTGTGAAAACTAAGGCAAAAATCCAGTCACAAATATAGATTTAGAACAGAGTTCTGGCCCTCTGAAAATACCCAGAAATAAAGCCAACTGACTAAACTTAACTCACATCACATTTAAAGGAACATTAGCCCTCATACATAAGAAAGATTCAATCCAAGAACTCGAAACTCAAAAAGCCAGTGTGTTCCCTTAACTCCAAAAGAACACACTAGAACCCTAGAAATGGTTCTTAGTCAGACTGAGATGACTGAAATGACGGACATAGAATTCAGGATCTGGATGGCAAGAAAGCTCATCAGGATTAAGGAGAAAGTTGAAACCAAATCCAAGGAATGCAATATTTTTTTAAAAAAAATGATCTAGGAGCTAAAAGGTGAAATAGCCATTTTAAGAAAGAACTAAACTAACCTTCTAGAACTGAGGTATTTATGTCAATAATTTCACAGTACAGTTAGAAGCATTAACATTAGACTAGATCAAGTTGAAGAAAGAATTTCAGAGCTTGAAGG
The DNA here is from genome assembly GCF_000951035.1 of Colobus angolensis palliatus. Taxonomy (NCBI): domain Eukaryota; kingdom Metazoa; phylum Chordata; class Mammalia; order Primates; family Cercopithecidae; genus Colobus; species Colobus angolensis. The sequence goes on from NW_012117477.1 coordinate 1,978,998, forward strand.
CTGTTTTTTCAAATCAACTCAGTCAGACAAAAATAAAGAAAAAGGAATTAAAAAACCTGAACAAAACCTCTGAGAAATATGGGATTACATAAAGAAGCCAAATCTATGACTCATTGGCATTTCTGAGAGAGAAGAAGAGAGAATTGGCAACTTGGAAAACACATTTGAGGATATCGTTTATGAAAATTTTCCAATCTTGCTAGGGAGGAGGATGTACAAATTCACGAAACACAGAAAACTTCTGAAAAATACTGCACAAGATAACCATACCCAAGGCACATAGTCATCAGATTCACCAGTGTAAACACAAACAAAAAAAACTTAAAGGTAGCTAGAAAAAAGGTCAAACCACCTAAAAAGAGAACCTCGTCAGGCTAGCAGCAGACCTCTCAGCAGAAATCTTACAAACGATAAGAGATTGGGAGCCTATATTCATCATTCTTAAAGAAAAGAAATTCCAACCAATAATATAACATCCTGCCAAACTAAACTTCATAAGCGAAGTAAAAATAAAATTATCAAGCACTAAGGGTACTCATTACCAGCAAAGCACCCTTAAAATATGTCCTTAACAGAGTGTTAAACATGGAAACCAAAGATCAAAACCTGCTACCACAAAACACACTCAAGTACATAGTGCACATATGATATTACACAATTACACAATCAAGTCTAGAAAATAAGCAGCAAGAGCATGATGACAGAATCAAAATCTCATATGTCAATACCAACCCTGCATATAAATGGTCTACATGCCTCAATAAACCCTTTTCCCATTTAGATAAAAAAAATGAGATAGATAAAAAAGTACAGCTCTTTGCCAGCATTCATTTAAACACACTCTTTGAAGTTGAAAATTTGACTGATTTTAAATGTGAAAATAAAATACAAAAACTATTCTCTGAGTTATTTCTAGACAGAATTAACATCAGAATCATCAGAATTATCTATTTTTGTAAAAATTAGATTCATCAAATGAAGTTTTAGCCAACAACTATTAGAGAATGATGTTAACATTATGCATAGGAGTGCCAAATTTTCTAGGATTTGATATTTTTAGCAATTGAGAATTAATATAGTTTGCAAATGAAAATATCACTACTAAAAACAGAATACTATATATAGAACAGTGTCTTTTGTTTCCAAAGTCGATAAATTAGAGTGATACAGAAACAATAATAAAAGCAATATTGTGTGGCAAAGTTACTTTTGGGTAAACACTGCAGCCACAAGTGCTACTAGTGAGTATCCTCAGAGCAAACTGAAAAAGGATTAAAAGGCATAGAGTGGCAAGCTGGATAAAAAAGACAAAATCCAACTGTCTGTTGTCTTCAAGAGACATATCTCACATATAATAATGCTCCGGGCTCAAAGTAAAGGGATAAAGAGCTACCAGGCAAAGAGAAACCAGAAAAGAGCAGGAGTTGCTATTCTTTTATCAGATATTACAGACTTTAAACCAATAACAATCAGGAAGGACAAATAAAGCATTACATAATGATAAAGGGTTTAATTCAACGAAAAGACTTAACTATCCTAAATACATATGTATCCAATATTGGAGCACCCACATTTACAAAACAAGTTCTTCTTGATCTACGTAAAGACTTGGAGAGTCACACAGTAATGAGGGACTTCAACACCCCACTGACAGGGTTAGATCATCAAGACAGAAGACTAACAAAAAATATTCTGTATTTAAATTCTACCCTTGACCAATAGAATTTAATAGACATCTACAGAAGACTTCACTTAGCAACCATAGAGTATACATTCTTCTCATGTACACATGGAATATATTCTAATATCAACCACATGCTTGACTATGAAGCAAGTCTCAATAAATTTAAAATAATAAAAATTGCCGGGCGCGGTGGCTCAAGCCTGTAATCCCAACACTTTGGGAGGCCGAGACGGGCGGATCACGAGGTCAGGAGATCGAGACCACCCTGGCTAACACGGTGAAACCCCGTCTCTGCTAAAAGTACAAAAAATTAGCCGGGTGAGGTGGCGGGCGCCTGTAGTCCTAGCTACTCGGGAGGCTGAGGCAGGAGAATGGCATGAACCCAGGAGGCGGAGGTTGCAGTGAGCTGAGATCCGGCCACTGCACTCCAGCCCGAGCGACAGAGCAAGACTCCATCACACACACAAAAAAATAATAATAATAATAATAATAAAAATTATATCAAGCATATTCTTAAACAGTAGTGCAATAAAAATAGAAAACAATATCAAGAGATTTTTCAAAACTGCACAAAACAAGAAGATATTACAATCTTAAAATTATATGCACCTAACACTGGAGCTCCCAGATTTATAAAAAAAATACTATTAGACCTAAGAAATGAGATAGATAGCAACACAATAATAGTGGGGGGACTTCAATACCCCACTGATAGCACTACACAAATCATCAAGACAGAAAGCCAACAAAGAAATAATGGAGTTAAACTATACCCTAGAACAAATGGATTTAACATATATTTACAGAACATTCTCCCCAACAACTATAGAATGCACATTCTTAACATCAGCACGTGGAACATTACCAAAGATAAAACATACGATAGGTGACAAAACAAGTATCAATAAATTTAAGAAAATCAAAATAATATGAAGTACTCTCTCGGACCACAGTGAAGCATAATTGGAAATCACTCCAAAAGGAACCCTCAAAAGCATTCAAACACATGGAAATTAAATAACCTGCTCCTGAATAATCAGTGGGTCAATGATGAAATCAGAATGGAAATATGAAAATTATTTGAAATGAATGATAATACTGACACAACTTATCAAAATCTCTGGGATACAGCAAAGGCAGCACTAAGAGGAAAGTTCACCGCATGTTCCTATTCATAATGGGGAGTTGAAAAATGAGAACACATGGACACAGGGAGGGCAGCAATACACACCGGGGCCTGTTGAGTGTTGGCGGTGATGGAAGTGAACTTACAGATGGGTCAATAGGTGTAGGAAACCACCACGGCACACGTACACCTATGTAAAAAACCTGCACATTCTGCACATGTATCACTTAAAGTAAGAAAAAAAAAGTCCAAGACTAGATGAATTCACAGTTGAGTTCTACCAGACATTCAAAGATGTATTGGAGACAATCCTACTGAAAAAATTCTGAAAGACAGAGAAAGAGAGTGTATTAGTCCGTTTTAATACTGGTATAAAGAACTGCCTGAGATTGGGTAATTTATAAAGGAAAGAAGTTTAATTTAATCACAGCTAAGCATGGCTGGGAAAAACTCAGAGAACACAATTATGGCAGGAGGCAAAGGGGATGCAAGGCACCTTCTTCACAAGGCAGCAGAAAGGAAAAGTGCTGAGGAAAGGGGGAAGAGCCCCTTATAAAACCATCAGATCTCCAACAAAATTGACAGA
>NW_012117477.1:1992064-1999574 GCF_000951035.1 Colobus angolensis palliatus
ATCAGATCTCATGAGAACTTTCTATCACAAGAACAGCCTAGGGGAACCACCTCCATGATTCACTTACCTCCACCTGGTCTCTCCCTTGACATGTAGGGATTATAGGTATTAAAATTTAAGGTGCGATTTGGGTAGGGCCACAAAGCCTAACCATATCAGAGGTAATCCTCCCTAAGTTATTTTATGAAGCAAGTATTACCCTAGTACCTAAACCAGGAAAATACGTGAAAAAAGATAACTACAGATGAATAAATGACTAACATAGATGCAAAAATCCTGAACAAAATACTAGCCAACTGAATCCAACAGCACTTCAAAAAGATGATAATACATCATGATCATGTGAGTTTCATCTTGGGGGATACAGGGATGGTTTAACATATGCAAGTCAATAACTGTAATACAGTACATAAACAGAATTAAAAATAAAAACAATATGATCATCTCAATAGACACAGAAAAAAGCATTGGATAAAATCCAGCTTCCTTTTATGATAAAAGCCCTCAACAAAATAGGCCTAGAAGGGACATACTTTAAAGTAATAACAGTCACGTATGACAAGCCCACAGCTAATATCACACTGCACAGGGAAAAGTTGAAAACATTCTCCCTGAAAACTGAAATATGACAAGTATGTTTACTTTTACTACTTATATTCAACATAATACTGGAAGTCCTAGCCAGAGTAATCAGACAAGAGAAAGAAATAAAGAGCATGCAAATTGAAAAAGAAAAACTCAAACTGTTGCTGTTTGTTCATGATGTGATTGTATAACTAGGAAACCCTAAAGACTCATCCAAAAAGCTTCTAGATCTGATAAACAAATTCAGAAAAGTCTCAGCATGCAAAATCAATGTACACAAATCCGTAGCACTTCAATACACTTACAATGACCATGTAGAGAATAAATTCAAGATCTCAATCCCTTTTGCAATAGCTGCACAAAAAGGTGAAAGATCTCTACAGGAAAACTAAAAAACACTGCTGAAAAAAATCTTAGATGACATAAATAAATGGAATCACTTTCCATGCTGATGGATGGGAAGAAAATGACCATATGGCCCATATTAATCTACAGATTCAATGCCATTCTCATCAAAATACTATCATCATTCTTCACAGAACTAGAAAAAACAATCTTAAAATTCATTATGGAATCAAAGAAGAGCAATACTTAGCAATACTAAGAAAAAGGTAATATGTGAAGGCATCACATTACCCAACTTTAAACCATACTATAAGGCTATATTTACCAAAACAGCATGATACTCGTATAAAAATAGGGGCATAGACAAATAGAGAATAGAGAACCCAGAAAGTATTTACAGCCAACTGATCTTCAACAAAGCATACAAAACCACAAATTGGGGAAAGGGCACACTATTCAATAAATGGTGCTAGGAAAACTGGCAAACCACATGTAGTAGAATGAAACTGGATTCTTGTCTCTCACCGTATACAAAAATCAACTCAAAATGGGTAAGACTTAAATCTAAGATGTGAAACCATAAAATTTCTAGATTACATCGGAAAAATTCTTTGGGACGTTGGTTTAGGGGAAGAATTCATGATTAAGACCCTAAAAGCAAAAAATAAAAAATAAATAAATAAATAGGACCTAATTAAACTAAAAAGCTTCAGCACAGCAAAAGTGATAATCAGCCAAGTAAACAGACAACACACAGAATGGGAGAAGGTATTTGCAAACTATGCATTTGACAAAGAACTAGTGTCTAGAATCTACAAGAACTCAAACAAATCAGCAAGAAAAAATAATAATAATCTCATCAAAAGTGGGCAAAGGATACGAATAGATGTTTCCCAAAAGAAGATATACAAACAGCCGACAAACATGAAAAAGTGCTTGACAGCACTAATCATCAGAGAGGGAAATGCGAATTAAAACCACAATGAGAAAAACATCTACTGCTGCAACAATGACCATAATTAAAACATCAAAAAACAATAGATATTGTTATGGATGTGGTGAAAGGGAACATTTTTAAACTACTAGTGTGAATGTAAATTAGTACAACCACTACGGAAAACAGTATGGCTATTTCTTTTTGAGTCTCTCTCTGTCACCCAGGCTGGAGTACAGTGGCAAGATCTCAGCTTACTACAACCTCCACCTCCCGGGTTCAAGCGATTCTCCTGTCTCAGCCTCAAGAGTGGCTGGGATTACAGGTGCCTGCCACCATGCCTGACTAATTTTTATACTTTTTAGTAGAGACAGGGTTTCACCATGTTGGCCAGGCTGGTCTCGAACTCCTGACCTCAGGTGATCCACTCGCCTCAGCCTCCCAAAATGCTGGGATTACAGGCATGAGTCACTGTGCCTGGCTGGAGATTTCTTAAAGAACTGAAAGTACAACTACCATTCAATCCAGCAATTCCACTACTGGGTATCTGTCCAAAGGAAATAATTCATTCTATCAATAAAACACATGCAGTCATATGTCCATTGCAGCACTATTCACAATAACAAAGACGTAGGTGCAACCTAGATGCACACAAACAGTCAATTAGATAAAGAAAATGCTGAATTATAAATATACCATGTAATACTACAGCTGAGAGGTGAAACCAGTTGGACTTCTGAGTTGGGTGGGGAGTTGGAGAACTTTTCTGTCTTATAAGAGGATTGTAAAATGCACCAATCAGCACTCTGTAGCTAGGATTATAAAACTCACCAATCAGTGCTCTGTGGCTAGCTAGAGGTTTGTAAAACGGACCACTCAGCATTCTGTAAAATGGACCACTCAGCACTCTGTATAATGGACCAATCAGCACTCTGTATAACAGACCAATCATCAGGACATGGGTGGGGGATAAATAAGGGAATAAAAGCTGGCCACCTCAGCCAGTAGTGACAACCTCTTGGTCCCCTTCCACCCTGTGAAAGCTTTGTTCTTTTGCTCTTCACAGTAAATCTTGCTGCTGCTCACTCTTTGGGTCCGTGCCATCTTTAAGAGCTGTAAAGCTCACCTATAAAGCTCGTCAAGACCACGAACTCATGGGAAGGAACCAACTCCGGACACAGGGCCATAAAAAAGAGTAAAATTCATGACCTTTACAGCAACATGAATGGAGCTGGAAGCCATTATTCTAAGCTAAGTAACATAAAAACAGAAAACCAAATACTGCATATTCTCACTTATAAACAAAAGCTAAACACAACACACATGAACATAAGGATAGGAACACTAGACACTGAGGACTACTAGAAGGAGAGGAGTGGGTGCAGGTTTTAGAACCACCTGTTGAAAGCTATGACTATTGCCTAGGTGGTGGGATTGTTGGGACCCCAAACCTCAGCATTACAACATGTACCCATGTTTCAAACCTGCACATGTACCCTTTAATCTATAATAAATGTTGAAATTATTTTCATAAAAAATAAAAAAATGCTTTTTACTAATAGAGCACTTTAATTCTCAATGTCTCTAATGTTTTAATTACAGTACACTATGTAAATATTCATTTTTATAGTTCTTGAATTTCTTTATACATTTATAATTTACAGTGAAAATAATTTTTAATAACAAAAATTGGCAAAAATGTTTGGAGGTCACAGCAAAATTATCATTACTGATTGTTATGATTACTTTGAAATTTCACTTTATATGGTTATTATTGCTATCATGTATTTCCATGCAAGGTGAAAGCTTCCTGTATTAGGTGTGTGTAATCATATTTATAAAAACATATTATTTCATATATATTCACTTAGCCAATAAATTCTTGAGAATGGGAAGAAAATTGATGAGAAGCAGAGAACACTATTATTTTAAAATATTTAAAAAATTCTTACTGAATTAGTGCTTGCCTACAATTTCTGTATTTTAAAAACATAAACAAAAATATATTACTTACACGTTTATTTCTATGAATTGGAGGAGACAGGATGGTGTTCTTCACATAACACACCATTCTATTCCTTGAGGCTTAAAAAACTAAAATCCAGGGTTGGGTGTGGTGGCTCACACCTGTAATCCCAGCACTTTGGGAGACTAAGGTGGGCGGATCACGAGGTCAGGAGACCAAGATCATGCTGGCCAACATATTGAAACCCCGGCTCTACTAAAAATACAAAAATAAGCTGGGCATGGTGGTGTGCGCCTGTAGTCCCAAGTATTCAGGAGACTGAGGCAGGAGAATCGCTTGAACCCAGGAGGTGGAGGATGCAGTGAGACAAGATAGCGCCACTGCAATTCAGCCTGGGCAACAGAGCGAGACTCTGTCAAAAAAAAAATCCAAAAATCGCAACCAAGTGTCCTGTATTTATGACCTAGGTCATAAAATACTATTATAATTTCACATCTTTAATCTGTTAGAGGTAGAAGTACAACAGAATTCCCATCTTTCCGGAGGGTAAAAAGGATAAAAATGTTTTTTTTCCTTTCTCTTAACTGATTAAAAGGAAATAGCTACTAGTCTAATCAAGGCTTAATCTTTCCCTCCTATTAATAAGTGGATATGCAGTTCTACTTACTGTGTTCAATGACCATACATTTGAAAAAATAAAATTGAACTTTCCAAGTAGCTCACCTTCTGTTCAGAACTGCTCTCGCCTTTTTTATTTATTTTATTTATTCTTTTTTTTTTATTTTTTTTATTTTTTGAGATGGAGTCTCGCTCTGCCACCCAGGCTGGAGTGCAGTGGCGCTTTCTCAGCTCACTGCAACTTCAGCCTCCCTGGTTTAAGTGATTCTCCTGCCTCAGCCTCCCAAGTAGCTGAAACTATGGGTGCGCACCACCATGCCGGCTAATTTTTGTATTTTTCATAGAGACGGAGTTTCACCACGTTGGCCAGGCTGTTCTCGAACTTCTGACCTCAAGTGATCTACCCGCCTAGGCCTCTCAAAGTGCTGGATTATAGGCATGAGCAACTGCACCGACCTGCTCTCACCTTTTAAACTTCATTCATTAGATTCCTATCTCCTCACGTTATGATATTGGGTGGGAGGGGTTTTCTAACTGGCAAAGAGATGGCAGTTTTGAAAGAAATGTTTATTATATTGACTTATTGACACCATGTTAAAAGAGATGTGGAATAAATATGGGCATTAGCTAGCATCATATCCCCCAAAAAGCAATGCAATTATTTGCAATCACACAAGTGAGGCTCATGGGCTGGGAAGTTTTTCTCAGAGCCTTTATGTGAAAGGATAAAATAATACTCTTGTTTCTGGAACCAATAATTCAATATGATGTCTTCCTTCAGGAGCAGTTGTCATCTAAGAAATTTACCTAAATCATAGCAACAACAAAGTCTGTCATTTCTTTCATTATTCTATTCCTGGCCTGGCTAGATAAGAGCAGAAAGATAATTAAGTCAGTGATGAGTTGCAAGCACGATGCCATTTCAGCTATTAAGAAATATACTGAGGAGTACATATATAGACACATGTTGTCAGACCTGTGAGGGGCATCATTTTAACTTCTTTTCATGCCCTGTCTGATGGATAAACATCCATCCTTCAGTACTGCAGTGGAGGTAATTATATGATAAATAGATGGTAGGTAGATAGATAGATTTGATAGATTTATTTTAAAACCAAAATATTGTTTAAACATAACCTGCTTTTTACAGTAATTTTTTTCTGAAAATAGTTCAGATGAACATGGTTATCTTTTAAGAATGAAAACATCATCAGTGATGATAGAATGTTTTATCACTATTATTGAAAACACTTTTTTTTTAACTTTTAAGTTCAGGGGTACTGGTGCAGGTTTCCTATATAGGTAAGTTTCCCTCATGGGGGTTTGCTGTACAGATTATTTCATCATTAGTTATCAAGTCTAGTACCCATTAGTTATTTTTCCTGATCCTCTTTCGAAATCCTCCTGCCCTCCACCCTCCAGTAGACACCAATGTGTGTTGTTCACCTCTATGCATCACTGTGTTCTCATTATTCAGCTCTCATTTATAAGCGAGAACATGTGGAAAAACACATTTTATAATCGACCTTACTGATACCATAGAAATTATGACAATACACTGAATATTGCCAGTATTATAAGACATTAAACATGTTTGTATATTATATACAATAACAGAAATGTAGCTAAATGTCTCAAAAATGCAAATAAACTAATGACGCACATAAAATAAAAAATTCATATTAGGGTATTGATATATATGTAAAAATGTTTGCATAAATGGGCGTTATCTCCAAAAGTCCATAGTCCTGCCTTTCCCATCTTGATTAACATTATATGTAGAAAGGCTATAGCGTTCTAAAGTTTTTTTAAAAAGCAATAGATTAGGACTTGCTTATATTTTCTTTATGTTTTTCTAATTTTACGCAAAAGGAAAATAATTTTTATCATTCTATTTTTCATGAATTTTTTGAAGTGTATACTTTTATCGTAAATGAGCTCAGCAATTCGTCTTTCCTTATCTGTTTCCTCCTTCCATGTCTCCTGTGTGCCCGGGACTATATATAAAATTACATATGTGAGCCATGACATAAAGATTATATTAATATATATGAACAAATTTTATGTATATAAATACACACTAATATTTTAACAACATTGGATTATACTGCTTATTACCATTTTAAAATTTATATTTAAGTTAATACAGTGTTCATATTTTAAAATAATTTAAAACAATCTAATTCTTATAGATTAATATATATCTATATCTCTATTTCTAAGTTATTAGGCCAAAATGGTGATCCCTTTGATTAACTACTTCTATATAGTCACTTAAATTTATTAGTATTAAATCATTAATAGTGTGGAAAATATCAACCTTACATTAACTCTGGTAAATAAAACTGAGTAGATAGCATCACGAAAATTTCTGATTATTTTCTGCAAAAAATTTCCTAGAAGGTTACTGCATAGAAAAGCATAAACATTTCAAAAATAAAAATTTCTGATTTTTACTTCTAGTTAAGACAGAGTAATTCATGTCTGACTGTAAGAATAGACAAGACCCGGAATAAGCACCAATATCTTGCTTCTTTTTGCCTGATTTCATTTTAGTTTGGTTGACAACAGAAGCTTAAAAAAATCAAGCAAAAACTGTCAGAACCAACTTTGTCAAAACTCTGGAAAACAGTCAAAGGTTGTCAATAGCAAAGCAAATGCTGAATCAAGGAAAAGGCAACTTGAAAACAGTAGGAAAGGTTTGTGATGCTTTGTTTGCTCTTGTGCCACTCCTTCCCCAGCACTGCATCTATTCTGAATCGGGCAGAGGTTCCCAGCCTGGGCCCTTGGGCCCTGGTTTTGGAGAGGGTAGAGAACACTTCTTCGATAAAGAATTGTGTTTGTAAGCCTGTAATCCCAGCACTTTGGGAGGCCAAGACGGGCGGATCACGAGGTCAGGAGACAGAGACCATCCTGGCTAACACGGTGAAACCCAGTCTCTACTAAAAAATACAAAAAACTAACCGGACGAGGTGGCGGGCGCCTGTAGTCCCAGCTGCTCGGGAGGCTGACGCAGGAGAATGGCGTGAACCCAGGAGGCGGAGCTTGCAGTGAGCTGAGAT
>NW_012117477.1:1999769-2013947 GCF_000951035.1 Colobus angolensis palliatus
GAGCTTGCAGTGAGCCGGGATAGCACCACTGCACTCCAGGCTGGAGCCTGGGCGACAGAGCAAGACTCCGTCTCAAAAAAAAAAAAAATGAGTTGTGTTTATGTCTTCTTATCTGTCTGGGGCATAAGCTGGTGCAGAGTCGTGTCATATCTTCTCTGTGATAAGTGAATTCATCTCACAGAGTTACAACTTAGTCTTCATGAAGCAGTTTGCGGAGAGTGTTTTCGTGGAATCTGTGTTTTTTTCCCTAACTAGGAACCTACTTGAGGAGAAAAAGCTGCAGGCATTCCTCAAAAACATTACAAGGTGAAGGAGTATCCCACAGCAGCTTGAGTAGGTCCTCATGACATATAAAAGACTAGAAATCTGTGAGGAAAAGCAGAGGAGAGAGTTTCTTTGGGAATTTAGGGCATTAAAAACTGCCAGGTTTATTAGAACGTTTATTAGAACGTTTATTAGAACGTAAAGCCGCATGCATGCCCAGGACAGGAAAGTTACTCAGAGAAGAGCTGAGAAGACCCAGAATTTCACCTCTGAGTGCCAGGCAAAAAGTGAGGGTGAAGACAGAGTTGTGAATGGCCTGGCTACATGGTGAAAGGAAGCCTCAGCACAGAGCTGAGTGGCAGATGAGTTCTGGGTTTTTTTCTTCTTTTGTTTTCTTTTCTTTTTCTCCCCACCTCATCTTAAATATTTGGCAATCATAAAGACCTATGACTGAATACTGTTTAAGGGTTTTCTTCATCATATAGGCAAAGCTGCTGATGGATTAGAAACTAAACTGTCTTGAATAAGTACTAGTTTTGAAAAATACAGAGTTCAAAACAACCGCTTAATTTGACTAAACTTAGAAATAACCACTATGGGGGAAATTTTTTAGAAAGAATAAATTTTTTTCATATGAGGAGAGAAAAACAGGATACAAAGGATGCCACAGGTTTGAAAACACTGCCTTTCTTATATCTACCCTCTTTGCTTTCAGGGAAATTTTTATGTTTGCAAGGGGAATTCAGGGGCATCTGTTCTAGGTAGATATTAATACTTTCAATTCATGATTGATACATTTGGAAATGAGAAAGAAAAATAAAAGTATGTCAGGGGAAAATGTGCTTTGCGAGTTGAAAGGGGTTGTTAATGATGTAGTGTAAAGAATGAGTGCAAAGCTTTCATAACTATATCTACATTGCTACCATAAAAAATATGTCTAAAAATGTTCCTTCCTCTTAAATTAAAAGTTAATTTCATACAGAATATCCAGTGAAAATGAAATGCAAGACAAAGCACTGACTTCATCAGAAATTAGGTCAAACTAAAAAAAATGGATGATTAAAATTTTCTGCTAATCGTCTCTAGATATGATTAAACTATGCTGAATGTAAAACACCACATATATTTGAGTCTTCTGAGTTAAATGCAAAAGTATGGGGTCCAACTGAAAAAAGACACATGTTATTTAGTATATTAAATTTCCGTAGCAGGTGTATGCAATGAGGACAATGAAAAAAAAATCAGCCCTTAGTTGAACCTACTAAGAGAAAGATAATTTTGTTAGAATTCACTTTCTGCAGTATTGGAACTCACTTTGTGCAATAGTAGGAAATCTAAGATTCTCTCATTGCAGTAAACGAATTATAGATTCCTCTGTTCACTGGGTTTGTAATAATTAGAGGATGGATTAGTCACATTTTCTGGCTCACTTAATAAAATTCACAATAATTCATTTCATTTTTGAACTACAGATAGCATGCTAATTTCAAATTGTTGCTGTCTCTGTCAACTTAATAGTCAATTCCTTATCAAATAAGTATATAAACTGTCATTAAAAATTCACCAATAAATAAACTATAGATAAATCTGAACAATCTATTAACTGCTTGGTTGTAATTACGCTGCTGAGACATTTACAAATACATAGGCAACAAACAGCTTCCACTTTCCCTGTAGTATTTCTTTGCCTTCTGATGACCTGTCGTCCATTCAACTAAACATGGTCTTGCTGCTACTGGAAAAGGGCTTTGAGAAAAATCTGCGAATTCCAAAATAAAAAGAAAGAACAAACTGTAAAATTACGGAGAGCTATAAAAGCAGAATGCAGGGCAAGACTCTTATGATGTGCTAGACTGTTTACAGGTAGCTCTTTCTCCCAAAATATTATTTCCTTTCATTACATGGAAAATTTTCTTTCATATTGCAGCTCTCTCATGTATTTTACAAACAGAGAAAATTTTGAATTAAAAAGTAATTTTTGAATAACCAAATTGATCTCCTAAAAACTGTAGGGGTCAAGGTACAATCATTGCATATTTGTACAGATTAGGTTGATGAAATTTCTAAATTTCTAATGCCTAAATAGCTCAATTGAAAATATACTTGACTTAAAATTTAAATAATTGCAATTAAACACATTTTTAAAATCTAGAATAGAAATGAATTTATCAAATTTCTGAATATATGAGTACTTTTTAACTTGATAGTAATTTTAGAAAAAGAGGTAAAATTTGATTGTATTCTTCAAATGTAAAATAATCTGTATGCCAGTGTACATAATTAAATGCAAAGAACATACTGGAAAATAATAAATATGACAAAGTTTGATACCCTTCCAATTAAAGACATCATTCAAACTTATTGAAAAGTTAAGCACTGCCACATAAAAGGACAAAGAATAACAGCTGGCCTGAAAAGTAAAACAAAAGTACTGGTGAATATAGAAACTATTGCAGTTTTAGAAGTAATTGCTGAAACACTGATTGAAAGATTATGAGATACTAATTTAAGCATCAGATTAGTATTTATAGAAAGTCTTACAAAGCTGGTGAGAGTTTTATACATGACATTTTCATAGGGGGATTATGAGAATAGAAACAGCTATAAACATTGTGAAAGCAGTTCAATAATATGTTTCAAGATATTTTCCCTTCTGTGTCTTTTTACTCAGTGATTCTACTTCTTTCTGTCTGTGTTAAGAACATAACTAAAACATGAAGGGTATGTCCATTATGATAAATAGTAAAACACTGAATGTAATTAAATACCTACCAATAAGGAAATATTGAATTATAATACATCGATAAATGAATTATAATGTAATCATTAAAATTATCTTCATCAAGCATTTCTAGAAAGAATGAATGTTTAGTCTATATTATTAAGTGATAATAAGATATTAAAATATGTGCAATAAATATATACAGAAAAAATGAAATGAAAACCTAAAATATTAACCATGATAATTTCTTTTTAAAAAAAATTTATTGGTACATAGTAGGTGTATATATTTGTGGAGTATGTGAGATATTTTGACACAAACAATGCATAATAATTGCATCAGAGTAAATGGGATATCCATCATCTCAAGCATTTATCATATGTTTGTGTTATAAACATTCCATTATTTTTAAACATAAAATAAATTATTGTTGACTGTAGTCACCCTGTTGTAATAGAATGTATATGCTTTTAAAAAATTAACTTTCATACTTTTCAGTATTTTCCAAATTTCATTTTTCACTATGTGTTAGTTTTATATCATGTATTAGCATTCTTTAACAGAATATTAACTAAATATTGTTTAATTTTGGTTAAAACAGTCTTGGTGCATGCATAAACTCATGAATTCAATCGACAAATATTGAAAGTATTTACTATGGGCTTGGCACTCTCCACACCTTGAATTTGAATTGTAAACAAGATATATGTAAGTCCTGCCTTTATATAGAGTTTATATTCAAGTGTGACCAGAAAATATACAGAGTTTTATTGGAGTAAAAAATGGAAAATAAGAATGAATAAGTAAGTAAATGAGAAAAATGGATATATGGACTTTATTCAGTTTTTAAAAGAGGAAAGCAGAGAATATTAGTGTTCGTTTTAAGACCTTAATGGATGTAAGTATTTTTTGTTGTTTTTATATCAGCAATAGTGGAAGTATTTTAATGGAGTGGGAGAAATGGACAATGTAGAAGAAAACATTCCAGAGTAGGTTATAGAGGATGAAATTTAGAGTGTAAATCAAGGGGCTTAACTCTGATGCAAGACCAGAAGTTATTTTTATTGAAATAGTTAGAAGCACAGAAAATATATGTATAAACAGTATCGGATTTATAGACGTAGTCTTGGGAAAATAAGAAAATTGGACCAATTAATTCTAATTTTTTCAATAAGGCATATGATTCAATCATATGAGTGACCATGTCAAGTTTGGTGTTCGGGTTTAAAAAAATAATAATATGGGGTGTTTGGAGAGAGTAAAGAAGTTGTGAGTTTAGTTGTCTGGAGAAGTAGAAAGTGAATTTATACCAGGAAATGTAGCAACATGGCTGGAAACTTGATTTATGATGTGAAAGTACAGGTGTATTTTTACTATCTAATTATATGACTTTAGTCAAAGAAAGCTTAGCTGCTCTTGTTCAGATGTGGATAATTGTGTTCAAGATCACTAGGATTCAGCTAGTTACTGGAATGATTCACAAATAAGAGCATCACTTACTAAGCAAATGCTTACCAAACGTGCTTACCAAAGAAGCACATGAGGACAGGAGAAAGACAGTAAATGATATACTTGATACACTAGAGTTCTCTCTCCAAAATTTATACCCTTTCAACAGTTTTTAAGATAACGTTGGTTGTTAAGGATATTTGAAAAAGATATGAGCAGAAGCTGTGGTAGAGCAAGACCAGGATAAAACCACTAGAGGTCTTCTGAAACTAGCATCTTTCTAAATGTCTGATCTTCCCCAATTCTCCCTTTACATAATTTCTCCCTGAGTCGTGCATGCTAGAATTTTTCTCTACCTGTGCAAGTTTAAGGTAGAGTTTAGGGTAGTAAAATAGATGAGATATTATATTCTTTCTCACAGAGTCTACAAAAGACAAAGAGAGGCATAAATCTACCTGATCACATTTGACACTGCAAGGTAACTGTCTAAATTCATGTGAGAATAAAGTGTACAGAGTGGTAGAATAATTGAATCTGTCTCACAGCAATAGAGAAGATTACATTAATTTTTGTGCTTTTAGATTTTCTTGATTTAAAAACTACATAAATGTCATCTTATTAATGAAAAAACAAAACAGTGGAAAGAAAATACTGTATGAAATGTATTCTTGAATCTTGTCAAATAAGATTGGCACAAAGAAGTAATCACTTTATCAGAGCAAGGGAAACCTAGTCATGGAGCTAAATGAATAAATAACTTGTATTAAATTATTTGATAAATACTCAGGGTTTTGTACGTATGATTTGGGTTAGTGGACCTTTAACAGACACTCCTATCTCTCATTCAATCCCTATCCCTCCCTAATTGATTTTAGAAACTCATTCACAAATCTCTCCCTTCTTTATCTCTGTCAGTTTTTCTATGTTGCCCTAGTCCTGAAAGTAGAAGGTGGATGGGAGCCTTCAGCATCTATCCAACTTGAAAACAAGTAAACTTAAAATGTACTGAACTACTCAGCTATCCCATGGAACACAGACTCAAAATTAAAATATCTGTACTAAAAAGAGAAAGAAAGGACATTTTTCAACGGATTAGTCATTTAGAAGCATGTTAACATGTGACCTCTACAGATGTTTTTTCTTCTGAAAATGTACTGCTATTAATTACATTACTCACTGCAGTATGACAACACCTGGCCATGTAAGATCCTCACCACCTGGGTACTGTTTGAAATACTTTCCTTCAGTTTTATCTCATCCATCTGTTTGTTCATTCAATGTGTTAGAAACAAGTGTTGGTGATCAAAAGAATAGTAAGTATTCACTCACTGCAGAGTCTGCAGATTATATTTGAATTGTTTCGATCCAGACTGACGAAGAGAGTTAGGAACAGGAAATTCCAAGCACAGAAAATAACAAATAACAAACAAGTAATTAAACAAAAACAAACAACTAGAGAAAAGGTGAGATAAAATAACCTATCGTATGTGTTTCCACTAGAGGTAGAGGTTGTGGTATAATTGTTTCATGAGATATTATGAACATATGAAATAAAGCACTATCAATGTGTGAAGAAGAGAAGGGGAAACATATGACATCATTAGGATGGAGAATCAATAGGACTTGATAAGAGCTGCATATGATAGTGAGATGAAGTGGCAAAAAAGTCCAAACATGTTGTATTAGTTCATTCTCAAATTACTATAAAAATAGCTGAGACTGGGTCATTTATAAGAAGAGGTTTAATTGGCTCATGATTCTGCAGGCTGTGCAGGAAGCATAGTAGCATCTTTTTCTGGGGAGGCCTCAAGAGGATTCCAATCGTGGCAGAAGGCAAAGGGGAAGCAAGGCATCTCACATGGCAGCAACAGGAGCAAGAAAGAGAGCAAGAGGGAAAGTGCTGCAGACTTTTAAACACCGGATGTCACAAGAACTCACTCTCCATCATGAGAACAGCACTAAAGGGGTATGCTAAACCATTCATGAGAAATCTACCCCATGAGGTCCCTCTTCCAACACTGGGGATTACAGTTTGACATGAGCTTTGGTGGGAATATGGCTCCAAATTATATTATTCCACCCTTGGCTCCCCCAAATCTCATGTCCTTCTCACATTTCAAAATACAATAATGCTTTCCAAATAATCCCCAAAGTCTTAACTCATTGTAGCATTAACTCAAAAGTCCAAAGTTCAAAATCTCATGACTGACAAGGTAAGTCCCTTCCACCTATGAGCCTGTAAGTTTCAAAAAAAAAAAAAAAAAAAGTTACTTACTTCCAATATACAATTGGGACACAGGCATTGGGTAAGTACTACTATTCTGAAAGGGAAAAAGAAACTGGTCAAAGGAAAGCAACCACAGGCCCCAGTGTAAATCCAAAACCCAGCAGGACAGTCACTAAATCCTAAAGTTCCAAAATAATCTGCTTTAACTCCATGCCCCACATCATCCAGGGCACACTGATATGGCAGGTGGGTTCCCAAGGGCTTGGGCAGCTCCACCCCTGTGACTTTGATGGATTGGACCACCATGGCTGCTCTCACAGGCTGGCACTGAGTGCCTGTGGCTTTTCCATCTGTCAGTGCATCTACCATTCTGGGGTCTGGAGGATGGAAGCCCTCTTCTTGTAGTTCTACTAGGCAGTGCCCCAGTGGGGACTCTATATGGGGGCACCAACCCCACATTTCCACTCTGCACTGCCCTAATAGAATTTCTCCATAAGGGCAACACACCTGCAGCAGCCTTCTGAAATTTTGGCAGAGGCTCCCAGACCTCAGTTCTTGTATTCTGTGCACCCACAGGTTTAAAACCACATGGAAGCTGCCAAGACTTAAAGCTCGCACCTTATAAAGCAGTGGCCTGAGCTGTACCTGGGCCCCTTTGAGCCAGAGCTGGGGCTGGAGTGGCTGGGATGCAAGGAGCAGTATCCTGGGGTTATGCAGGGCAGCAGGGCTCTGGGGCCTGGCTATGAAACCATTCTTTCCTCCTAGGCCTCTGGGCCTGTGATGGGAGGGGCTGCAATGAAGGTCTCTGAAATTTAAATGCCTCTTAGGTCTTTTCCCCCACTGTCTTGGCTGTCAGCACTTGGCTTCTTTTCACTTATGCAATTTATACACCCTTTCAGAATTCTTACTTTGAAAATGGGCTTTTATTTTCCACCACTTGGCCAGGCTGCAAATTTTCAAAACTTTTGTTCTCTGGCACCCCTGTAAATAATCAGTTACAACTTTAGGTCATTTCTTTGCTCATGTACATGAGATAGGTTGTTAGAAGCAGTCAGGAAACATCTTGAAGGCTTTGCTGCTTAGATATTTCTTCTGCCAGATATCCTAAATTATCACTCTCAAGTTTAACATTCCACAGATCCCTAGGGCAGGGTACAATGCAGCCCAGTTCTTTCTAAGGCATTAAAAAAAGTGACTTTCACTAAAGTTCCCAAAAAGTTCCTCATTTCCATGTGAGACCTCATTAGCCTGGCTTTCACTATTCATATCACTACAAGCATTTTGTTCATAATTATCCAATCAGTCTCTAGGAAGTTCCAAACTTTTCCTCATCTTTCTGTCTTCTTCTGAGCCCTCAAAACTCTTCCAACCACTGCCAGGTACCCAGTTCCAAAGTTGCTTCCACATTTTCAATTCTCCTTATAGCAATGCTCCACTCCTTGGTTCCAATATTCTGTATTAGTCCATTCTCACATTACCATAAATACATACCTGATATTGGGTAATTTACAAGAAAAGAGGTTTAATTGACTCATGGCTCTGCAGTCTGCACAGGGAGTGCAAACCCTGAATACCTGAGACAGGTCTCAGTCAATTTAGGAAGTTTATTTTGCCAAAGTTAGGGATGCACACCCATGACACAACCCCAGGAGGTCCCGAGGACATCTGTTCAAGGTGTTCCAAATACAGTTTGGTTTTATATGTTTTAGGGAGACATGAGACATCAGTCAATATCTGTTAGTTGAACACTCATTTGGTCTGAAGAGGAGAGACAGGTCAAAGCAAAGGCAGAACAACTCAAATTCGGGAAGGGACTTCTAGGTCATAGATAGATAAGAGATAAATTGTTGCTCTTTTGAGTTTCTGATTAGTCTTTCCAAAGGAGGCAATCAGATATGCATTTATCTCAGTGAGCAGAGGGATGAGTTTGGTTAGAATGGGAGGCAGCTTTGCTCTAAGCATTTCCCAGCTTGATTATTCCCTTTAGCTTAGTGATTTTGGAGTCCCAAGATTTATTTTCCTTTCACAGAAGCATGGCAGCATCTGCTTCTGAGGAGGCCTCAGGAAGATTCCAATCATGGCAGAAGGCAAAGAGGGAGCAAGACATCTCACATGGTGGGACTAGGAGGAAGAGCACGAGTGAGGAGGGAGATGCTACACACTTTCAAAAACTGGATCTCGTGAGAACTTACCACCATGAGAACACCACCAAAGGAATGGTGGTAAACCATTCATGAAAAATGCACCCCCATGATCAGCCACCTCCCACCAAACACCACCTCCATATTTGGGGACTACAGTTTGACATGACCAAATCTCATGTCAAACTGTAGATTTGGTCAACTACAAACTACAGTTTGTAGATCTCATGTCTTTGGTCTGATCTCAGGCCAAATCTCATGTCAAACTGTCCTGATATAGGACACAGATTTAAACTATATCACATATACTGGGTGACTGAGTGGGAAGTGATGCTATTTGTCAATACACACAAAAAATCATCAAATATTTTGCTTTGTTAGTTTTTTATAAAAATGCTGGGACTATTGAGTGAGATAGCATCTTAAGCCCTTATTATTTTGTACCTTACATATTGGTTCCACAGATATTAAGACTAGAACCCTGCACAGGGCTCAGAACAAGTGCCAGCTTCAGGATTTTGCCTAGGGCCAGCCCTGGGTACTAAAGAACTTGTGTAATTTCCATAATAGGATTTTAATGGATATAACTCCATAGGGCTTTTTTTCTTTCTTTCTTTAACAAAAAAATTCCATTATCTCATGTAATAGCAATATACAAGTGTTAACAGCATGTATTAGGAGAAGAGCCTAAGGCTGTTTTTACACATGGAATACCAGGGGTGATTGCGGTATCATTTCTCTTACAACTTGGTCAGACATAGCTCCTGGATGCAGGGTAGGTTAGCAGGCCTGAAGGAAGCCACAGCTGACTGTATTTGAAGAAAATAGAAAAAAAAAAATCCTGTGACTATTTCTACCAGAGAGAATATTAATGACAGTCTAAATATTTTTTAACCCACAAACTGAAATACTTTAAAGCAATTCAGGTTAGAGATTGTTTGCAAAGCAAGGTGAAAGACCTGTTACTTGCGTTTCCTAAATGGAATTGTCTTAACAATGTGAACAAGTTAAATGTATACAAGTAACAAGAGAAGTGTGTATTTATTATTACATAGATTTTCCACAGATATTTATCGCCAAAATATGTATATACACACAAATAATATATATAATTGTAGATGACACAAAAATCAAAAAAAAAAGAAAAAGAAAAAGAAAAATAATCAACTGATGGGTCTACTGCTCAATTTTCAATTTATTCTCTGTCAATGATGGCACATTTAACAAATTCAGTTCTTGTTTATTGAGTTTTCATATATAATGAATTACATTTAAATGTAATCCTACTAACCTTTTTCCTGTTTGATTATGGGAATGATTGCATAATTACTAATGATAATTACCTCATACATGTATAAAATACCATCTGATTTTAATGAAGAATGTTAATAGTTTCATCTTTAGATACTGTAAGATAGAAATCCTCTTCAAACCACAGTGTGAAAGAGTCAAGTCGTATTGACTGACTCAGAGGACAAAGAAAAATTTATGGTCAATTATGATAAGGATTCCGAACAAGTTGAATTCTAAAGTTATTTGATTCAAAATTCCATTTTACTTTGAAAATTTTCAAGCACCAATTATACTTAAATATTTATGTATTATGGCTGGAAATAACAATTGACATGAGCTTGTATCACTCTATAATAAATATATACTTAGACCTTATATTAAAAAGAAAAGCACAGAAGAAAGCAAACCAAAAATAACATTGGCCATAAAGGAAAACATAAACAGATATTAAATTGTAGAATTAATAAATATATTCAATATATTATATATTGTGAATATTCAATATATAGTATTTAACATATTTATTGAATACAATAAATAAATGGTTACATTTCATTTTACTAAAACATTTATCAGTTGATATTCCTAATAGAACTCTATAAATTTTGGGTCAATTATTGCTCATGTAGTTACATAGTGCCAAACACCTAGAAATCCACACTAAATTCTAACTAGAAGTCTCACCTGCTACTGTATACTTTTGAAGCTTCTAGACCAAAGATATTTAAATAGTTTTCTATATTTCCTTTGATATTCAACCTTGATCAATTTTTATTTGAAGAAGTAAGTGTAAAATCCCCAGAGTCCCCTAAACAACATGGTTAGATATTCAAGCACCAATTCAAACAAAATAAATTCCCATTTACCAAAGAAAATGACGTGAACATCTTCCTTTTGTGTAAATACATTGATCATTTTAATTATAAATTATGAGAAAAGTGAAGTGAATCATAGCATTTAGTATATAATGTTTGTATGTGTGTGTGTGTGTGTGTATTCACAATTTAAAATGATGCAGGTAATTGGTAACAAAATTATAATAAAGGTGACTTTGAAATGCTGAATATACATTCGAAAATGCATTTTTTTATGTTAATATACTCTTTAAACATTGGGTCAGACTCAGCAGCTCATGCCTGCAATCCTAGCGCTTTAGGAGATCAAACCTGGAGGATTGCTTGAGGCCAGGAGTTTGAAATAAGACTGGGCAATATGGCAAGATGTTATCTCTAATAATTTGTTTTTATATTGTGCAAGTCATTCATGCCCGTAGTCCCAACTATTAGGGAGGCTCAGGTAGTAGAATCACTTAAGCCCAGGAGTTTGAGGTTATAATAAGGTATAATTTCACCACTGCACTCCAGCCTGGATGAAAGAGTGGGAAACTCTCTCTTAAAAAAAATAAAAATAAAAAAAATAGTGTATGTATGTATCAGGGAGACCGAGGTATACTTCAGGGAAATAACTGCTGTAGTTTTTATTATAAGAATGGGTCCTAAATTAACCGACTAATTGCCATGTAGAGGTTATAAGAGATTCCTGGAGCAGCAATCCACAGAAGTGATAACCCAAGTGAGGTAAGAAGAATTCTCTTGGGATTTTCAGCCAATAGTCAATAGATGTGCCTGTGCGACAATATCAGGAAGAAGAGAGAAGGAGAGGAGAAGGGAGGGGGAAGAGAGTGGAGAGGAGGGGAGGGAAGGAAAAGGTAGGGGAGAGGAGAGGAGAGGAAAAATGGGTGAAAGAAAGCATGGACTCCCTGCAGACAGGTAGGAAGGAGACTTAGTGGGTGAACCTGTGCTGGACAAGTATTAGAGAAAGGAGTGGCACTCAGAAGTTTGGGAGCTTGAGGCTACATGATGTACATATCTTTCAACATCTACATTTTACTACAGTCAAGGAAACTTCCCTTTATTAAGCAAAAACAAAGTAACTGTGCTTATGAGATTGCATTCAAATCTTCTAATTTTTTTCTTTAATACACAGGAAGGGGATCATCACACACCGGGTCCTATTGTGGGGAGGAGATAGCGTTAGGAGATATACCTACTGTAAATGAAGAGTTAATGGGTGCAGCACACCAACATGACACAGGTATACATATGTAACAAACCAGCACGTTGTGCACATGTACCCTAGAACTTAAAGTATACTATAAAACAAAAAGCCAAAAAACACACAAAAAAAGGAAAAAATATTGAAATATAATGTATATAAAATAAATGTATCCATTTTAACTGCTCAGTTCCATGAGGTTTTACAAATGTACACATTTGTACCACCACTAGCATCAAGGTTACGGGTGACTCTTAAATCCACTTTATTCATTGATTCCTTTTTTTAGCCACCTTTTAAAACTGAGCTTTCTATAACTTTACAGAAGACTTGCACACACACACACACGCACAAAAAATCTCACACTTGAAAAAAAACAACATCGCTTTTCTGGAAAAATCCCAATCACTCATGATTGACAAAAATTGCTGAATGTATTAAAAAAATTCATGTCTGGATGAATAACAAAAATAATAAAATTGAGATTTGGAAAGAATTCTCTGGGATAGATACAAAGTATTGAAAATTGAAACTTGGAAAACATTCCATGCCATCTGAATCACAATTTTCTGTTGCTTTATGCATTTATGTCTAATTTTTAATGCAACTTTTTTTTCAAATTGGATTAAATAATGTGCAGGCATCATTTACCATAATAATAAAAGAATGATCTATGGAATCATAGTATTCAGAAGAGTACACAAATGAGAGAGAAGGAGAGAAGAGGTGTGGGTGAGTGGACAAGAACAGATTGACAAAAATATCTTTGAATCTTCTTTAACAATACCCATCCTGGTATTGAGAAGGGCAATTCCTTTGACCTATACATTTATCTAACAGCATGTAGACAGGATTCATCTATGTCTGACATTTTTCTTCTTCACACCGACACAGCAATGTCCTGTCTATTATTGGATAATTTGAGATAATGGATCATCCATGCTGATGATTTTGTGAAATTTGCTACATTCTTGAAAATAATTTTCACATTTCAAAATAAAGAGATTTAGCAAATTATTGATGGGTTGAAATGCAACTTTTTAATGTTATTGCTATATTTTCATATGGGAACTAGTGATCATCCTTTTTCTTATGTAAGAAATAAGAAACTATGTAACAACCTTCACTACTGTCAAATCCCCAAGCACTTTGATGTTTGGTTGACACAAATCTGATCAGCATAACCTTGAAAGACTGATTTTTAATGTATTTGCTGTTAAAGGAGAAATGCTACACTTACCTCAAGATGATCACAAATCTGCAGACATAGTGGGAAGCCAGATGGCCGAGTCACTACACCTGGGATGCCATTGGTCTGTCGCAGCATGCTACAGCCTTCCAGCAGGTGCTCATCATACCCACTGGAGGACATTGTTCACATACCTAAAATGCACACTGCAAAGAGTAAGGGATGCTTTATAACCATCCTAACCAGGCCAGGCAAAGATGGGTGTGGAAGTTGAGGCATTTACTTTCTCCCTCCCTTTTTCTAGTATATACTTATGTGATGGTCAATACTGAATGTCAACTTGATAGGATTGAAGGATAAAAAGTATCGTTCCTGGGTGTGTCCCTGAGGTTGTTGCTAAAGGAGATTAACATTTGAGTCAATGAGCTGGGAAAGGCAGACCCACCCTTAATCTGGGTGGTCACAATCTAATCAGCTGTCAACTAGGCTAAAATACAAGCAGGCAGAAAAATGTGAAAAGAGAGACTGGCCTAGCCTCCCAGCCTACATCCTTCGCCCATGCTGGATGCTTCCTGCCCTCAAATATCAGCTGTCAACTAGGCTAAAATACAAGCAGGCAGAAAAATGTGAAAAGAGAGACGGGCCTAGCCTCCCAGCCTACATCCTTCGCCCATGCTGGATGCTTCCTGCCCTCAAATATCAGACTCCAAGTTCTTCACTTTTGGAACTCTGACTGGCTCTTCTTCCTCCTCAACCTGCAGATGGTCTATTGTGGGACCTGGTGATTTTGTGAGATAATACTAAATAAACTCCCCTTTATAGGTAGGTAGGTAGGTAG
>NW_012117477.1:2019152-2019615 GCF_000951035.1 Colobus angolensis palliatus
TAAAATAATTAGAGATTGAGGAGAATGGCAACCAGGGGTCGTGAGGGCAAAAGGTGAAAGGAGTTTCTCTTTTCATTTTGTTAATACAAGACTGACCTTTGAACTAAGGAAACTATTATGGATCAATATAGCACTAAATTATAAAATATTATTAAACTCTAATGACACGTTTTTTTAACTGAAGAAATTCTGCTCTGCTCTTTCAGGCATAGATCTTGCTGGTTCAGATGTCTACATCACGTGTGAGCGTCTCTTTCGGAGCAAGTCTGCACAGAAAGAGTGGTTGGTATGTCAATAACTCTCCAGATTGTGTTGCAAACACCATCTTCAACTCTGCCATTTTTCTCTTGGTTTTGAAAAACCCAGAGAATAAATAAGAGGAGGACAAAGAAAATCACTTAGTGACACTGTCCACCAATCCTGAGAGCGTTTCTGGGTAGGAGCAGCCTGCTTTTTTTTTTTT
>NW_012117477.1:2020975-2028527 GCF_000951035.1 Colobus angolensis palliatus
ATAGTACATATATATATATAATATTTAAATTAATTGGTCCACCAAATTAGATGTAAATAACATTATTGAAAATTATATATATCAAATAATAAATGACATCATTATCAATAAACATTAGATTATCAGTATTCTCATAAAAAAGTATTTCTACACAATAGATTATTTGTTTATATTTGCAAGTTGAATGATATTTTTGTTATGAGTAAATGACCATCTAAATGTCAATATCCTTATGCCTGTCATAGTTTCTGCCAATTGTTCACGTGCTGTGCTGATAAGGCAGCAGTATGGGTGCTGGTACATATCAACCTTGTTTTTGAGATATGTCCCATATCTCACTAATTGTCCGCATATTGTGAGCAGTTTATCCACTGGTTGTGATGAAAATGAAAGCATAGCTAGGTTCAAAGATTCCCTTTAATAATCCTATGCTCCAGTTTCTCTCAATTTTAGTGTTACAGAAATGAATACGTTTCTTATTTTCTCCGTGTAAGTTTCTTGTCTCTAATCTTTAATGTAAGGATGTGCCAAACATTTGTGTTTTAAAGGAATAAAAGCTGGCATTGAATAAGATGCAAGGGGCAACAATGCCATAAAATAAATCATTTAAATTTAAAAATAAAGCCCATCTGGCAACTGCCAGTACCAACAAAAAGGAACCACAACAAGGAGAGCAGGAGACACTCTTCAAAACAGGAAAAAAAAATGTGGCAATTGAATCTGGGGGCTTGTGTTTTCATCCTCATTATATTTCTCTTTGGAGTGGGGTAGCTCTAGGCAAAAATTTAAATGTTGGATTGAGCAGTATTTTTTTCCTGTAGAATGTCTCCAGGGAATCTCTGAGTGTGTTCCAAATTCAAGCCATTGTAATCTCCTTGCACGATGAGACATATGGAGCGGCAGATTTGTGCAGGATGGTGTTGTGCAGATGTGGGATGGTGATGATGCTATGCCATGGAGCTGAAGATAGCATCTAGGGGTGTTCAAAACTATCAGTTTCACTCCTTGGTTTGAAAAAAGTAGAAAGACATGCAACTTGAGAAAATGATCATGCCTAGAGGAAAATAGCATAATATTGAAACACTTAATGGTCAAATGGAAACTGAAAACAAGTTAGGCAAAAAAAAAATCTGGATTGATAATAGAAATCATACTTGGTATGTGTCTGAAATGAGGTGTGGCATTTGAAAATGTGATTTTTTTCAATATCTTATCTCACTGATATCTTATTCAGATTGCATATCTAAGTGGTGGTGGCGGGAAAATGTTGATGAGTTAGGGGACAGAGAGGGAGAAAAAAAATTGGAAAAAAAATAAAAAAACCTAAACGTGAAAGTAGAATGGATTTTAAAAAATATTTTTAGAAAATGAGGAGACATATATTGACACGTTCTGTACGTGTAAGAGGAATTTATATGAAACTCTCTAATATAATGTCATTAAGGCTAATGAGAAGACTTTATATAAAAAATAGACATATATAGGCCATTGGGTCAAAATGATACTAAGGAGATTGCATTAGAAGATTCTCTGACATTCTAAAGCGAAAGTCTAAAATTTTCCATTTAAGACAATTTTTAGAACTCTGTCTAGCTCCTCAAGTTACTTCACCAAAATTCAAGTTGGCGGGAAAGAAAGAGTTGGCATTTGGACCACTCAGAAAGCAAAAGACTAAATATGTTTACTTTCCAACTCATTTATTCATACATCCTATGAGTATTGTGTACAAACCACGGACCAGTTATCAATATAGTAATAATGCCTGTTTAATGCCTTAAAGATCAAGGTTAATATAAAGCAAACAGCTTTATTCTTCTTAAGCTCTAGATTTAAACATTCAAAATAGTACTGTTTTTCCTATTGAGAATGTCAAATTATAAACTACAAATTCAAGTGATAATTTTGTATTGTTAATGTCAAAGACATACTTTTTGATTTTAGTTTGTTTAGTCTCAGTATGAGTTACTTGTGGGATACTTTAATATAATTCTGGCACAGAATCTGCTACAGATTTCAGTATCCTCTATTTTCATTTCACTAAATGTATTAAACACAGATTAATTGAGGCCAAATTGCATGTAGTCTAAGATGCCAAATACTTGCATAGAAAGAAATCATATTGAGAATGAAAAGTAATTCTGCTAAGAGTTGTTAAAACAAAGAAGAATAACTGTACACATTTTTACTTTAAAATACAGAAAAAATATGTGCCAAGAAGTTTTGTAATAATATTTTTTCAATTATAAAACCAATATAAAAAAAATACATGCCTGAATAGTATTGTGGCTCTTTACCCTTATGAAAGTGTTTAAACCATCAAGTGATAAAATTTAGGTGAAAAGACATTATAAGTTAAAATTCTGTGTAAATTAAGAACAGCATTACTAGAAAATTTTAATGTTGTACATATGTTGTCAGAAGTGATTAAGGTAATTACATACTCCAATTATTTTGCTTTTTTGCAAATATATCCAGTATGTTTTTTGAATGAATCTCTTTTTATTATAATTATGTCATATGTAAATAGGCTGTAATATTTAAATGTTCCTTTTAATTATTACTGCACATATATATTGAAATTTACTGCAATTGTATCCAAATCTCATTTTTAGGCATAGATAATAAAGAGAAGAATAAGGTAAAATTTTGCTCTGAGTACATTTTAATGGGGAAAAGAACAGATATAAATGCATCTAATTTCAGGTATTGATAAATATATGAAAGTAAGTGAAAACAGGGTGAAGTCTGAAGTGTGATAATCAGAGGCAAAGAAAAGGTATCCAATTTCAGATAAGGAGTTCTTGGGGATGCTTGCTGAGAAAGTGAATTTTGAGCAGATATTGGAATGAAATATGATGGGAATTCAACAAATGAAGCTGAAAGAAATAGGAGATG
The DNA here is from genome assembly GCF_000951035.1 of Colobus angolensis palliatus. Lineage (NCBI taxonomy): Eukaryota > Metazoa > Chordata > Mammalia > Primates > Cercopithecidae > Colobus > Colobus angolensis. Next base: position 2,023,871 of record NW_012117477.1, read on the forward strand.
GTGATGAAGGGTCAGAAAGGAGTCAGATCATGTCCACAGTTTGGGATTTACTATACTTGCGATGGAAAGACATTGGCATCTTTTGGGCATGGGAATGGCAAGATATGATTTATATCTTGAAACTCTCATGTTGAAGCCTATTGTGGTTTGTTCAACAATAATTGACAGTGACTGGAAGTAGGATGATAGCAGCTGAAATGGGGAAAATATCCAGTTTTAGAATGCATATTGCTGGTAAAGTGAAGAGAACATACAAGTACAAAGGAAAGAGTAGAATTGGCATCACCACTCCCACTTTTAAAGGCTGAGCAATTTGGTGAGTGTTGGCATCATCTGATGATAAAGAAAATGCTAGAAGACCAGCAGGTGGGAAAAATAAATAATTTGTTGTTAATCAGGGTATGTTATGTCTGAGATAATTATTAGCCTATTAAAATTACAGGTGCAAATGTTGGCAGGGCTAAAAATATAGACTTGGAACTCTGGCAGACACATCTTCTCTGCCTGCCATGATTTCAGCTGCAGCTGCTGTGGACAGCACACTGCAAGCTCATACACACCTGGATTTTTATGAAGTTTATACAGGAACTTCTCCAGTGCCACAGACGTTTAGTCCAGTGTGAAAATACAGCTGGGAAGTACAAGGTGTCTAGTGCCCCTGAGGGTAAACTTCAACCAATGGAGTGCCGGTGTGGCTAATGAGTAAATGCCCTACCTTCCTATCCCTTCAGGTAGATAATTCTGAAAGCCTTCTGAGGATATTTCTCTGGAGGCCCATCACAACTGAGCTTTGCTACCTGTGATGCTTAATTTTATGTGTCAGCTTGGCTAGATCACAGAACTCAGATATTTGGACGAACACTGACCTAAATGATGCTGTGAAGGTATTTGTTAAGTGAAGTTAACATGTAGATTATAGCTTTGAAATAAAGCCATTTATACTCCAGAATGTGGTGGGTGTCATCTAATAAGTTGAATATTTTCAGAGAAAAAAAGACAGAGGTTCCTGATGGAAGTGAAATTATACCTCTAGATTGCCTTGGAAGTTGAGCTGCAACATCAACTCTTCCCTGAAGCTCTAGCCTGCTAGCCTAACAGCACCTGCTGCAGATTTTGGACTTGCCAGCTCCCACAATTATGTGAGCCCATTCCCTAAAAATAAATTCAGTTCAATCTCTGTCTCTCTCTCTTTCTCTCCATACATACATTCTATTGGTTCTGTTTCTTTGGAGAACCCTGACTGATACAGATTTTGGTACCAAAAGTGGTTCTCAGACTGCTCATTCATCCTGAAAACCAAAAGTAGATCTTAAAGAACAAAATCTTAAAAACCCCTTTTCTAAATTGGTTCTGGGGTTTCTGCAGTTGGTTCCCTAGTTTAATTAGATTTAAAAGCATTAATGGTGCATTTCCAGGAGTAAAAGGAGCACTGATAATCCATGGCATGATGTGATGATAATAGAGACATGCAGAATATCTCCATTGGGCTCCTCTAATCAAATACTTAGAAGAGGCAAGGTTCAGGGTGACCCATGTAATACCTTCAAACATCTTTGTCAAGCTAATCTTAGAGCTTTCATTTCACATGGGAACTGGGAATAATTATTTTTACCTTCAAAAGAGTTGTATTGAAGAAAAAAATGAGCTAACCCTTTTGGAATATCTGGCACATAGTATGCACTTACTAAACTGTCATATTATCAAGGTTGCCACTATGGCTTTGTTATTGATCATAAATGTTTATTTATTGTTATCAATTAAGTCACATTTGTTGAATGTTATTTATTAAATTAAATAAATTAAATAATTAAGTGTTCCAAGAACTATTTTTGTTATGGCAGTTTAGTAATGAGATGTACCTGTAATATTCACCTACTCTGTTCTCTTAGAGCTTACCTTCTGTGTTGGAAGAAGGATCGAACAAAACTTAAAAGCACTGTATATATATATTTTAAAGTAGAGCAATATCAAAGGTATTTCTGGTGAGAGAAAATAATAGACCCGGCCAGATTGGAATGGAGGAAATCTATTAGGATGCGATGGATAGGAAAATAGTAGAGGAGTGGATGAATATTCACTAAAGCCAGAGAAGTGAAATCCAGAGTTTATGAGACTGTTAGTTCTTGAGAGAGATTTAGGTAAGTGATTAACTTGTCACCCTGCAAGTATTTACAGGATACCAAGGTTTTGTGATCATCTCTCAGGATCTTGAAATCTGGAAATATTTTGACTCAGTCTATTCAGTTCTCAGGATACAGACTCATATTTCTTTGTTCCTTAAAATAGAAACTCAGTGTAGTGTATTTTGAAAGCAGCAGTATGTGTGTGTGTGTATGTGTGTGTGTGTGTGTGTGTGTGTGTGTGTGTGTGTGTGTGTATATTTATTTTGGATGGAGTCTTGCTCTGTCGCCTAGGCTGGAGTGCAGTCGCGCGACCTCGGCTCACTGCAACCTCCTCCGCTTCCCGGGTTCAAACGATTCTCCTGCCTCAGCCTCCCGAGTAGCTGAGATTACAGGCACGCACTACCATGCCTGGCTGATTTTTGTATTTTTAGTAGAGACGAGGTTTCACCGTGTTGGCCACGTTGGTCTCCAACTCCTGACCTCGGGTGATCCGCCCACTTCGGACTCCCAAAGTTCTGGGATTACAGTTGTGAGCCACCGCGCCCAGTAAGCAGTGATTTTATTCACCTACAATTTGCCCTTCAAATTAAGGACATGCAACTATTATCCAAGTCTCTTCATGAAAATTATATTTTTCCTTTATTCATTTATGTAATAATTTTAAGTGTTTCTAGCATTTAATACTAGGTTTGAATAATTATGAGTTAGCACCATTTCAATAATTTTATATATTGTAGAGTTCACTATGCTTAAATATGATATTGCATCAACTCAAGTTAATACACAAAAAAATCAATAATCTAATAGAAATGAACCAATAGCACCAAGTCTTTGCTCGAGATTTTAGGTTTATTCTCTCAATCCCAATATTTTAATCTATTACTTTTGTGTCAAAATAAATAAAAAGAACCAACATATAATCATTTAAATTAAGGAAAGATAAATAAATCTAAAATTAAAACATTTATTTTAACCATACGGCGTTCTAAATAAAATGGCATTGAATGAATTGAAAACCCTCTCCAAAAACGTGAGGAAAAGAAAGAAAAATAAAAGTAGGGGTGAGTGTTGGGTAATGGGACAGATCACTTTACTGAACTTGAAGTGAAAGGGGAACTAATTACTATGTCAAATAATTTTAATCTTCGTCACAAACTGTAACATGAGGAACCAAAGCAATCTCCAGCGTCAGCCGTCATGTGCACTTGACTTTCCAATCACTATATTAGCATATTTTACATTTACTTGAGAGAAAGCTTTGAATTTCTTTTATCAAGGGACCTTTGCATTTTTTCAATAAGGCAGAAATTATTATGAAAATTGAATTTCACTACTCTCTTGTGAACTAGACTTTTTATTTGCATCAGAGGAAAATTTTTGATTACCAGGAAATATTGGGATCCTTACTTCTTCATTTCATATTTGGTCCTAGGAAGTGCATCAGCCTACTTTTTTACTGCATTCTTATTTGAAATTTGTAACATCAAAGCAACAAATGTTCTCTTAGAGTTTGTTTCTCTGTGATCCAGTGACTCTCCATCACCTTGGGCATTCAGAGAATACAAAGCATGGGGCACCAGGAGCTGCACTGTGGAGCTATTAAATACACTGTCAAATCTTCACATTTGAGTCCATGTGAGTAGCCCCAGTTGTGGCCTTCTTAAGTAATAATGGGAAAAATTACTAGTATTGTTCTCAAATACTCAGCAATTTACTAAGCACTGCTTTCATTCATGTAAAATTGTCAAGTCGAGTGACTGACATGACTTTGCTATAAGAATTTGTATGTTATTACACATTCATTGACTATATGGATTATAAAATAAAAGATAAATCAATAAAATTTTTAAACAGCCTGTTTCAAATATAAAAATCAATTTTTTGGCAGAGAGTAGCAATGAAGCAGGCTTGTTTTCAACAGTAAGCTAGATATTAATATTATAGCAATTGATTTTTAAAAATAAATATACTGTCAAAAATTTAGAACAAGCAGTAATTATTTATTTTGAAAATTCATAAAAAAATCACAGAAAATATTCATTTGTTCATAATGTAACTGAAGTGAATAATAAAGCACCAAAAAGACTGCCCACCTACTTTTAGTAGGAATTATATTTGAAAATAAATACCAAATAGTTCTTTGAATGAACACATTTGTAACTCTTTACAGTATTTCTAATAAACTCATGCCATTTAATTGTAAAAGTTTCTATTTAAAAATCTGTTTACTAACGTGATAATGTGTTTCATAATTTAAAAAACACATAACCTCAAACACATTTACATTTAAGAAGTGGAAAATTCATAAGTACATACACTATTATTTCTACAGAAAGATATGTTTTTAAAAAATTAATTATTATTATTTATTTATTTATTTTTGAGGTGAAGTTTCACTCTGTCTCCCAGGCTGGAGTGCAGTGGCGCCATCTTGACTCACTGCAGCCTTTACCTCTGCGGTTCACGTGATTCTCCTGCCTCAGCCTCCCAAGTAGCTGGGATTATAGGTGCCTGCCACCACACTTGGCTAGCTT
>NW_012117477.1:2029447-2046239 GCF_000951035.1 Colobus angolensis palliatus
AAAAAAAAAATAAAAATAAAATAAAATAAAGAAAAAGAAAGAGAAAAGAAAAAAAAATTCTAATTATTTGTAGCTCATTTTCCAGTATTCTCTTTTCCTCAAGACTAACACATTTGAAAAGAATTCAACATTAAAAATAAAAGTATTATAAGAAAAGGCTCAGAAATGACCCTTGTGGTTTAGGAAAGATGTCAGAAACATTTTACATAATAAAGTATTCAAAAAATATTAATAAAAATAACTCAGTGCTCCTATCATTGATCTCAGCATTAGCTGAGCCAGGATATATGTGTCTAATGGAAGTCAGTCAAATCACTACTTGTCATTACAAAACAGGTCAATTATTCAAAATTAGTAGATGAACTATGTTTTTATATAAATTCCCTTGAGTTGACATTTAGTCTCAACGATGTGCAAACACACACACAAATACACATGCACACATGACCATACATGCAAAAATGTATTAACTTAACCAAAGACAGTATGTATGTGTATGGGCGTGTGTGTGTGTGTCTTTGTGTATACATAAATATATTGCATTTTCATTTTTTAATTAATTTTGGCACATCAAAGAAGCTCATGACCAAGAAAAACCCATAAATAAAATTAAGAAATTAGGGGTCATTTCTCCAAATCTCACTGAAGAGTGGCAGAATATGACACTTTGGCATAAGGATTATTTTAAGATAAAGGCACTTGAAAAACAGCAGGTATGAGAATAGCATTCTAATCTATCCCTTTCTCTTGAAAAGAGGAGATACAAAATCCCAAGTGAAAGATGCCTTACCTATACCAAAGGAAAAATAAATATTCTTTGAAGAGGAGTCTTAGTCAAGATAATTGCGTAAAAACAGGCTGTTAAAATAATTCCCCTCCTCCTTTAGCCTCCTCTATAGGCCCTACTTTAGTAAGTATAGTTACTTACTTTCCCACAGTTGCCTCTCTTTGTTTACACTAATATAAAAGCATTTAGGTTTTACCACTTTTGGGGGGCATTTCCTTTTGAGAGTTCCATGTCATATAAAACAAGTATTAAATATAGTTACTTGCGTGTTTTTCTCCTGTTAATCTACCTTATACCAAATTAATTCACAGGCCCAGTCAGAGATCCTAAGAGAGTTAGAAGTAAATTTTCACTTCCCCTAAACCATAATATTTTGTTTTTGATGAAAACAGCAAGAGAAAGAGGATAGTAACACATGGAGATACTTTCATCTGCTTGTAAAACTTTTTACCCTTCTCTTGTAACTCCCTCAAGAAATGTAACTTTTGCACCACTTTCTTGAAGCAGAACTTTAACTGTAATGGTGTCTTTCAAGACTGTATCTTTTGTTCCTAAAAAGATATCTATACAAGTTAAACTTAATATTGCACACACTTACAAACACATACATATTTGTTGTGAGAAAGCTGAAAAATGTTATGCACGATATAATTTTCCCAACCTCCTGTTTGTCATCCTCCAAATCTAACTTTGAATAGACGTGGTTGGACAAATGCATGTGTTACTACATAGGGAGCTAAAAATAGAAAAAGAAATTTATTGTATCCCGGTATAGTGGAAATTGGATGATTAATATTTTGAGGGCATAAAGCTTATGCAATTAGGGGATATTTTCTTTATGAAAAATAATTCAAACTTATTAATTCAAACCCATATACAAGGCCTTGAAAAGAGCCTGTATAATCCGGGGCTGTAAAGCCAGATCTTCAGTAGATTCATAACCAAGCTACTTGGATGGTATCTTATGCTCTACTCAGTATCTGACACAGTCTTATCATTTGCCATATCCTTTTGTTGACTTTCTATGGCTGTTGTCTTCATGATGTATCACAATCATATTAATAATCAGAGATTATTCCTGACCTTCCTGCTTCAGTGCCTCAATTGAACACATGCACCCATCCCTCCACAATGAAGGAATCTGGAGGTGTTTATAGTTATACAGAATAGCCACTCAATATTTGGAACTTTTTAGACAAAACCTAGGTTCATTAAGAGATTTGGTACATTTGCACTACTCAAAGATACTTTTGAACTGTGACCCAAGGAATATTTAATAAATATAATTAAGTTAGAACAGTAGGGTTTTGTTTTGCTTTTTCAACCTCCAAGTACATGTCCTAGTCTGTTCCCAGTACTCTTTAAATTGCTCTTGATTTTCACCATGCTTTATATTTACTGTTCTTAGAAATTTTACTAAAAACATAATCTCTTAATGTTCATGCTCATTGATTTTTCAGGTCAAAAATGGAAATAATGATTTTCAGTATTTTTAAGGTTGTCAAATCTTCACACAGCCATTCACCAAATGATTGTAAGTTTGAAATACACTATCTGAAACAAATCCTTTCTACTATATAAGAATAGGTCTATGGGATATATTTATTAAAGTTTGAATGCAAATTAAGCTCTGCAAGGTTAAATGACAAGGTTAAGTGTCTAATTTTGCAGTCCTTTTATACCTGGTGAGTGCTAAGACTTCTTAATGATAGGATTAAATAGGGTTTCTAGCTACAAACAGTTGCTTGTCTTTCCCTGTAGGTTAGCCTCTATATTCTGTGCCTATCACAACCAGAGAGGAAATAACTTTCTGGGTCTTTTGTGAGTCTTTTTAAAATGCACAGACTTTAGGGAAATCATATTTTCTTCAAGGAAATGAGGCATGACCAATCACACAAAACGTGAGAAAATCCCTTGATAGATGACCTTTGCCACATGTAAAAGAAACTGTTCAGTGGCTGAGGTTTCATGGATTTCATGCATGGAAATCAGATTTTCTGGCCACCAGTGCTGTTCAGTAAATAAATAATCCATCATTGTGTCAAACAGTTGAAACATGGAGATACTGCCCTTGTTATTTGAATAGACGTTTCGAGTTAGTAAGTTATGTAAACTGTTTGCATGTCAGCAGTTGTGTGAGCGCTGTTCTAGTTTTCACTGTGTAAAATAAAACCACTTCACTTTGGTCGTGTTAACCTAATGGTGAGAGCATTCATCTAACTCTGCATCCACTAATGAACTTTCTGGTGCATGAAGGAATTAAGATGAGAGTTCCCACATGGATTCTGTGGTGCTGTCAGGGCATTGTGCTAAATCATTAGTAGTCAATTCCAATGATAATTTTAAACACACCTACATTTTATTTCATTAAAACCAATAACAGCAGCTTTCTTAAAATATATTGTCATGATTCTCTCTAAATTCTGTTTTAATATTTACATTTAGTACATTTTTGGTGTTATTAGAATAAATCTGATTAAAATTATAGTCCTTGACACCTAGTGATTATTTTTATCTTCATTTAGCAAGTCATATGTACTTGAGGTTATATATTCCATTTATTTTAAACGATTTAACCAGCTTTCATCCTTAATATATTTTAATTCTATGTTAATTATTTTAGAATTTATCCATCATTATCAGCAAAATGTCAGACATGCACACACACATACACACACAACTAACTTTGTTCAGCTCTGTTTCCAGCTAATGGGTCCATTTTAGGTTGCCATTTGGGCTCTGTTTCTCCGAAACAAGAAGGAATATTCAAGTATTTCAACTATGTTTCTGGCATTAAAAACAGAAACATAGTTGAAGCATAGTTATGTTGCTTTCCAGCTAACTCCTACATGCACTTTTGATATTTAAAATACTTTCTTGCTGAAATGTCAGGCTCCTCCTGCCACAACAAAGAGCTTCTCTTATCTCCTAGGGTTTGCAAATAGCACCTCACTTAACAATAGACCTTTTTGCTCTTCCAGAATACAGTGGACACTAATTTGCTTTAGAGCACAAGAAGTATTCATTTCATTTCATTCTCCTAGCGTTTAAAGAAATTAGTCTGCAAAGTGGGTATAAAGTATATATAAAAATTCCAAAAAAGGGGAAAATGGGAAAAAATTAAGAAAACAAGTTTTCATTTCAAGTGATTTACTCAACAGTTACGCTGTTTTACTAAAAATGGTTATACTATAATTATGCCATAATTTAATTTGATCTTTAAAGAACTTTATCTTTAGAAATATTTTCAGATTTATCTTTTAAATGTTAGTCAGAATAGCAGCTTAACTTTATTTTGTTATGATAGAGATTGTTTTGTTTTTTATTAGATACCTACTGAAACCCTATTGTCCTTAGAGATATTTGGTTTCAGGGCTGATTTACTAAAAAAAAAAAAAAAGGACCAAAGGAGCATGAGATTATTTAATTTATTAAGTAAATTAATAGAAAAAATAAAACTGATTTTCAATAATTTATAAGTAAGGAAGAAGGAAGAAATTTAAAAAGTCTGTATCCATGTTCTTGTTTACATTTCAAAACAAATTAATCATAAGATAATGGTTTCCAAATTTGTAAAGTAAAATAATAACCAAAGAAAACTCAAAATTTTCAAGAGTTTATAAGAAAATTGGCAGTTCAGGACAGATATTTATCTCTAACCTCAGTTTTGTTCAGCATTGAAAAGAAACATATGTTTTTGAAATCAACTTATTTGAATTATGATTTACTTTTATTTATCATAAATTTGCCACAGAAAGAGTTTATGTCCAGGAATCAGAAATAAATTGATAATACACAAGGATTTGTCTCAATGAGCATCTATTACTACCAGGCTAATCCAGGCTGAATATTCTAGTTTAACACATTCCCCAGTTTTCTTCTCTAAATTAAAACAATACTATTTATATTTATAGTAAACTATGTCTTAGAACTGTTAATGAATTTTTTCTTTCATTTTTATTGAACAATTATTCCATGTTAAGTGTTCAAAAATGAAAAAAATCTAAAAGGAAAATAAAAATGTAACTACTGTTAACAACATGGTCAATGTGCCACATACGCTTTGATGTTTCAATGCTTATAATTAAAAATTTATAAAAAGAGAAGAAGAAAGCAGTACCAGTTTATGCATACTATTCTATCTTATTTTTTTCCACTTCATAATATATTGTGAACATATTGCCATGTCTGCAGATATAAATGTATGCTGTAACTATATGAAACATTCAGAATGCCATTAACGAAACAGAAGCCTCACTAGGATATTGGAATAGAAAAAGATATATTATAGGGATTCATAAGCTTAAGGGCTGCTCAAAGCACTGGGAGAGTGAAGACTAGAAGGCCATTTTCAGGCAATCTGGAAGTGCAGCCATTGCAGAGAAGCTTCCATCAGTGATTAAAGCCATATGGCAGCATCAGGGATGGAGATTCTGAAAGGAATGCCTAGAGCCACCTGCAAGCCTCCAAAGATCTTTGCTGCCTCAGTACATAAGTGGGTGATCCTCAGGCGGAACATTCAGTGCTACAGGATGCTTGTGTATATCTGCCTCTAGAAAATGAGGGCTCTCCTCTTTTGCCATCGGAATCCAACCTGGAACTGTAGTGAAAAGAGATTATGAGATCTAAACTTTTGGCTTCCTCCCAGAGATGGTAGAAGGGGAAGAGATGAATCTGAATTGACAAAGGACATAAAAATGGGCATTGCCTTTTTAATAGCTTCATAGTATATTGTACTGTAAATTTTTAAAACTTCATATTTTTTCTTTCTTTTTCTCTTGCCTCCTCCACATCCCCACAAACAAACTGTGAGCACCAAGTGATCAAGTTCACCAGTGAATAAGTGTGACACAAGTTCCTCTTCTTGCCCTCCCCTGACAGTGACCTAGTAACATTCAAAAGGACCGGTGAAATCCCTTCAAGCCTTTTCTGATGTACTCTATTCTGAAGTATAAGAAAAACCCTGGCCTGAAGATCTCTTGTGGCTTTTCACTGGCTTGGTTGAGCCTGCTCCTGTGGTGCTCCTCCTCTGGGGTCCCTCTCAGCATACACCACTCTTTCTAGAACCTGTGAGCATAATAAATGTTGTTTCCCTGAGTCTCTCCCGTGTCCTGTCTTGGGGACACATCTGACTGACCACTACCAAAAACAAAACCAAACAAAACAAACAAAAAACATACACATACACATAAAACATACATCATAATCTATATGAATTGATATAGCTTTCTTAGTTAATGCTATTTTTGGAAATATATCTAATTTTTGCAAATTTTAAGTATTGAAATGAGTATTCATAAGTGTTCTATATAAATGGCAAATATATATATATATATATGTGTGTATATATATGCCTGCTAAGGCTATTTCTTAACATTCAGAAAAGTAATATAAAGTGCTTTATTTTGGAAAATAAAAATCAAAAATTTAAAAAGAAATGCATAATGAACTTAATTTTCAATTTGGGTTTGGGTCAACAATGTGAATCTCCCAATAATTGTCAAAATTCAATAATTAATACATTATTTCATATGTCCATTTATCCAAAACAGCCTTAAAATTAATCTGTTTTGTGGGAAGTATTGTGAAAGTTACCCAAAGAGAAGAAAATGTGTTTATGATGAAGTTGCTGTCATCTAGACACTTATAATCAAGTTGGTAAGATATGATATAATTTGCTATTTAAAGCACACGTGCACACACACACACACACAAATTCAAGCCTGGATATGTATCTAAATATATCAAATTTTTAAGTTGCTATTTTGATTTTTTTCAAATATACAGATGTATCTGAATGCAGGGATTGTAGCTGAGCACAATATCAGGCGACTGTATAGATCTGATTACATCGTAATTAAATATTTTGATGGGAGATTCTAACTATTTTAGGGAGAAAAGTACCCAGAGGGGGGAAAAATTGATAAAGTATGTCAAATTTTCATTTCTTTTAAAATATAAATAAATTTTAAAAATATTTATGTATCATTTCTTGGCTATTCTGGATCTTATTTTTTTGTTTATACTCCTTAAATTGTCTAATATTTAAAATGCATATTGAAATAATTACATAGAAAAACACCCTAGTCAACGATTTAAAAATGTTTACCTTATGCATTCTGCTAACTTAGAAAACTAGATTCTTTCAGAAGATGTTAAATGAGAGAGAGAGGAAGAATGTATATTTAGCATTTGAATTTCAAATATCATATTGACATAGCCCTTATAATCACACATTAGTTTTATTCTACTGTTCACCTATATTTTTAGGAGTTTTGTGCCTTAAAATGCAGTTTTACTGCTATTGTTATAGGCATTTTTTTTTTAAGAAAACAACCAATTTTTTGCTCTTTTGGTATAACAAAAAACACAGATATCTTCAGTCTTTGACTATATAATCCTCAGCATGAGGAGCAATCCTTTCATTAAAAATAAATAAATAAGGAAAGAAGAGCCTGTATTCTGTACCCTGGAGAAATCCTGACTGTGGCTTGATACCCAAGAAGAAAAGCCTTTGAAATGAATCTAATGTCACATTATTGAAAATGTAGCCGCACAGATTAACTTTTTTCACTCTGCAATGGCTTACAAAGCTTCAAATGCCCAGAAATCTCCTAAACCAGACCATTTAAGGAATCTAACTAAGCTTGCACGGTTTTAAGCTTTCCGACTTTGAATGTTAGCTTTGAAGTTTTGCCAAAACCTGACTGTAGAAGAGTTGCTTTTAAATGGAATTCATGACACTAGAATTAGTGTTGGAGGTTCAGTATGCTTAATAATGATCTTGACCATGCAAACCATAGACAGCCATCACATATGGTATCTCTGAGTTAATAATTCTCCAAAGATAAGATGTGTAACATCCTGGCTCCAGTATTTATTTATTTTCCATCTTTATACATTTGGGGCTTTGGATAATGTCCAACCTAAAGAGCCAATTTTCTTAATGGCATATGGCATTTGTCCATGGGTAAGAAAGCATAGAAAGGAGAAAGGAAAAAAGTTTATAATGGTTGAATTACAAATGTCCCAATATAATATTTCTTTTCTTTTCTTTTTTTTTCCTTTTTTATTTAATTAGCTGAAAATCCTATAGCAAATTTCTGGGCAAAACTCCACTGTCAAGTGTTTTTCTGCCAACTCCCAACCAAGACCAATTCTACTTCCATACACTTTCCTGGACCTTTATATAAACAAATTTATCCTCAAAGAATGGAGCTAATTACAAATCATTTTTCATATTGAGGTATGCACTTCATTTTAATTTGAAGACTTGTATTTTGCCACTTAAAAATATAAAAAATTATCATATGGGTCTTCCTTCCTATCCTAAATTGGATTTAAATTTCCACCCAAGAGGAAAAAAAATCCTCAAGTCTATATGATTTGATGGCAAAAAGAATCACATATGGGGAGATTTATTATTGCCCTCATTTCTCCATACTTTCCAAGAAATCCACAATGCTATTTTTAGAGTATATGTTTGGCATCTGTCACAAAATTAAAGAGTAAGAATGTGGCCTGATAGGGTTTATAATTCTGCCAACTGAAATATTTAGTAATTTTAATAAAAAGAGGCAGGTAGATATATTTGAAAAGTACATACAAATAAGTTTTAATTTGACATACCTATTATTTTATGAGATATTCTTCTAATATGTGGTTCTAGGTAACAAAAATGATTTTGTATTTTAAATAATATTTTTAATCAATTATGAGTGTGTACAGCAAGTTAAAAATCTTTTATGAGTTTGATCTGAAAAAACAGGTAACAAATAAAGAAGAAAACCTACATTAATTTTCTATACAATTAGTATCTAAGTAATCACATTTATACAATCTGTCTATAATAGCAAAATATTTTTGTTATTAGCATATAACATAAAACTCAAAGAAAATACTTAATATTTATAATATTTTCTAATCGCATTTCTATATCGTTGTTTCAGCAATTATAATGGAGATTAGAAAATAATTCTGATATGTGTACTGACTTGCTGTAATAATTTTCCTAAATTTTTTAAAATCTAGAATTCATAAATAATAAATTGACAAGTTGTTAAAAATGTGTATCATGACTTCTTTTAAAAATACTTTCAATGTGTAAAATCAAATGAGATAGTTTACAATGCTTGGCGTCAATGAAATTATGCTGTTCTTAAAAAATGTAAAAGTTATATGTAAAGGAATAGAGCATCTAAAATGTTACAAATTGATTTTGTTTAATAATCAGTCAACATGAATATTTTGCATCTGCCAGTGCAGAAACTCATATGCAGACACACATAAACACACATATAAAATACAAACACATATTCATATAAGCATACACATTTTCTTTATATTTTTCTATAAATTCTTTGATTGTAAGTCTTCCTTCCTTCCTTCCTTCTTTCCTTCCTTCCTTCCTTCATTCCTTTCTTCCTTCCTTCCTTCCTTCCTTCCTTCTTTTTCTCTTATGAAGAATGTAAGATAATTTCAAACAATTATATTGCTTAATGGTATGATTATCCTTGCCTTTTATGTCATTCAGCAATTACTCAGCACTTATGCTGTCTCAGCTTTGGTTTTCAGTTTTGGTGATATTTACATGAAAAAATGCCCCATCTTTGGGAATGACAAAGGCCTATTTTTTAGATAGACACAGTGACATAAAACAAGTGCCATAACTACAACTCAGTGTGTTTATGTTGTAGGTAAATTTGAATTATTCAAATGTGAAATAGTGTGATGTAAATTATTAATAAACTGTCACTTTATATAAAATATTTTAAGTAAACTACATCAATCACAAATCAAGTTGATCAAATGTACATAACTTTAAAATTTATAGGTAGGATGAATAATGAACTTGGCTTAATCTCTTGACTAACGGTTGTGTCAATTTGACTGTTAAAAATTTACCCACCATACTTTTCCAGGTTTGGGTTTGAATTACTTGAGTTTTTCCAAATGAAACTTCCCAATAAAGCTCTCAAAACTAACAAAATGAGACCTTTTTAATAAAAGGTATTGTTAAGGAAGTAAGAATCTAAGCCAACAGAAGGTTGCCATAGAATGCTTTGAGATGAAATAATTTTTTAATTAAACATGGGAGTTTTTGGTCCAGTTTTCCTATTCAATTAGGTAGAAGAGACTTCATCATGCTGAGAAATAAGCATATACTGACACAGCATGTTGAAAAATAAGTAGTCCAAATAACTACTCTGGAGAATGAGAAGAGTGATGGGCAATTAGACTACTCAGATAAATGTTAATAAAAGACTAACACAAATGAATTTGAATATATGATATTGATGATGTTGATGTTATAATTGAGAGATTAAGTTCTTATCACCATTTCTCAACACAAAACCTTATAAACATTTTTAAAATTCTTCACAGAATCAAAATGGTATATGAGATCTCTCCCTATCTAATTGATTTTTTTAGGAACAAAAGTAAAATGTATTCATGTGAAGTAAAAGGGTGAAAATGACTCCATTCATATTAATGATAAATACTGGTAGAGACTGTGCATTCCCCCTCACCAGTGCTTAGTAGAGTAACTTGCAAAAGTAAGCATTTAATAAATGATTTTTGAACTGAATCACATTTTATTTTATTAACTAAATCAGTTGTAATTTTTTAGTACTTTTTTCCAGTTTGAACATTTCCTTTCTTGTTTCTATTTATAATTAATAATTCTGTAGCTCTGTAAAATAATTCATAGTCTCGAGTTTCAAATCTAAAAAATTCTGCTTTACCTGTTTCCAACTTTCTTTTGAATATAAAAAAATTTAAGTGTAAACTTATATTTGTAATTTTAAAATGTTTAATATTTTTTCTGGCTAATAGTAAGTATTCAATGAGTATTTTAATATATCAACAGAAATAAACCCTTCATGATTTGCTTTTAAATTTTAAATCCTTTCTTACAGATTGCTATTAAATTATAAAATGTCTTAAGAATGCAGTAAGTACCAACAGAAGAATATATTACTGAATTTAAATTGAATTTATCATAGCAATAGACAATCTAATATGAAACACAGAGATAGAAAAGAACTTTAAAAAAGTGTAAAGAGCATCATTGACCCGTTGAACATTTCCAGTGGTCTAATATAGTATAGTTGACATCCCGAAGGAGAAGAATATGGGCTGAAAAAATACTTTAAGAAATAATGCTTGAAATATTTCAAAATTCCATAAAACTATAACCCTAAGTTCTAAGAATTTCAAGAAACTCTAAGCACAGGAAATAAAAATAAAACTAAGCCAAGGAACATCATGATCAAATTGCTCAAAACCAGAAATGTAGAAGAAAAATCTTAAAGGAACTAGAGAAAAAGACATTTTATCTACAGAAAACACAGATAGGATTGACAGCAGCTTTTTCATTGGAAAAATGCAACAAAAGCAGACAGTGGAGAAATACTCTTAAATTACTGAAAAAATGTCAACAGAGAATTCTATACACGGTATAAAATATATTTTATAATTGATGGCAAAACAAATACTTTTTTAGACATATAAAGTCTGAAATTATTTATATTTAGCAGATCCACACTATGAAAAATGTTAAAGGAAATCCTTCAGGCAGAAAAAAAGTGCAGAGTTGTGTTTCTACAAGAAACAAAAGGCACTAGAAGTGGTAACTACAAAGACAAGTATGTATAGTTTTTTTACTATATAATATTTTTAAACAAAATAGTCTATTTAAATAATAATATAGATGTAGTGTGGTGTTTATAATATTAAATGCACAATGTATGGAAATGATAACATATACGCTGGAGGAGTTCTTATTCTATACATGAAATGTCATAATATCAAATGAAAGTAAGCTATGATAATTTACATATAAATCCCAACCCAACCTCTAAAATAACAAAATAAAAGTTAAAACTATTAAGCCAGGAAGAGGAAACTTTAGAAGACAATCAATTAAAATGAAAGCAACAAAAATAGAAAACAAAACTGTATGAGGCAAATAGAAAATCAGTGACATAATAAAAGTCTTAAATCTCACCATCTCAGTAATTTAATGGTAAAGAAATGCTCTAAACAACCGCAGTACAAAGTCAGAGGTAAAACTGAGAAAAGAGAAATATCCAGTTATTTCTTGCCTATGAGAAAAACACTTTAAGAATAGAGATACAAATAAGTTGTAGGTAAAAAGGAGGTGAATTAAGAAATACTATGGTAATGCAAGTTTAAAAAATAAGGCTGAATAAGCTATATTATTTTGAGAGAAAGTAGATTTTAGACCAAATAATTTTACCAAGAATACAAACCATCTTTTTTTTCATCTTTCCTTTTTTAAAACCTTTATTTTAGGTTCAAAGATACGTGTACAGGTTTGTTATATAGGTAAACTCATGTCACAAGGGTTTGCTGTACAGATTATTTAATCACCCGGGTACTAAGCCTAGTTGTTAACCCAATAGTTACTTTCTCTGATCCTCTTCCTCCTCCAATCCTCCACCCTCAAGCAGGCCCCAGCGTCTGTTGTTCCCCTTTTTGTGTCCATGTATTCTCATAATTGAGTTGAGGACACGATCTCTTTCTTTTTATGGCTGCATAGTATTCCATGGTATATAGATACCACATTTTATTTATTCAATCTTCCATTGATGGGCATTTTGGTTGACTTCATGTCTTTGCTATTGTGAATACTGCTGCAGTGAACATACATGTGCATGTGTCTTTATGGCAGAATGATTCATATTCTTTTGGGTATATACCAGTAATGGTATGGCTGGGTTTAATGGTAGTTCTGTTTTTAGCTCTTTGAGGAATTACCACCTTAATTACCACTTACCAGCCTTCCAAAATAGCTGAACTAATTTCCACTCCACCAACAGTGTGTATGTGTTCCTTTTCTCTACAACCTAGCCAGCATCTGTTATTTTTTGTCTTTCAATAACGGCCATTCTGACTGTTATGGGATGGTATCTCACTGGGGTTTTGATTTGCATTTTTCTATTGATCAGTGATGCTGAGCTTTTTTTTATATGATTGTTGGCCACATATATGTCTTTTTTTGAAAAATGTCTGTTCATGTTTTTTGCACACTTTTTAATGGGGTTATTTATTTTGTTCTTGTAAACTTGTTTAAGTTCCTTATAGATGCTGGATATTAGATCTTTATCATATGCATAGTTTGCAGATATTTTCTCCTATTCTGTAAGTTATCTGTTGACTCTATTGGTAGTTTCTTTTGCTGTGCAGAAGCTCTTACATTTAATTAGATACTATTTGTCAGTTTTTGCTTTTGTTGTGATTGTTTTGGCATCTTTGTCATGAAAATATTGCCCATTCATATGTCCAGAATAGTACTGCCTAGGTTGTCTTCCAGGGTTTTTATTGTTTTGGGTTTTATATTTCAGTTTTAATCCATTTTCAGTTGTTTTTTGCCTATGGTGTAAGGAAGGAGTCCAGATTCAGTTTTCTGCATGTGGCTGGCCAGTTATCCCAGCACCATTTTATTGAATAAGAAATCATTTCCTCATTGTTTGATTTTGTCAGCCTTGTCAAAGATTAGATGGTTGTAGGTGTGTGTACTTATTTCTAGGCTCTCTGTTCTGTTCCATTGGTCTGTGTGTCTGTTTTTGTAGCAGTACCATGCTGTTTTGTCTACTGTAGTCCTGTAGCATAGTTTCAAGTTGGGTAACATGATGCCTCCCGCATTATTCTTTTTGCTTAGAATTGCCTTGGCTATTCCAAATAAATCGAAGAGGGACTCCTCCCCAACTCATTCTATGAGGCCAGCATTATTGTGATAGCAAAATCTGGCAGAAACAACAATAAAAAAAAAAAACTTCAGGCCAATATATTTGATGAACATTGATCTAAAGATCCTTAACAAAATACCTGCAAACCAAATTCAGCAGAATATCAAAAAGGAAATCCACAATGATCGAGTAGGCTTTAACCCTGGGATACAAGGTTGGTTCAACATACATAAATATATATGATTCATCCCATAAATAGGACTAAAGACAAAACTCACATGATTATCTCAGTATACACAGAAAAGGCTTTTGATAAAATTCACCATCCCTTCATGTTAAAAACTCTCAATAAACTAAGTATTGAAATAACAAACCTCAAAATAATAAGAACCATCTATGAGAAACTCACAGCCAACATTTTACTGAATGGGTAAAATCTGGAAACATGTTCCTCGAAAAACTGGCACAAGACAAGGATGCCCTCTCTCACAACTCCTATGCAACATAGCATTGAAAGTCTCAGCCAGAGCAATCAGGCAAGAGAAAGGAATGAAGGGTATTCCAGTAGGAAGAGAGGAAGTCAAAGTATCCCTACAGACAACATGATTCTCTGTCTGAAAATCTTCATAGTCTGGACCCCAAGGCTCCTTCACCCAATAAACAACTTCAGCAAAGTTTCAGGATACAAAATCAACATACAAAATCATTAGCATTCCTATACATTAATAACAGCCAGGATGAGAGCCAAATAAGGAATGCAATCCTATTCACAAATGCCACAAAAAAAAATATAAGACCTAGGAATACAGTTAACCAGGGAGGTGAAAGATCTTTGCAATGAGAATTTTAAAACACCACTCAAAGAAATCAGAGACGACATAAACAAATGGGAAAACATTCCATCCTCATGGGTAGGAAGAATCAATATCATTAAAATGGCCACACTGCCCAAAGCAATTTACATATTTAATGCTATTCCTATCAAACTACCAATGACATTCTTCACAGAACTAGAAAAAATATTTCAAAATGTAAATAGAACCAGACAATCCTTTCATGTGATTAAAAAGGGTTAATTCATCTTGGGACTAACTAACTTTGTTGAACACTCCAGCCAAAAACATCAGAACGCAGATTCATTTCAAGTGTACATAGAACATGTACCAAGATAGACAAAATTATTTGCAATAAAGCAAGCTTCAATATATTAAAAATGAAATTAAATTAGAAACCAATAAAAGGAAGAGCTCTGGAAAATTCTCAAATATCTGAACATTTATTAGTATACTTCCAAATTATTCATGGGATCAAAAAAATAATCATTTATAGTAGCTGAGAAAACTACTCCAAATATAGCATGGACATGCAGACAATTATAAGGGTCCAAAGGAAAAACTGTTGATAAATATAAAAGTTACACTGCAAAACAATAATTATATGTTGTGGAATAAAAACATATAAAAATTAAAGTATAAATGAATAACTGTAATTTTCTAATTACTAATTTAACCTAGTAAAATTAACTTTAACTAGGTTTCGAAGCTGTGCTAGATGTGCTAGTGAAATTAAGATGTTCTATGAAATTAAGAAATGGCAGTGAACAAGATGCAGACTCTTGTATCCAGAGAAATCACAATTTAGTGAAAAAATTGAATACATAAAATTCCATTAAAATATTAGCCAATAGCACAGAAGATACACTATTTGCCCTTCACAGCATCTCCAGTAGAACATTTTTTATCTCACCAAAAGTGTTATGTTGTCTCTTTACACTCTCCCCAACAGAATTTCATGAAAGTAGCATCTGTTGGTCTTCAGTGTGTACAAACAGGAACATACAAATCTCTAAGGTTTTAGAAAGCTGCATCAATACATTTTCTGGAAGCCAATCCCTGTTCTCAAACTGTTCTTTCTTTCCCAGAACTTTTCAATTACATTAATACTCCGCCCCCACCCCACATTGAATCTATCCAGCCCTGTTATTTTCTAAAATCTTAATTTAGCACTTACAAAAAAAAAAGAAACTATACCATTTTTTGAGGACCAGAACATATCCAACTTTCTGCAGCTAAGAATATATATAAAAAGAAGAAAAACATAATATTTTCATTATATCAAGTAAACAATTGCTCTTTCATTGTCATTTCCAAGGAAATAAATGTCAAAGTATGGTATTATAGTGATACACTGCTATTCCCTATAAATTTACCAATGAAAGCAGCTCTATAGGGTGGATTTATGATGATATGAAATGAAAAAAGCAGGATTAGGCAACAGTTAACTGATATTAAAATGTCAAGCACAAGGTGAAAATAATCCTTTGATTGAAGATAGTAGTTTGTGGAATTCACATGTTTCATGAATTATACAATGATGAACAACTATTCTACTGAAGATATTTTATTTCATTTATTTGACATAATACTACTCTGTTAAATGAGTTAAGGAAAGAAGGGAAGGAATAGCAATACCCAGCTCCTGTATAAATCAGAATAGATTAATTAATGCTATGATGACAGACTAACTCCAAACTCTAGCAGCTTAAAGGAACAAAAAGTTACTTATTGCTTTTGCTGCAGGTTGAACGCAGGTCAATACTAGAATCTGCTCATCGTAGCCTCTGAGGCTGATGGAAGCTCTATTTTAACACTTGCTTCCACATCAACAAGGCACAGGAAGGGGACTCAATAAATTATATACTGATATTAAAGCTTTTGCCTGAAAGTGACAGGCACACTTTCACTCATTCCTGAACATTCTGCTGAACAAAGAAAGTCTCATGGCAATTTCTAACAAAAACAAGAAGGTGCAACCCTACTAGCTACCTGAAGGACAATTAGAATAGCAGCTCTTCACACCTATAATTTAATAAAGAGAATTAGACATTTACTCCAATGGCAACACAAGAAGAGATATGATAAGGGCCTAGGAGTATAATGATGAAAATATAATGGTAATGCCAATACAAAGATTAGCAATATCTAAATTGTATTGATTCATTATTTATTATTTTATTATTTTTACCAGGCATCATTCTAAGTGCTCTACATGGCATATGGCATTAAGGCATTTAATTCTCAAAGCAGTTCTGTGAGATAGGTAGTACTGTTATAACCTCATTCTATACAGAAAACATGAGGCACAAAGAAGTTAAACTACTTGTTCATAGTTTTTTATGGACTAGATAGGTAGATAGATGTGTGTGTGTGTGTGTGTGTGTGTGTGTGTGTAGTGTTTTGATTGAGCCAAGATTTGAACCTAAGGAATTTGTTTCCTGAGCCCGAACCCT
>NW_012117477.1:2046489-2101323 GCF_000951035.1 Colobus angolensis palliatus
CTGTCGTTAACATCAAAAAAGGCTTGAAATTTGTTTATTTGCTAAAAATATAACCACTTAATATGACTCTTCAGGCTCTCATACCTTAGCTAAATCACTTCATCCCAGCCGTTATTTCTCTTTCTCTCAAAAAAAAAAAAAAAAAAAAAAAACAGAAAAAATAGAGTATCCTGAGACACTAAGTCAGGATAAGCTGAAATTGAAGATGCGAAACCTTTGATTCTACAGCTTAATTTTAGAAAAACTTTTCTCAACTACATGTATGCAAACAAACCCAGGATTAAGAGAACTGTAAAGAGCTGTAAGAAATGGACAACACCTCATAAAAATGATGAAACTCAGTATCCTACCAGCTAGTTGTTAGACAGTTGGGTAATTTTGTGTAAATCTATGAAGAGGCTGAAAAGCACAGCTATCTGGCAGCCACCTACGGAGAGTCTGAATACTCTGTATACTCCATGAAATCTATGCACTTGTCGAAAGTGTTTGTTCTTCTGATCTTAAATGGACTCTCCTTTACTCTTTCTTCGTTAACCCTGAACTGAGAAAATATTGATATTATGTGTTTTTAGCTTCTCCACCAATAATTGTTTTCTCTAAACTTGCCTGGATATAATAAAGAAACAAAAACTCAGTTTTAATGATATATTTTCTCACAGTTCAACAGTTAACTTCAGTATTTACCACTAAATACTATTTTAAGAAAATAAATACTTGAGAACAAGCAACCTTAATTTCAAGTCATCAATAACATATTAATAACTATTTAACACCCTAACCTGCCCTTAAAATACAGTAGTTAGGTATTAAATTTGGATGTGAGAACTAGTTTAAATAAATACAAAATAAATGAGCAAATACATAATAAATACATATATTTTCTAGACAGCCTTCCATCCCATACACAGAGCTACATTCGTTCACCAAATACTTTCATTTTGCATTGTTCTCCTTTAATTAACCTCATAAAGATATTAATATACTTCAGCCTTGCCACATAAGACTTTCTTTAACCTTTATAATTATAACAGAATATCACTATATTTAAGAGAATAAGGTTAAAATATTTTATTTCTTATAATTATTTTCAACTCTATTATTATATTTAATTGATAAGTAAAAATTTGAAAAAGAATTTTGAATATTTTGCAATTATTATTTAGACAAAAAATTGATAATTTGGAATACAAACAGTCTGAATTTAAAAAATAAATTAGAAAACATAATTTTCCCATGCAAAAGATATTAGTATAACATAAAGTATTTAAAGTGTGTTTACATTTCTGAAAACTTTCTAATATCAAAATGTATCACTGATATCTCTCTTCCTCGTTTCGATTTTGCATAACAATGTGCCTGCTGGACACAAAATTTAAAGCCTCTATGAATTTTCAAAGAAAACATTAATGATTAAGGGAATATAAGCAAATTTTTTATAACTCTTGAAGAAGTTTCACATCAAACATGTAACACAGCAAATGATCCTAAAAACAAACAAACAAATTAAAAACAAAACTTCACCTTAGACATTGACAGTTTTTCTAGTCTTGTCTTGAACTTGTCACCCATGGGACTTTTACCTCTGAAATTTTCCCTATTAAATGCATCTATCTCGCGGCCGGGCGCGGTGGCTCAAGCCTGTAATCCCAGCACTTTGGGAGGCCGAGACGGGCAGATCACGAGGTCGGGAGATCGAGACCATCCTGGCTAACCCGGTGAAACCCCGTCTCTACTAAAAAATACAAAAAACTAGCCGGGCGAGGTGGCGGGCGCCTGTAGTCCCAGCTGCTTGGGAGGCTGAGGCAGGAGAATGGCGGGAACCCGGGAGGCGGAGCTTGCAGTGAGCTGAGATCTGGCCACTGCACTCCAGCCTGGGCGACAGAGCGAGACTCCATCTCAATAAAAAAAAAAAAAATGCATCTATCTCAACCTCTAAGGCACTTAAAATTTCTCATTCCTCTTTTATTCAGAATAGTTTGCTCTTCCATGGAAATCTGGATATTATCATTTATGTTGGACAAAAAATTTTCCTGACAAAGTTGTTACATATGCTTTATAATTTTTTTTTTTTTTTTTTTTAAGACACCATCTCTCTCTGTCACCCAGGCTGGAGTGCAGTGGTGTGATCTCAGCTCACTGCAATGTCCTCCTCTTGGATTCAAGCGATACTCCTGCCTCAGTCTCCTGAGTGGCTGGGACTACAAGCGTGCACTCCTATGCCAGGCTATTTTTTGTATTTTTATTAAAGACAGGATTTTACCATATTGGCCAGGGTATTCTTGAACTCCTGACCTCGTGATCCACCCACCTCGGCCTCCCAAAGTGTTGAGATTACAGGAGTGAGCCACCGTGCCCGGCCGCTTTATCAGATTATTTAATTCCCCAAAACTCTGTTTATGTTCTCAGTGCTATGACTGTGACATTTGACATTAGATTTATTTTTTAGATTCCACAAGGATCTCCATACATTTATTACTGCAGAGTTATGGGAAGCTTATATAAAATATTGCAGGCAATGATATTATTGTCATTGTCCCGATATGCTACAAAGTTTCATCATTGTCATTGAGGACTCAGCTGACAAGTTAGATATACTCTTGCTTTAAAAAAATGCCTTTGTATCATCTAAATGGTCACAGCTGCTATAGTGACAAATGTCATCTATCCTCGATATGTATTTTTCTAAATCTCCAAAGAGTAACATCTGAACAACAAAGAAAAGGAGTAAAATCACATAGAGACATTATATTCTTGGAATAAGCTCTATTTTTCTTACTGAAGAGTTTACAATGGAATGGAGAAATTCAAAATATTTTATTAACAGATTTTTCCCCTTTTTATGAGTACTACTGTGTTTAATTTCTGGAGTTTTCATCCCCAAGTCAGTAAGTCACCATAAACGAAAGAAATTGAATTTGGATTTAAGAAATACCACTATCCCTCTTAAGCAAACTAGAAATTTAGCAAAACTTTTAAAGTCCACTATGATATATTATGTAACCTTGGAGTTTTTTAATATGACTTAATTTTTTTTTTTTTTTTTTTTTTTGGCAATCGACGCTTCTCTCAGTTGTATTGTCCTATGTGCTTCCTGTTCTCTCAAAGGGAGGTGATCTAGATTAATGAGTTTGAACTCCGCAGATTAATACTCTATAATAGTAATCATTTTTTCAATTGGTATTATTTCACTATTTCAATTTTCTGCAAACACTTGGGACATGTACTAACCTAGAGGGATGACAAACAATAAGATTAAGCTAGAGCAGCAATGATGTAAATTTTCACACAACCTTCAGAAATATGAATATCAATTTCTTTAGGATTAGACTAAAGACAAGATGACTGTTGCCAAGGAAGAAAGACAATTTATTCTTTAAAGGATCTTTCAAAGTTCTTTCCCTAAAGCCTGCCCGCTAACTAAAATCACACCCATGAGATAAAGGAAGCCAGTAAGATACATTCCACAGAAGCACAGAATGTTTACCAAAGTTTGATCAAAGAGAATAGTACTATTTTTTTCAACACAGCATTCGTAATGCAAATTAGTTGAGGAGAGTGGTGTTATTGCTGTTACAGTCTTTCATAGAATGAGGATTTGCTGAACTTGAACATGTGTTCTAGAAATGTAGTTAGATTGTTGTTGAAAATAAAATGAACAATTTCAGCAGTCATAACACACAGTGAAACAACTTTATATTGATTAATAATACCTAATATTGAAGATATATTAAAGACTCTTTATAATAATGCATGTATCATTAGGAAAAATACCTGAAAACTGGGGCTTTCGTCATCTGTCTTCAAAGTTTCAGGTGCTATAATCATGTCTTAGAATAGTAGCAGTAGAAACAATAATAATGATCTGAAGTAGTAGGTAATAGTCTACCAAATAATTTTAATCATTTGTACACAGTAACTTGTAAATAGAATAAAATACCTTTGGAGAAACATCATTAACAAGTAATATTTATCATATGTCTATGAGGCTGTAAGCATATATCAAATGCTTATAAGTAGGAAGTTTATTTCTTACTTACATACATTGCCTTTTTTCATCCTCACAGTAGTGAAGTACAGAAAGATAAATTTCTCAAAAGTATAATTTATTCACTGAAATTTGATCAAAGAGAAATTTGATGACTTTTTCTTCAACACAACATTGTACAGTATAATTTTATTGTTTTGTAATAAAACAATGTTATTATCTTCATTACAAATACATATTAGAAAGCTTAAACAATTTACTCACAGTCACAGGAGTAATAAGAATGGTTTAGCAAACATTTGAATGGAGACCATCTGATGACCAGAAAGCTAAGCTCTTAACTATCATATGATCTTACCACATGAATATTCATTACAATAAAAACACTCTGAACAGTTATTTGGCCAATATTCTCAAGGCAAAAATAGAAAAAAAAGATCCTGCTAGAGGCTTTTAAAGACAACCTTTGAGTCTCTATTGACCATTTACTGAGTTCTTCAGGTATAAATATCATTTAAGTCATTTCATTAACATGCATTTGTAATCTACTGTATACTGTTGATTTCCAGGAATGCACAATAGGATGAAAAAGCAAAGCATAGAAAAATAAGTTTAAAAATTGTGACTTAATGTTTAAGTAATGGTTAAATGGCAATAAAAGCACTGTCAAGAGAAATTGGAGACTTAATTTCCCATTAAATGAAACAACAAATTTAATATCATCCACAAACTGGAGAGAGTTCACCAGATATGTTGAAGAAGAAAATAATTTACATAAGAAACATGTCAAAAGAATGTATGACACTTGAAAAGAGATAGAGAACTGGAATGCTATTACTTATAAGAGAAGTTGTATATGGCAATATATAATCTACAATAAAAATTTAATGGAGCATTTTAATTTCTGTTAGGCCCATCAGTTAATTTTGACATGCTGATTTAAAAAATGGCAAATATATCTTTTAAAAGGTACTTTTGAATTAAAAAAGGTACAAAGTGACAGGTTGCGGTGGCTCACGCCTATAATCCCAGCACTTTGGCAGGTTGAGGCAGGTGGATCATGTGGTCAAAGACTGAGACCATCCTGGCCAACATGGTGAAACTCTGTCTCTATTAAAACTACAAAAATTATCCTGGCGTGGTGGCATGTACCTGTAGTCCCAGTTTTGAGGAGGCTGAGGCAGGAGAATCACTTGAACCTGGGAGGCAGAGGTTGCAGTGAGCCGAGATCACACCACTGCACTCCAGCCTGGTGACAAAGCAAGAACCCATCTCAAAAAAAAAAAAAAAACCACCAAAAAAAGCCACAAAGTCTCCAATTTAAAGAAAATACTACTTGGTTTAGCTTGAAAAGACAAACTTTATTCATAGTTTACTTATTGCACAGGGATAAGAAAAAAATAAATGCTTAAGAATGGGTAGTACTCTTCAACTTTACGTAGAACAGAAAGAAAAAAAATGCAATGGCTTTTGTTCCAAAGTCTCATATAAATGTCTGACTTGTCAACAAAAATTCATAAATACAATTAATAGGTAGGCATGGTGTTCAGCTATTCCTATCAAAGCCTACATACACACACACACACACACACACACACAAGACTAAGATGAGTTTAATGCTCTTGTAGAATTAACAGTGAAAAAATGGAGGCATTTTCTAAACTATAGAATGAATATATAGAAGAATATCCCATCATGGAGGAAAGGAAAATAAATAAAATTTTTAAATAGCTTCACTACTGTGAATAATGAATTATTCATTGGAAAACAAACTTTGAGAATGTGATGCAACCTGATAAATTTAAAATATTTATACAAATTCATTTAAAAAAAGGCTTCTCGATAGCCTCTCTTGAACACCAACATGCTAGATCCCAGAAACTTATGGATGGACATTGAAGGAAACTTTTCCCTTAAGTAGGTTATAATTTGATGAAGAAAATAGTCATACATCCCTTTTAAAACATCAAATCAGTTATTAACATTGTTCTTATAACAATAGATGATAATGAAATATAAATGATTTGGAAGTGACCTTTGAACTTCACTGTACGGTTTAGAAAGGTCAAAAGGCCCAAAGCAGGAAGGGGGGAGAGAGCACCATGAGACGGAAGTGAGGAGTTCGCAAAAGTTCAAGTATGTAGAATGTACTTAACTTCTGAGAACCCAGATTTAATCATCTTTGTAAGGAGTGTTCAGTGGAACTGTTGAGAACGTAATTTGAGGATAGAGTTAATGTAAACACAAAAATATAGGGTAGTTTAAAAATATAATTATATGAGTGAAATTATTTTATCTTTATTTTAGAAAAATAGCTCTAGAAACCTCATGGAAGACAGATTATATTAGAGGAAGGCTTAAGTTTGAAACTGCAGTGATGAACTTTTCTTTATCCAGGTGGTAAATGTACATAGTCTGAACTATTGATACAGACAGGTGACAGAGAAATACTGGGTAGAAGAGGGTGGTTCCCGGGCAAAGGCCCCACCCTCCAGCCTGGAAACCTGCAGCCTTAAATGAGAACAGGTATTCCTGTTTTCATATCCAAAAGCTGTCTTTTGGCCCACTAAGTAAGTCCTCCTATCCTGTACCCATATAAACTTCAAACCCTCAACTTCACAAGCAGACGAGGAGATGAACAGAAGAGGAGAAGAACAGCAGCACAGTGCAGCAGAGGGAAGGAATCGAGCATTTGAACATCCAGAGGAGTTTAGCTGGGACAGTTGGAGAGGAGATCAGCTGCTTGATGGCCCAACTCCAGGGAAATATCATCTTCTCATGGTCAAATGGCAGAAGAAGATCATCTTCTTACTCCATCCCCCTTCCTGTTCTCCATCCATCCCACTGAGAGCCACCTCTACCACTCACCAAAAACCCTACATTGATCCTTCAAGTCCCTCTGCAACTCAATTCTTCCTGTATGCTGGACAAGGACCTGGGCATCAAGAGGGCACTGAGCTGGTTAACACTTAAGCCACCTAGGACAGCAAGGCTAAAAGAGCGCACTGTATCTCACACCCACTTGGGCTTTGGGAGTTGCAGACACCCACCCCTGGACACTGCCATGGAGTTGGAACTCAGGGATGCTTGTCCATGCTCCTGCACCTGCCAGTGTGCATGCTTCCCCTCCCAAAAGGGGTTTAAGTGTGCACCGCAGTGTCCACTGAGAACAGATGAGTCACACCCCTGTCACACATCCTTTGAGAAGGATCAAGGAACTCTCCTGTTTCACTATGACACTAGAAGTCACCAAGTAAAGAAGACAGAGATAAAATGAGAATTCTTGTAAGATGTAATTTAAAGGTAATGCCAATTAATTGAGTGGGTAGGCAAAAAAATATATATAATTAAAAATAAGGTCCTTGGTGAGCTTGCAAATGGATGGAGTAGATGCAGTTTTCCCTGTTCCTCCCACTAAGTACAACCAAAATCCCTAAACATTACAGGTAAAATAATAAAGAGATTATTAATAAAGCTGATATAAACATTTATCCATACATTTTTGCATGAACACTCTTATTAAACATAGTGCTAGAATTTCTAGCAGGTGCAAGAGAGAAACTAAAAGTCAAGGAGATTCACAGGGAAGAGATAAAACAGTTCCTATTTGTAGGTGAAATAATTGTCTTCATAGAAAATCCTAAGGAATCTATTACAAAATCTAGAAGTAATACATGAGTCCTTCGAGGCTTCAGGATACATGATAAAGATGAAAAACTAATTGTATGTCTTTTATAATTGCAATGAATATGTGGATACAGAAATTATAATGCAGTTTACAATATTGCTCCAACAAAATGAAATACTTAGGTGTAAATCAAACAAAATATGTATAGTATTTATACTGAAAATAACACAACATTATGAGAAAAAATAAACAAAGAAATGGAGAGACATACCATGTTCAAGGATTGAAAGACTAACATAGCAAAACTGTTAACCGTCTTAAAATTGATTTATAGGCCTAATGAAATTTCTATAAAATTCCAGCAACACGTTTTGTAGATATGGACAATATCCTAAAGTTTACATGGAAAGACAGAAATAGAAAAGCTGAAGTAATTTTGAAAAAGAAAATAAAGTGTGAGAAATCAGTCTACTTGATTTCAAGTAAATATGTACCAACAGTAATCACAACAGTGTTGTATTGGTGGAATAATATACACGTAGATGAATGAAACAGAATAGGGAATCTAGAAATAGGCTGACATAATTATACTCTCAACTGATTTTTGACAAAGGTATAAAAGCAATTCAATTATGTCAACACAGACTTTTCAACAAATCATGTGGAAACAATAGGACATCGATAAACAATAATAATTAATCTGACCAAAATTACACACCTCATACAAAAATTAACTAAAAATGGATTACAAACATAAATATGCAATTTAAGAGAGTAAAATTGTTAGAAAAACACATAGGAGAATGTCTTCATTATCTAGGGCTTGGCAAAAATATTCTTAGACTTCACACCAAAATTATGATCTACAAAAGAAAAAAACAGGTAAATTTGATTCCATCAAATTTAAAAATATTTGCTCTGTGATAGTTCCTGTCAAGTGGGATAAAAGACAAGCCAAAGAGTGTGATACAATATTTTCAAATTATAGATGAAAAAACTAGTATCTAGAATATATAAGGAACTCTCATAGGCAAAATACATAAAAGGACGTTTATCTAAAGAAGATAAGTTGCACATAACAACATGAAAAGTTGTTCAACTTCAGTATGTCTTAGGAAAGTGCAAATTAAACTTCAATGGGATACTATTATACACTTATTGGAATGGCAAAAGTGAAAAACAAATAATGACAACCCTAAATCTTGGCCAGGATACAAAGAAACAATCACTCATACTTTGCTGCTCGGAATAGAAAATGTTATAGACACTATAGAAAACAGTTTGGCAGTTTAAAATATAACTATCACACAACCTTGCAATTGGACTCCTGGAAATGTACCCAAAGAAGTGAAGACTCATGTTCACGCAAATTTCTGTACCTAAATGTTTATACGAGCTTTACTCATAATAGCACCAAATAACTCATATGTTCTTCATCAAGTGAATGGTTAAACAAAACATGGACTACTACTCAGCAATACCCTAGGATATTATTCAGCGGTAAAAGGAAGTGCATTGTTGAGCTGGATGAATCTCCAGACAAATATATGGCGTGAAAAATCCCATTCCAAAACGTGAAATACTGTAGGATTCCATTTTTTGTAACATTCTTTAAATGACATAATTAGAGAAATGAAAAACAGATTATTGATTTCTAGAAATGAAGGGGGCATTGGGAGCAGGAGGGAAGCAAGTATGGCTATAAAAGGGCAACAGAAATGATCTTTTTGGTAATAGAAATGTTTTGTATATTGACTGTATTACTGTCAATATCCTAATTGTGATAATGTGCTGTAGTTTTATAAGTTATTACCACTGGGGCATACTAGGTAATAAGTTAATGGTATTTCTCTATTGTTTCACTGTATATTTCATACTACATGTAAACCTATAATTGTTTTCAAATAAAAGACTAATTTAAAAATATAAATAATCTTTTTTTTTTTTTTTTTAAATTCTGGGGGCAGGGGAGAGGGATGGGTGTATGTAAAAGAATATCCAGGAGAGAAACCAGTTTGAGGGAAACATGCAAGTTTTAAAAATATTGATTTTGAGCTGCCCATGAGATTTTTTGCAGGTTGCATTCTTCTACAAGTGGATTCCAGAATGAATTAGTGATCAGGACATTTATTTTTTAGTCACCTTGGGATTACCAACTGTGACAGGAACAACGATAAAAAAAAAAACTTATTAAAGTTGTTTCATGTTGAGTGAAAATGGATGGCCAGGCCTGTATGACATTGATTCAATCCTTCATGGGATACAGGCTGCCTCAGGAAAGGGATACACATGGGTGAGGTGGCTATCTAGAGCTGACCACAACCCCCCAGCTAAGACAACAGCTGCCTCCTTCAAGCCGAATCCTGCTAGGACATCTTCAGTTGCAACACAACAGTCTTTTACCTAAATCTGAAATTCAGGACTGAGAGTCAAGGTAGAATTCGACCTTTATTTTGGAATCTGTTCTTCTATTATTCTCAGGAAACTGCCTACGAGCTCATCAAGAAAGAAAATGTGGAGCCACATGGGGAGAAGAAACATTCAGTATAGAAATATTATACGTGTAAACAAGAGAAAGAAGTTAGTATGTCATGATAATTTAGCACAGATAAATACATTTTCAAAGAGGTTGCCCACAGAAACCAGTTTGGTGAAAAGTAAAGGCCTTTCTTCTAGAAGTTTAAAACTGAGAAAAAAAAAAATTAATGAGAACAAACAAAAGGGCCCCTTTCCCCCCAAATGCCAACTATACTTGTAATAAGTATATTTAATTTGAGAGTCCCTGTGATAGCAAGCCTAAATATGCAGTTTAATTCCTGTTCTTTAGGGAAGAGTGTGGTGACTCTCAGGTAAGTTAAATAAACCTTATAGCCCAGACCACTAATAGCTGGCATAGCATTGCTGGGATTTGAACCACATCTAGTTATTCCAAATTAGTAATTGTCTGGCTCTGT
Organism: Colobus angolensis palliatus; assembly: GCF_000951035.1. Taxonomy (NCBI): domain Eukaryota; kingdom Metazoa; phylum Chordata; class Mammalia; order Primates; family Cercopithecidae; genus Colobus; species Colobus angolensis. The sequence goes on from NW_012117477.1 coordinate 2,057,057, forward strand.
AACATCAGTTATCCTTATTTAATCTGACAACAAATAACATATTTTACTTACATACTTTCCAATGGAAAGGAATCGTATTCTACTTTACTCTTTAAGAAGTCAGTCATCCTTTCATTTACTTACTCAGAGCAGCAGAGTGTGAAAAAAGCATCGGAGAGATTTTAACAGTAGCATGCATAGTATACTAAACAGGTCTGTGCTAGGCTCATTAGCACTATCATCTCCAATATTCTCAATCACGAAGATGCAGAGTTAATATTATCCTCATATTATAGATGAGATAACAGGCTTAAAAAGGACATTCTGGTTGATGGTATCGTATCTTTAGATAAGCAGATGAAGGCAGACTCAAAGAAGAGGAAATTAAAGAGAAAACATGGAAAAAATTCAACATTTTATTTTCTGTCAGTAACATTACATATACTTTTATGGCAGTTTTAGTGTGGCCATGAGTTGATTTTTAAGTGGATTAATATTATATTTCTGAGATCCCATTTAACAATTAGATTTATTTTCTTCAAACCTGGAGTATCTTCTTTACAATGAAAAGAAACTAGTTGGGCTGTCAAGATGGCCAAAGCGGAACAGTTCCGTTCTGCAGCTCCCAGTGAGATCAACGCAGAAGGTGGGTGACTTCTGCATTTCCAACTGAAGTACCCAGCTCATCTCACTGGGACTGGTTAGACAGTGGGTGCAGCCCACAGAGGGCGAGCCGAAACAGGGTGGGGTGTCGCCTCACTGTGGGAGTGCGAGGGATTGAGAAACTCCCTCCCCTAGCCAAGGGAAGCCGTGCGGGACTGTGCTGTGAGGGATGGTGCACTCTGGCCAAGATACTATGCTTTTCCCATGGTCTTTGCAACCTGCAGAACAGGAGATTCCTTCAGGTTCCTATGCCACCAGGGCCCTAGGTTTCAAGCACAAAATTGGGCAGCCATTTGGGCAGACACTGAGTTAGCTGCAGGAGTTTTTTTTATGCCCCAGTGGCACCTGGAATGTCAGTGAGACAGAATTATTCACTCCCCTGGAAAGGGGGCTGAAGCTAGGGAGCCAAGTGGTCTAGCTCAGCAGGTCCCACCCCCACGGAACTCAGCGAAGATCCACTGGCTTGAAATTCTCACTGCCAGCAAAGCAGTCTGAAGTCGACCTGGGATGCTGGAGCTTGCTGAAGGGAGGGGCGTCCGCCATTACTGAGGCTTGAGTAGGTGGTTTCCCCTCACAGTGTAAACAAAGCTGTGGGGAAGTTTGAACTGTGCAGAGCCTGCTGCAGCTTGGCAAAACCACTGTAGTCAGACTGCCTCTCTAGATTCCTCGTCTCAGGCAAGTCATCTCTGAAAGAAAGGTAGCAGTTCCAGTCAGGAGCTTATAGCTAAAACTCCTATTTTCCTGGGACAGAGCACCTGGGGTAAGAGGTGCCTGTGGGCACAGCTTCAGCAGACTTAAACATTCCTGCCTGATGGCTCTGAAGAGAGGAGTGGGTCTTGCAGCAGAGTGCTAGATCTCTGCTAGGGACAAACTGCATCCAAGTGGGTCCCTGACCTCCATGCCTCCTGACTGGGAGACACCCTCTAGCAAGGGTCAACAGACACCTTATGCAGCAGAGCTCCAGAGGGCATCTGTCAGGCGCCCATCTAGGATGAAGCTTCCAGAGGAAGGAAAAGGCAACTATCTTTGCTGTTCTGCAGCCTCAGCTGGTGATATCTAGTCAAACAGGGTCTAGAGTGGACCCCTAGCAAACTCAAGCAGACCCGCAGCAGAAGGGTCTGACTGTTAGAAGGAAAACTAACAAATAGAAAGTAATAGCATCAACATCAACAAAAAAGGACGTCCACACAGAAACACCATCCAAAGGTCACCAACATCAAATAACTAAGGTAGATAAATCCACAAAGATGAGGAAAAACCAGTGCAAAAAGACTGAAAATCCCAAAAACAAGAATGCCTCTTCTTCTCCAAAAAATCACAACTCCTTGTTAGCAAGGGAAAAAACTAAACAGAGAATGAGTTTGAAGAATTGACAGAACAGGATTCAGAAGGTGGGTAATAACAAACTCTTCCAAGCTAAAGCAGCATATTCTAACCCAAAGCAAGGAAGCTAAGAACCTTGAAAAAAGGTTAAAGGAATCGCTAACTGGAATAACCAGTTTTGAGAAGAGCATAAATGACCTCATGGAGGTGAAAAACACAGAACAGAAACTTTGTGAAGCATACACAAGTATCAGTGGCCTTATCGATCAAGCGGAAGAAAGGATATCAGAGATTGAAGATGAACTTAATGAAATAGAGAAAAACAGAATGAAAAGGAATGAACAAAGCCTGCAAGAAATATAGGACTATGTGAAAAGACCAAACCTACGTTGGACTGGTGTACCTGAAAGTGATGGGGAGAATTGAACCAAGTTGGAAAACACTCTTCAGGATATTACCCAGGAGAACTTCCCCAACCTAGCAAAACAGGCTCACATTCAAATTCAGGAAATACAGAGAATACCACAAAGATACTCCTCGAGAAGAGTAACACCAAGACACATAATCATTCAGATTCACCAAGGTTGAAATGAAGGAAAAAATGTTAAGAGCAGCCAGAAAGAAAGGTCAGATTACCCACAAAGGGAAGCCCATCAGACTAACAGTAGATCTCTCTGCAGAAATCCTCCAATCCAGAAGAGAATGGGGACCAATATTCAATATTCTTAAAAGAATTTTAAACCCGGAACTTCATATCGGCCCAAGTAAACTTCATAAGCAAAGGAGAAATAAAATCCTTTACAGACAAGCAAATGCTGAGAGATTTTTGTCACCAGCAGTCCTGCCTTATAAGAGCTCCTGAAGGAAGCACTAAATATGGAAAGGAAAAATCGCTATCAGCCACTGCAGAAATGTACCAAATTGTAAAGACAATTGACAATATGAAGAAACTGCATCAACTAACAGAAATACCTGATGTAGATGACAGGTTGATAGGTGCAGCGAACCACCATGGCATGTATATATCTATTTAACAAACCTGCACATTCTGCACATGTGTTCCCGTAAAGTATAAGAAGAAGAAAAGAAAAGAAGAAAAAGAAAAGAAGATAGTTGAATAAAATCACATAAATATATACATTTCTTAATTATATATGTTTGCAAAAACTATTGTTCAAAAAAATAGATTAACAGCATTTTCTAAGGATTAACTTTAAAGGAATATTTGCTTCTGTTTCTCCTCATGCCCACCTTTATTTATCTGCTGCATTAGGCAGGCTACTGGTAACCCAAGTTGGTCCTCTCCCACTACAGTCTTAACTGCTAGCATGGCAAGGGTTAGAGTACATTGTTGTGGCAGATAGCTCTTTCGAAGGGGCAACTTCTTTCCTTTTATATTGCCATAAGGTAGGAAATTATTTTCCTCTATTTCACAGTAGGCCTGGGTCTCACCCCCTATGTACACACACATCAGAGCCTTCCACATGGACTTGTGTGCATGGGCATTGAATCCTCCCATTAGGTTCCTTTCACCCTGGATACCTGGACAAATTGTTGAGAATATATTTCTTGTTACCAATGGTTAGTCAAAATAAAACTGCAATAAAGCCAGATGAGTTAATGAATAAAACAAACAAACAAAATAGTTGGTAATCGTTCTCATAGAATTTTATTAGATATTTAAATATATAGATACATTTTACTTTCAGGAGGTGTAAATTAATAAAGTCAGCCTGGTCACAATTAATGTGTTTTTTTTTTTCAGTTACATGATTCACTCATTAAGACATATCGCTTGAATCTTCATCATTGGAGTGATATAATTTATTTAAAACTAATTTGGATGTACTCTGAATGTGCAATAATTGTTTGAAAACACTTGGATAATATCTTTATGTATACCCCAAACCTTAAAATTTAATTAAACTTGATTATGTTAATTTACCATTAAAATTATAAAATAATCAGTAAAATTTCATAAGCCATCAACATTCACACTAAATATTAATCTACATTTTGGGCTTTCTGTGACACTGCTGTCTTAAAAAATGTCCCAGAATCCAAGACAAAATACCGATTTTTTTCAAATTATTTAAAGAATGATTTTTAAAATGGCACAGATATTTTAAATTTCAAAATGAAGCTTTTTAGAAATTTCTAGAATACAAGACAATAATATGACCGAATACATTCACACATAAACAGTGAATATTATAAGGGTAAAGAAATCAGAACTTTCAGCACATTTGTTTTACATTCTCTCTTTTTTTTAAGAATTTATTTTTAGAGAAGTTTTAGGTCCACAAGCAGTACGAAAAGATAGGTTCAGAGATTGCATTTGCTCCCTACCTCCACACATATACAGCCTCTCCTAGTATTCATATCTCCTACCTGAGTGAGACGTTTGTTACAACTAATGAAACCTAGAATGAAACATCATAATCACCCAAAGTCCATAGTTCACATTAGAGTCCACTCTTGAGGTTACATATTCTATGGGTTTAAAATGACATTATCCATCATTATAGTATCATACAGAATAGTTTTACTACCTTAAAAATCCTGTTTTCTACCTATTTATCTCCCACCCCTATCCCCAGGCAATAACTGATCTTTTAAGTATCTTTATAGTTTTGCCTTTTCCAGATGTGATATAGTTAGAATCATACTGTATGTAGCTTTTTCAGATTGGGGCTTCTTTTACTTAGTAATATGCATTTAAGTTTCCTCCATATCTTTTTACAGCTTGATAGCGTATTTATTTTTAACACTAAATAATATTCCATTTTCCAGATGTAGCACAGCTTATTTATTCATTCACCTACTGAAAAATATTTTGATTGCTTTCAAGTTTTGGCAAGTATGCATAAAGTTGCTTTAAACATTGGTATACAGGCTTTTGTGTGAACATATGTTTTCAATACATTTCGGTAAATACCAAGGAGTGAAATTGCTATATTGTATGGTAAGATAATATCCTAGGTAAGATCCTAATGTCATCATATTGGGGATTAGGTTTTGTCTTAGTCCATTTGTTCTGCTATAACAAAACACCAAAGCCTGGGTAATTTGTAAAGAACAGAAATTTATTTTCTCATAGTTTTAGAGGCAAATAAGTCAAAGATGAAAGCGTTAGCAGGTTTGGCTGTCTGGAAAGGACTGCTTTCTGCTTCCAAATGGTACTTTGAAGCTACATCCTCTGAAGGGGAGAACTGCTGGATCCTCATGTGGCAGGAGGTAGAAGGACAAGCAAGTGAAATACTGTATGAAGCCTCTTTTATAAGGGCCGTAATCCTATTCAAAAGGGAGGGGTCATTATGGCCTAATCAGCTTTTAAAGGCCCCATTTCTCAATACCATCACATTGACCGTTTAGTTTCAAAACCTAAGTTTTGGAAGGGGAATGTTCGAACCACAGCCGGTTTAGATATATAAATTTGGAGGAGCACAAACGTTTAGATCATACCATGGTCGTTTTGTTTTCAAACCATATTTACAGTGTATGGTAATTATGTAAAACTTATTTGAACATCAAAAATTGTCAGAGATTAGTTTTCTGAACACTTGTAGCACATCTAATCTTTTCCCCAGATTTTGAAATACTTTGTTAAACACACTGGAAGCCAATGATTAATGTATAAATATCCTCCATATTATTTGTTATCAACTAAAAAAATGTAGCCCTAAGAAATAGCAAAATAAATTACAAAAGTGCCATTCAGAAGCTTGTTCAGAGTTCAACAATAGAAATAACTGTTTCTTTAACTTTTTGGTGCAATACATGCCATTTCCTGAAGTTTAAGAACCAATTATTTGCTGTCAAGTGTCCTTCCATTAGTTATTCCCAATCCCTTTTTAAAACAGAAAACAGGCTTATATTTTAAGAAAAACATGATGTTAAATGTGTCTAAATCATCTGTGTATAAGGATGGAATAAGAGGTCATAAGCAAAGTATTTTGATAAACCCTTCAATCTATAATAGAAATGGATTAATATTAAACATAATGACAAAATGCCACCTCTTCTGAGCTTACAATGGTTAAAAAAATAAAACAGAAAAAGTCTTTTTATAAAAGCATGAACACAGTTTTAAAAAACCTTCCCACTTTCAACTGCAGAAAACATAAATTATATACTTTGCAACCAGCTGTAATGGTAGGCATAGGCAGCTGGTCCAATTTACTGTATAGTACTATTGTACATATTGTTTGATGCACAAATTACTTATAATTTCTAGAAGTGCATCTTTGCAGTTTGATATTTTTAAGCAGCACTTCAACAACTTGAAAAGTTGTAGACTTTTGGAGAGGCTAATTCTGAAAAGGCTTTGCCATTGCTGAGTGTGTTTTTCCACATCATAGTTTACAATAGCCTATTTTATTTGTTCAAAAAGTAAACAGAAATGCATGATGTTTTCCATAGTTTCAGGAAATAACTTAGTGAAATTCTGATGATTTCTATGTTCTGATTCTTGAAGTTAAATCTTTTACTATGTTCATTGCAAAAGTACACATGCACCTCAAAAGTCCGCCATCACCACAGAAGAGAACGAAGGAAAAGGAATTCAAATCCTTGGAGACCACTGAATTGGGGTCAAATATATTGGAAAATAATTCATGAATTTGAACACAGCGTTATTACAACTTTTTATCTTCTCAGCCAAAGGGGGAAAAGCAAGCACCTAGATTAAAATCAAAAGTCACTTTATCAACTATGAAATTATAGAAGGATTCAAAATCACAAAAGCATACATTTTTCTGTGTGTCTGAATTTGTCTTTTTATATGTGTTAATGTGTAGAATCAAGGGGAATGAATGTTAAAAATTCCTATTCTCTCTTTTAGTCCACTGTCCCTGCAAGTCAGGTGCTGTAGAACTGTCTATGACACTAGAGAAAATCTGTTTATTTTTTTTCCCAGATTCTACCCTTCTTTGGCAAGCCTACACACTGCTGCTGCTACAAGGTGGTACCCAGACTTACTTATTTGCCCATGAAGATGTGTGTTCCACTGCTGACATCCTGCTCCTCTGGCTGAATCCATTCTGCAATGGTAGTCACAGATGTTCCGTCAAAAGTGGAATTGTAAAACTACTATAAATGGATATTAAGTGGACTCTAAATGATTATCAGTGTTTTTTCTCTAAATATTTCCCTTCAGTTTTAGGGTTTACTGTTTTTCCTTGAAAATCTGGATATGCTTCAATGAGGATTAACAGGTGTAAACCTGTAGGTCATCTTCACTGACTCTGGCCTTTTATTTTAAGTATTTTGTCTTAACCTCAAAGTATATTTTCTGCATTCATGATGCACATTTCTTAAGCACTGATACTGGCTTTATCTTTACTCCTTCGTAGGAAGCTCCAAAGAGCACTGCACAGGAATACATCTATAGAACCACAAGTCTACGTGGCAGCATCCATGGTCTATAGATACTGTGAATGATTTCACTTTTTATATAAGGTTTCAAAATATTTTACATTCTACTTCACAACTTGAAGATTGCTATCTCTAGTATAAACATCTTTCTGAGCCTAAGATCCATATATTGTGTTGTCTACACAGCTTCCCAATTTGGGTGCACAATGATATCTCAGACTCAGTGGAACCCATAATCTGTTTCCCATTTCCCAGATCACTTTTATTCCTAACTTTCATATACAAGGAAGCACAACTACCAAACATGCAGTTTTATAAATTAAGGAAAAAAATAGACATCGCTTTGTATTATTAATAATTTGCTATGATTACCATAACAAAGTGCCACAGATTGGGTGGTTTAAACAACAGAAGTTTATTTTCTCACAATTCTGGAGGTTAGAAGTCAGAGATCAAAATATTCACTTGGTTAGTTTCATCTGAGGCCTCTTTCCTTGGCTCATACCTGGCTGCTTTCTTCCTGTGTCTTCATATTGTCTTCTCTCTATACCTGTCTGTATCCAAATTTCCTCTTCATATAAGGGTATCCGTGATTTGGGATTAGGGACTCCATTAACGATCACATTTTACTTTAATTACCTTATGAATGGCCTGTCTCCAAATACAGTCCTGTTCTGAGGTGCTGGGAGTAAAGGCTTCAGTATATAAGTTTCGGGGGAACACAATTCAGCCTATAATATATCTTGAATCTTTCTGTCATCCTCACTGTCCTATCTACAATCATCATGCCTTGCTGGTGCTACCTGTTAAATATGTCTCTAATATGTCTACTTTTCTCTATTACACTCCACTAACTTAGTCTGTGATAATAACAGGTGTTCACTTAAACGTTTGCAAAAACTTCTAGTCTCACCCTCTGAAATTTACATCTGATTACATGACAAGAGTGACTGTAGTTCAGCTGAGTTGCAGGAAAGAGAGGAGTGGCCAGGTTTCACAGAAACCCGGTAAACAACAAGCCAAAATTGAAAGCTAAGCCTTTAACCACTTATACCAAGGTATAAACAAGAATTTAAACTGAAGAAAGCACCAAACTAGCCTGTCCTATTTTCTACTATGGGATGGTGTCACATTTTCTACTGTGGAATGGAATAATTAGGTGAGTCAGTACAGATGTGGGAGGAGTCTTAGTTGTTGAAGGAGCCCTGAACAAATAGACTTTGTAATCAGGTGGGTGGGGAAGGTAGTTGGAGGATGAGGAGGAAAGTCTAGAAGTGACGAAGTACTGGATACTGAGAGTGAAGAAAAGTTTCCCCTCTTCTCCCCTGCTTATCATAAGGAGGCTTGAAAAAGACTTCTATCCATGGCCTCAGGTAAAGGACGAGGAATACACATGACTGTGGTAGAAATGCAAGCACATTTAAGATCCGGATTGGCTAGGGGACTTTGAATCTTTAACTGCAATACATAGACTGCACACAAACGCTGGTGTATGTGTTAGGAATAAGCGTCAGCTTTCTCCAGTGAGACCTGACAGGTAAATCTTTTGTAATCGCCTAGGGTAGGCCCAAACACCAAGGATTTTAACCAGGAACCAAACGACTTGAGGAGTACCATCAGGAGATTTAAATTACAGACATTGGGATTAGACTTCATATGTTCAAATCCTGACACTGATACTTGTAATTGTGTGACCTTGGGAAAGTATTTTAAACTTTCTGTACTTTACTTCTCCCAGTTACATTTAGTATAGAAATAGTAGGTATATTTTAGGGATTTTTGTGTGTCTTAAATAAATTGATAAATGTAAAACTTTTAGAACATTGCCAGGCACATAATTGATCAATACATATTAACAATCATTGTTATATTCATTATTATTGTGAAGATATTTCAAGGGTAACACAACTAAAAATATAATTTAAAATTAATTGTTTCACCTTATTTCAGTTTTAGAAATAAAAATATATTTCTATAGGCAAATTAGAAGAATAACGAAAGAATAAATGGTCATAATGTAGTTCAAATTATCCTTATGGCATTACTAAGACAAAGTAACTTAGGTAAATATTTCTATATGTAAAAATAGAGCTCCTGTAAGAATATTATATACTAAACAGTAAATTGACATAAGTAGACACATTTTCCTGCCTCAAAAATGAAATATGTCAAGGTCTTATTTTTTCTCTAAAAATATCCAGAGGGTCATTTATCACTATTCTTATGCCTTGAATCAAAATATATTAATATGCTGAATGCAATCCTAGAGTTACCTTAACAAACACACTTCCTGTCTCTGAGTCTGGATAATAAATGAGAAAGCAATATAATGCTCTTTATTCATAGGAGCAAGATCAGTTCAATACTTGGTTGTATTACTGCATTGCCTGAGTTTTAATCATCTTTCTCTTATTCTAAAGCTCTAGTTCTCTCAATGCTTTGCTGACTTTTCATGAGTAAAATTTTAAATATTTATTTTTTAAAATTCTGAGGAATAAACTTATTAATTTTACTATGTTAAAAACAGAACTCAATAAATACATACAGTATAATAATGTTATGTCCCTTGACATTTCTTAATTTCAGAAAAAAAATCAGAATGGAATCAATGTCTCCAGTATAGACCATATTTATTTAATTAGAGCTATGAGAGAGCTGAGGTTGTTTCTAAATGTAAGGTAGTGGATCGAAGAGAATTGTGGTAACCCTAAGGTTTGATACAACTCAGTAACCCTGAGTGTTAAATGCTTATGCCAGTGGTAATGTCTCAGTTTTTAAATCTAGAATAATTACAAAGACTTTCAATCATAAGTCTCTCTAATCCTTATATGGAAACTATTTGATGTTCTTTAATGCAAACGTTAGAATATTTTGTTCTAGTCATAACTTGAACCAAGAGGGAGTTTAACCTTATTCCTAGAACTAAATTTCAAGAGCCAGCTACATTTCACTATTGATAAACTTCAAAATTAGGTGGCATAATCACTTTCATGAAGCATATTAGAGAATCTTACTCTGCCAGCATGAATGCCTTCTCTATTGTCTATTATATATTATTGCCATCACTTAACAATTTCACCATCTTTATTCCACTATTCATGTGAAAATTTTTGTACGAAGACCCTTACATTACACTGTTGTTTTGCCTGTGAATATGGTGTTCTTGCTCAATTGCAAGGCTAAGCAGCATGTCAGAATACTTGGTTAAAAGTATACACAGATAGTGACAGACCAGAAGATAAAATATTGAATACTGAGACTTGATTTGTAATGAATCTATGTCCCAGATGCCAAAATCATTTGGCTACCCATAGTTTAAGAGATCCAAGAGAACACTTCAAAGAAATAGATACAAGGGAGGATGAGTCTTTGAACTAAGAGGCTCTTTTAGCAGTGGAAACGCAAATTGCCAAAAACCACAGATGTTCACCACATGAACAGGTGAAAAAATACTACTCTTTCAAATATATTTATCAAAGTATTTTCTGCTTTTCTGTAATTTCATTTTAAATGGGCCTTCCTTTTCAGCTGTTCTCTGCTTAAAGTACCTAATAAGTAAGGACAGATTGTATGACTACATTAACAATGGTGAGCCAGAAACTCAAGGCCTTTTCTGGGCCTCTTTTCTTTGCATATGTAATTTTCTAATTGCTGTTCTCTAAAGCAAGAACTGCAATTAGAAAAAATGTTATCTGAGGACAAGAACTAAACTGAACATTATTTGGCACTTCAAATTGTTTTCTAGCATTGAATCATTGTAATGAAAATTCTACTTAAAACTTTGGTTTGTCATAATCACCTGCAATTGAGCTTATGGTTTATTTACATACATGGATTTCCTTGCTATAATTATCATTAGATGACAGGCATACTCATTAGCATCCATACAAAGTTCGTTGGAAATGTCCTTAATAACAACTAGTGCAAGGAGGGAGAACAGCAAAATATATTTTTTGATGTATTCATTTATTAGTACCATTGGACACGTATTAAGATGGGCTGTAGTAGATTAAAGATGACCACACATTATTTGCTACTTTTCCCAAGAAGTGTAGTCTAATTCCCTTCTCCTTGAATTTGGGCTGGATTCAGTAACTCATTTGGGTAATAGAAAACTCCAAGAATGTTTTGGGACTTCTTAGGCTAAGTCCTAAGCCTTACTGCTTTCTTTCAGGCCTCTTAGAACACTTGCATATTGAAATAAACTGTCAATTTGTGAGGAAGCACACAAAAGCTCATAAAGAGGAACTGAGGCATCCAACTGGCACACTGATTGAGCTCCCAGATGACAACCAACACCAACCTACCAACTAAGTGAGTGAGCCATCTTGAAAGTGAAGCTTTCATACTTCAATCAGCTGATGCTACATAAAGAGAAAAAAGCCATTCCTGTCAAGCCCAGCACAAATTGAAGATTTGTGAGCAAAATTAATGATTGTTTTCATTAAGATGCTGAATTTTGAGATTATTAGTAGTGTAACAATAGATAATTAGAACAAGGACCATGGCTTAGATTATTCAAGGAACAATAGGAAAGGGGTTTTTCTTTAACTTGTTTTAATTTTATTGTTGTTGTCTTTGTGTTTGTTCTCTTTAGAGTTATTAATCCAGGTTCTTGTGTACCAATGGAAACACATGTGTGAGGAACACCCCAATAGTTTCCTAACAGAAGTTTTTATTTTTGTTTTACACAACTTCCTTTATCCAGAAATTTCTCAATATTTGGGAACTAGGAACATACATTAATGTAGTCAAATCAGCATCGCTCTACATAAGCAAGAAAATAAAAGTGAAATGAGGAATGTGATGATAAAGGAACACCATTGATATACAGTCAGAGAACACTAATTCCCCTCAGCCACTCTTCCCTGTCTCAGTAGCTGACAGTATCATCCAGCTTGTTGTCCAGAAATAAAAGATAGGAGTCATGTTTGTTTCCTCTATATCCCTCAGATTTTGATATTCCGTTCACCTTGGGTAACATCTACATTATCGCTCATTACTTGTCTACTTTTCTTCATCTGCATTTCAGCCTCCATGATATAAGTCAAGATCCTTTCTTACCTATGTGATCACAATATAGAAATTCTCTTTTTCTTCAATATAATCATTCTCAAATAAGAAGCTAGAATGATCTTTTTAAAGGGAAACTTTCCAGACCTGTGCAAGATCTGATCTCCAACTACTTTGTCTGGGTATCTAGGTTTTGGCCATATTATCTTCTTTCAGTCTCTCTGACACTGTAAATGTATTCTGCCTTTTCTTCCCCAGAGCTTTTTCTACTGCAGAGACTCTCCTTTAGGTCCTGAGTAGTTTAATCTGGATCTCCAAGTAGCAGGTTCATTTAGTTTCTCAGATCTAAGGTCTCAATCTGAGTATTTCTCTCTTTCAATCTCATTCAGTGTTAGCTTCTTCATAAAACTAACCACTATCTGAGATTACTTTGCTGATTTATTTATTTGTTATTTATTGAACATCCCGTCACCTCAGCCAGTACACAAGAACATATAAAATATTTTTCATTGCTGACCCAGAGCTGTGAAACGCCTTGTTTCATGGTAGGTTCTGAGTAAATACTTGTTGTATATGCAAATAAATAATTCTTATATTTGTTTCTAGTCATATGTTTCTCAAAGACCTTGAACCATGTAACAGGCATAATGCCACAAATCCTCATTTGAATTCTTCAGGAAGGTAATTATAAGAAATCTCTACTTATTTTTTACAGACAATGCAGATATACCAAATGATATTTCATGAAGTGCATTTGAGGCAAAGGCAAAGAAGTCAAGGGCAAAAAAAAAAAACAGTCCTTACACTTTATTCTAATAATTTAAAAATTCTCTTAGAATTTACACTCATTCTCATTTTCTGTTGTTATTTTTCTTCTCCACTCAAATGAATTCATTCACATGTTTAAAACGTTTTGAATGGCTTTTGAAAAAGTGCCTCAATAATAGTAAACATGGATACACCCTATAAACAAGAAGAAAAAAGGAAATCCTATAGATGAGAAACAATGTCAGTCTTTTCTTACAGCAGCCATATGCATTTGGAAAGTGAAATAATTTTGAAATTATTAAAATCTTCTAAATATTGATAAATCTGTCTCACAAAGCAATCCATAATGTTCATCCAATTCCCCTTACTTAATGCAAGATAAGAAATGATGTAACATTAAACAAAATATTTTGGAAATTCAAATATCAAATTTGATTCATGATGCAATAAAATATTGTATGCTTAAAAGCAGTGGTGAAAGTTTCAGTGCCAAATCTCTAAGTCACTCATTAATACAAGTTTTCTACTAATGTGTAACTTTGTACTAAATATTTCTTTTTTAATTTTCAATATTCTTTGGAGAGTGTTAACTGAGTTTATTTCTGTCCAAACATTTTATTTTACTCTTCTGATCAGAATTATCTCTGTTAGCAATATATATTTATCTTTTTTATATAATTCTGAAGTAGAGAATTTATTATATGAATGTTCTTACTTTCTGGTATCCTTTAAATTTGTAGCAGTAAAATTAGGAATTGACCAAATTTATAAAGATTCAATAAACCTACACACCACTTTATCTCTCTCAAAAGCATGAATAAATACAGCAAGCAACTATATCATTTTCTTGAGGAAACAATTTCAGTAGGACTTTATTTATGAAATTATTTCAGTAGTGCATAATTTAGTTATTGATAGAAAATTACCTCAGTAATGTGTTTATTGAATTTCCTGTCTGTAGATAAAACCACAAAATGATTTCATCTTTTCTTAAATAAATCAGTATGTTACGTATCTGAAAATGAATATTTAAAAATAAGATCAAAACAAAATCAGAGCTATAGCTAATACTTAGTCAGCACTATGTGCCATGCACTACTAAATGCTTCTCATTAGTTAATTTTAGTAATTAGCTTCATTAATTTACTCCACTTAATATCCTGGCAAGGTAGAAACTATTTTTATACCCAGACAGTAGTGCTCAGAGATATTAAATAAGTTTCTCTCCCCAAGCCATATAGCTGGCAAATTTTTAAATTAGCATTTGGACCAAGGCAATCAGGCTCTTAAGAGCACAAGGTCCTGATTATTATGCTGCACTGCCTCCCAATGGAAGTTCTAGGTTTTCAGCACATATGGATTTGTCCTTCATGGCATATTAGAAGATCATGATCTTTGGAATTCGGCATAAATTCTCAAATAGCAGTTCTGCCGTTAACTAATTTTCATAATTTTGAAGGTCTCTATTCTTTCTGAACTTTAGTTTTTGGTCTGTAGTAAAAAAAAAAAAAAAAAAAAAAAAGTCTTTCCCACCTTTCAATCATTATCCTGAGAATGAAAGATTTTTACATAATAAATGTCCAGCACTGTATTTGACATAAGCCTGGTGATTAATAAAAGTTAATTTTTATTCCTTACTTCTTAATTTGATAAAGAATATGTATAGAAGTCAGAGTGTGTGCCATAGTAATCATACGTGGTTTTAAGGAATAGAAAAGTCAATAAATGTCATCCGTTAGAACAGGGCTGACTTCCTAAAAAATCTGAATGTTCGTTTGACTGATAGTAAGAAACTATCACCAACAACAGGAATGTACCCAAGCTTGTCTCATAGGTTTTACTCTTACATATCATTCACAGAGAGTTGAAACATGTTTAATCTATATTTATCAATAACTTTAAGGTTGTAAGTTCTAATTGATAGCAGTTGTGGGTTAGTGTCAGTGGCAGCTTTTCAGAACATGAGGAGAAAACCATGGGGCAGACCTGTGTGGCACTAAGAAATAATCAGCCTACTGAAAATGGCTGTGCAGCTTTTACTCAGCAGAAGAACACTGCATGTATGGGGTGAGTGGGGACTCACGTCTAAGGCCTTTTTTAAAATATATATAAATGAAAGTGTCAGGAGCATAAATTTTCTTTGCTAACTTCTTCAATTATGAAAACACTATGTTTTCATTATATATTTTGGCAGTTGATATGCAAATTTAGCTATTGATTTTCACTCTGCCAATAAGAATTTTTTAAAAGAGAAATCTACATCTTTGGGTTTTTTTGTGGTCAATTCAAGGTTATTGAAATGTTTATTAATATTTTTATTAACTTGCAACCTCACTGCATTACCACCAGAAAACGTGGTATATATTACACTATTTCTAGTCTCACAGACTTTCTTAAAGTATGAAGAATAGTCATGGTCTCTTTTCATGTTTCATGGTTTACATTATTAATCAGTATTCTACAAATAAACAAAACAAATAGGGTATAGGTATAGATATAGATATAAGGAAAGAGACTTATATGGAAATGGCTTTTGGAATTCTGGAGGATGAGAAGTCCCAAGATCTGCAGTTAGCATGCAGAGACCCAGTGGTGCTGATAGGGTAGTTTCTGTTAGAATCTGAAGGCCTGGGAACCAGGGGAGTTTGTGTAAATTCCAGTCTTAGGGCAGGAAAACACTGAGGTCCAGCTCAAGCAATCAGGCAGGAGATGTTTCCTCTTACTCAGTCTTTTTGTTCTATTTGGATTGCAATTAATTTGATGAAATCCATGCATGGGAGGGCAATCTGTTTTACACTGCATACTGATTCAAATGTTAATCTAATCCTAAATTAAACTCACAGCTACATCGAGAATAATGTTTGACCACATGTCTGGGAATCCTTTAGCCCAATCAAGTTGACATGTAAAATTAACCATTATAACGGGCATAGGAAATGAAAGTGCATTATTGATGTTCAGGGCATAAAATACATTTGAATGTACGTGTGTGTTGAAGGGTATGAAAAGAGGGAGAGAGAGAGATACAAAGAATTTTATCTTTATTAGTGTACTGTATTCTAAATGTTATTAATGTCTCCAATATATTTACTGATTTGTGTCTGCATAATCAGGAATAAACAGAATTTCAGTTTACTACAACTGTTTTGTTTAATCCTTTGTATTTAAGTTTTGTTTATTCCTTTTTATTTTTGAAAAGTTTGCTTTGTGAATTCTAGTCTCATACATAAAATTTTATAATGATTTTTATTGTAGATTTTTACTGCTTATTATTATACAATTATGTTTCATTTTATGCTCTTAATAAATTTGACCTCATTTCTCATTAAAATTAGCATTTTTGCTTTCTTTTGATTTGCACTTTCCAAGTATTTTGGTATTATCTTTTGTTTTAACTTCCAACTAGTAATATACATATACACAGACACAGATATACACACACACACGCAAACACACAAACACACACACACACGATAGAGTATATTGGTTTGGGTCTTCTTTTTTATCAAATAATAGAATATTCATTTTAAAAAAATAAGTCCCATTTACAAGTATTGATATGGCATTAAATGTTTTCATTAGTCTTATTATTATTTGCTTCCAGATATTTATTTATTTATTTATTTATTTTTCTCTCTCTGCCTCTCTCTCTCTCCACCTCTCCCCCTTTCCTTCAGACTCTCTTTCTCTCTCTTTGTCTTCCTTTCTTTCTTTTTCTGCTTTGGCCAGTAACTCCTAGGATCCCATTCCTAGTTTGATATGTGAACATTTGGTTTGATTAGTATCATTTCACTTTATAATCATTATTTGTGATTATTCCTCCCTTCATTGAAGATGACAACTTTTGTCATGGAATTCCCTTTTTATTGCTTTATTTATTTGTTTTTCCATAGGGTTAAATCTAAGAATTGGGACGGACATACTTTTACAGGTAATACTTTAAATGGAAATTACATTGCTCATTTTAATAAATTGTTGTAGTGAGGCTGTTATCTTGGTTCCACTGTCTTGTAGTGAGTGTAGAATGCAACTCTACTCATTAGGTGGCTATATCCAATGATTACTATAGAAACTAGGGGGAAAAAAATGAAAACAGCCTTTTAATTGTGAACTGATAAACACATATGTTAACTAACTAACTAAATCACTAATATGATAGAGATGTAAGAAGGATAAATAAGGGCTATAGCATTCAGGAGAGACAACAAAAATCACAGATTATTTGGAATTAATGCCAATGGTCTGTGTCTCTAATTCTATTGCCTATGGGTCAGTGTAAGTAGAGTGATGGGTTTATTTCAAGAGACTGAATTCTAGTCCAAATTCTCCCATTTGTTGGCTTAGTAATTTTAACTGAAATACTCCTTATGCCTTGGCTGCCTTATTTGTGAAACTGAATATTGATGACATTCTTATAAGTTTGTGTGGGTAATTTTGGAAAGTTTCATCAAATGTTATTCAAACTATTTTGGAATTATTATTTGAATTAATATAAACTCTAGAAAACTGCTTGAAAGGAATAAAATACAATATTCAGCATAAAAAGAAACTAAGCTTGTGTACTTCTAGTTAATAATACAGCCAAGGTTATAAAAATATCCATGACATATCATTCAAGTGGGTGTGTTACAGTACAGTCCATAGCTACTCTTAACTTAGCTTTTCATGACCGCATCCCCACCTACTAGTATGTTTTTTCAGTCCACCTGCTAAACTATGTGCAGATCTGTTCTTGTTTGTTAATCAGTTTAATCAATCTATAGAGAAGATGAGAAATGTTTAATGATGATGAACTTCACTCCTCAGTAGATATTATCAAGGACATTATGCTCAGTATCATTATTTGTAAAATTCTTATTTTTAATGTATTATTAATCCTCCTTCCTCCAGATGACAAAAACAAAGCTGGGTGATTATTTAACAACCAAGTGGCACCAGCTGGTGTTCCAGGCTGGTAGAAGTTACCATGTGTACCTCTTCATCCTAACATAAATTCTTGTAAATGAGAATGCAAAAGGCAAATTAAGTTCATAAATGCCTTTGGATATGAACCATGGAGAAATATCAACATTTTAATGCTATAACCAACCATCAAGGAGATGGAGTGAGAAATGAAGGATATCAAGAAAAATTGATAAACATTAATTACTTTAGCTAACTGATATGACTTTCATGATGTGTCTCCTTAAAGTGCCAAGATGCCATGCTTAGAAATTAAATGCCAACAATGCATACTAATTGTTTTTAAAAAATTAGTCTAGTGATCAAGATATAGGAACAATGAAAAAAATTACACAACAGAGAGGAAGCAATGTGCATTAAAAAGCTTATTTTGTTCATTTACATTTTATTTTGCGGCTATATCAGTGTTTTATTGCTTATCCTAGGACAATTCTACTTTATTTGGAACAGTGAGCAATTTTTGTTCTTTCATTAATTCTAAAATGAGGTTTCTATTATTAACTCATAAACTACTCCATTTACTTGCTTATCTTCAGGTACTCAGTGCGAAGTTTGGTTAAGTCTAGGTTTGGCACTTTAAATCATTAAGGGCTTCACTTATAGAATGAAAAGATTCCTATAATATAAAACAATAATGTTACAAAATACGGTTAAATAAGTTTTCATTTTGGAAAACAATAAAAGCAGACTCCTTATTTGCATTATCCAATATATTTTATTGAATCTGAGGAAAAAGACAGTTAATTTGGGTAAAGATGCCTGCCCTTTGCTGGGAAGATTAAATGAAGTAAAGTCTCAGACAAGTGCCAAGTCTTGTTAATAAAATAGAGGTTAATCTTCTTACTTTTTGGTTTCCCTACTTCTCTTTCCTCCAGTAAACTTGATATGTACTCTTAGGTCTGACTTAAAGAACTGACCACTACTACGAATCTCTCTTTTGGATTCATGTTACCTCTGTACTGCTCTGAGCGGTAAGAAAAAGGAGATAGCCACTCTATGTGTGGCCACTCTCATTCTCTCATTCTCTCATTTTCCGTCTTCTGCTTTGCTTCTCCAGTCCGATGTAAATGTGGGTGGCAATAGCCAAAGCATAAATAGGTACTCCCTTCATTCTTCGTGCCCTTTGGGGGAAGGTCATACTCCCTTTGAGAGCTCTCTGACAGGTTTGTAGACAAACATGCATAGGTTCAACACTCAGCTGGCCCCTTGAACATAACTTTATATTATAATATTTTATTTTGATGGTCATAATTAGAAAGAAATAAGCAATATTCTGTTATGGTGTGATAGCCTCTAACTGAGAGAGAAGGTGAGAGGGCAAAAGTTGATCTGGAATCGTGTCATAAAGGAACAGAAAAATGAAGGCTTCCATGGCCAGTTTGACCTCATAGATGCTCTGAGTGGTATGAAACATTGACTATCATGAATGAATAATTTAAATTTTCAGTGCTCTTTAGCAATTTAAATTATCATCTGAATATTTCAAGTGTACAGAAACTTATTTCTAGAATACAAAATCACAAAGTAGATAATTTTATCATGCTAAGTGAGATAAAATAGACAACTTTAAGACTTTTTTAAAACATTCACTTAAACATTTTTGCTTGAAATTCAGGGCATCATTTTTTCCTATGTAAATAAGTTTATAAAGTCATATTATATTTCCAAGAAATCTCTAAAGGCCTTTTTTAGTGCTGTGTCATTTCATCTCTCATAAAACTCACAATCATAGCTGAAGGGGAAGCAAATATGTCCTTCTTCACATGGTGGCATCAAGGAGAAGTGCCAAGCAAAAGAGGGAAAAGTCCCTTATTAAACCATCAGGTCTCCTGAGAACTCACTCACCATCATGAGAACAGCATGGAGGTAACTGCCTCCCATGATTCAACTGCTTCCCACTGGATCCCTCCCACAACATGTGGAAATAATTGGAACTACAGTTCAAGATGAGATTTCGGTGGGGACACAGTGAAACCATATCATTCTACCCTGGGCCCCTCCCAAATCTTATGTCCTCACAATTCAAGACACAATCATGCCCTTCCAACAGTCCCCCAGACTCTTAACTCATTCCAGCATTAACCCAAAAGTTCAAGTCCAAAGTCTCATTTGAGACAAGGTTATTGCGTTTCACTTACGAGCCTGTAAAATCAAAAGCGATTTAGTTACTTCCTAGATACAATGAGAGTGCAGCAACTGGGTAAATTCATTCCGAATGGGAGAAATTGGCCAAAACAAGAGATCTACAGTCCCCATGCAAGTCCAAAATCCAATAGTGCCATCATTAAACCTTAAAGTTCCGAAATGATCTCCTTTGACTCCATGACTCACATCCAGGTCATGCTGATACAAGAAGTTAGCGCCCATGGCCTTGGGCAGCTCAGCCCCTGTGACTTTGCAGGGTTCAGCCCCATTTTTATCTTCTTTCATGAGCTGGCATTGAGTGTCTGTGGCTTTTCCAGGTGCACAATGCAAGTTGTTGGTAGATCTACCATTCTGGGGTCTGGAAGACAGTGGCCCTCTTCTCACAGCTCCACTAGGCAGTGTCTTAGTGCAGACTCTGTTTTGGGTATCCAATCCCACATTTCCCTTTTGCACTGCCCTAATAAAGGTTCTCCATCAGGGCCCTGCCCCTGCAACAAACTTCTTCTTGGATATCCACATGTTTTCGTACGTCATCTAAAATCTAGGTGGAGATCCACTGAAGCCATGGCCGTAGCTGTATTTTGGCCCCTTTTAGTCAAGACTGGAGCAGCTGGTACACAGGACAACAAGTACATAGGCTACATACAGCAAGGGCACCCTGGTCCCATCCCATGAAACCATTTTTTCCTCTCGGGTCTCTGGGCCTGCGATGAGAGGGGCTGCCACAGATGTTTCTGACTTGCCCTGGAGATGCTTTTCTCATTGTCTTGGCGATTAACATTTGGTTCCTTGTTACTTATGCAAATTTCTGCTGCTAGCTTAAATTCTCCCCAGAAAATGGGTTTTTTCTTTTCTACTGCATCTTCAGGCTGCAAAATTTCCAAACTTTCATGTTCTGTCACCTCTTGAACACTTTACTGCTTAGAAATTTCTTCTGCCAGATACCCTAAATCATCTCTCCCAAATTCAAATTTCCACTGCTCTCTAGGCAGGGGCAAAATTCTGCCAGCCATAGCATAACAAGAGTCACCTTTGTTCCATTTCCCAACAAGTTTCTCATCTTCATCTGAGACCATCGCAGTTTGAACTCTGTTGTCCATATCATTATCAGTATATTGGTCAAAGCCATTCAACAAGTCTCTAGGAAGTTTCAAACTTCACCACATCTCCCTGTCTCCTGAGCCCTCCAAGTCTACAGGAAGTTCCAAACTTTTCCACATTTTCCTATCTTCTTCTGAGCCTTCCAAATGGTTCCAATCTCTGCCTTTTATTCAGTTCCAAAGTTACTTCCACATTTTTGGGTATCTTTACAGCAGTGCCTCACTACCAGGTACTAATTTACTGCATTTGTGCATTCTCACACTGCTAATAAAGACATACCCAAAACTGGATAATTTAAAAAGGAAAGAAGTTTAATTGACTCTTAGGTCAGCATGGCTGGGGAGGTCTTAGGAAACTTACAATTCTGGCAGAAGGGGAAACAAACTTGTTCTTCTTCACATGGTGGCAGGAAAGAGAAATGCAGAGTAAAGTGGGGGAAAAGACCCTTATAAAACCAGCAGATCTCATGAGAATTCACTCACTATTCCGAGAACAACATGGAGGTAACCAACCCCATGATTCAATTACTTCCCACTGGGTCTCTCCCAGGATACATGGGGAATATGGGAACTACAGTTCCAGATGAGATTTGGGTGGGGATACAGCCAAACCATATCACCTCCTAACTCAATACACATTTTCCTAAAACGGAGAATATATTGTACCCTCAGCTCTGAAATGAGCCAAGATTAGAGGAGGTAATGATGGGTCTGAAGAATTAGGCAAGTGTTAGATTATGGAGTGAAAAGAACATATTATGCAGTCAGAATGGCTATTATCAAAAAGTCAAAAAATAACATGCTGGCGAGGTTGCAGAGAAAAGGGAACATTTATACACTGTTGGTGGGAGTGTAAATTCAACCATTTTGGAATGCAGTATGGAGATTCTTCAAAGAGCTAAAAGCAGAACTACCCTTTGACCGAGCAATCCCTTTACTGGGTATATACCCAGAGGAATATAAATCATTCTGCCATAAAGACCCGTGTACACAAATGTTCATTGCAGAATGATTCACAATAGCAAAGACATAGAAGCAAACTAAATACCCATCAATGACAGACTGGATAAAGAAAATATGCTACATATGCATCATGAAATACTATGCAGCCATAAAAAAATAAGATCGTGTTTTTTTGAGGGAACATGGATGGAACCAGAGGCCATTATCCTCAGCAAACTAACTCTGGAACAGAAGACCAAATAGTCTGAATATTCTCATTTGATGAGAACTTATGAACACAAAGAAGGAAACAACAGACACTGGGGTCTACTTGAGGGTGGAGGTTGGAAGGAGGGAGAGGAGGAGGAAGGATAGCTATTGGTTATTGGACTTAATACCTAAATGATGAAATAATCTGTACAACAAACTCCCAAGACCTGAGTTTGCCTATGTAACAAACCTTCACATGTACCACTGAACCTGAAATAAAACAAAACAAACAGAAAAAACACTAAAGTCACAACTCGACCAGTTGTAAAAATATAGATTGGAGGAAATACAGACAGTTACTAGTATGTTGAAATACCCAACAAGCGCAATGGTGGCTCAAAACCTGGGGTAGAAGTGAAGAGGGGAATATGTGTTTGAAAGCAAAATCCACAGGATTTATGATCAATACTTACTGGCAATTTTAATTCTCTAATTTGAGCAGAGCTGTTTGGGTGTTGAAGTGGAAATGTTGTAGGGATTAGATAATGAGTTTAGTTTAGAACCAATCTAGCTAGAGGTCACACATTTAGAGCAATAGTGTGAGCATTAGAGAGCCAGAATCAGTCAATCTGAGCTCGAGATATTAACATTTCACGATACTTCTTGATTTTTTGCTACTGAGTCTGTTTATCCACACCTGTTCCATGAAGGTTGATTCATGTAGTGACTAGGAAGGTATATGGACTTTCTATTCTGACCTTACTGCTGGCTAACCTGCTATTCTTTCTATTCCAACAGACAAAATCAATATAAGTAAAACATTTTTAATACTTGAGTTACAAAACAATGGAACTATGTGATGCGACTACCTTGTTTTATGTTTTTTCTATGGAGATAAAGAATAACAGTTATTTTTGAGCACTTACCATGTTCAAACAGAGTATTGCTAAATTCTAAGATATTATCTCATTGACTCCTCACAAGTCTCCATAGGATGGAAAATAAAAATATTATTATTTTTATTTTGCAAATAAGAAGTTAAAGCCCAAAGAATTTAAATGAATTACCCTAAACAATTCATGAGTGATAGAGTCAGAGTCAGGCCTCAATTACAGCTCTGTATGACATCAAAGCCCAAGTGTTTAAACGTTAAGCTAACCTGCCTCCCCATATTCTTTCTGATTCTCAGCTGGATAATCATAAGTCACATCTCAATCACTTACATTATGATAAAATTCAAACTTTGCAGAGTTTAATTTCCAGATTTTTATGTGTGGCCTGTGCAAGAAACAGCATAGCTTTATTTCTTCCCACTCCCTGAGATAGAGCAATGCTCTTCTTTAGCCAAATCCTACCAATGCCTGCCTCTTGAATACTCCATGCTCTTTCTCATATTTATGTCTTTACTCAAGCAACACATGTAGGTCTCCACATCCAACACTACTCATATATCATCTCCTCGGTGAAGCTTTCCTACACTCTTGCCACCAAGATATTACATTCTACCTCTTTGCAACTATAAAACTTTGTGTACGCCTTTATTATTATGTTCATCTCATTAATATTTTGTTTCCATCTCTGATTCTCTCCTAAGATTGTGTACATCTCAAAATATTCTGTTTTATTCATTTCTGTTAATGAATGTTAGTGTCAGTCATTGTACTGCTATTTCATCACGTTTGTAGTTTCAAAGATAAAGATACTCTGTTTGCGAGAAAGTGTGGAATTCCTTTCTATGTTCCCTCTCTTCTTTCTAGTTATTTCAGAAATGGCAGTTAGGATCACCCAGTGGAGGAGATCAATTCTCTGGTGGTAGTACTTCTAGGGCAGGTTGAGACAGTGCTCTGGAGATGGTACAGATGGAAGGAAACAAGAGATTCTTATTACTGGGCTGTTTTTTATGAGTAAGTCAATAATAGTCATTTTGCATGTAGTAAATTATCTCCTTTCTGGAGAGAATTTTCCAATGGAAGAGAAAAATGGCTTAAAGATATTAAAATATTCTGAGGGAAAATATTATCATATGGATAAACAGGAGTGTAAATAAGAGAGACCAGAAGTACAGTGAGACATGTTTTCCTTCTTCTCTGAAATAATGCAATCACTGTCTATAGTAGAGAATAACACATCCAAAAATGTTACAAGGTTCTTCCTGGTTTTGACATATTTTGACAAATACTATGGTCTTAATTATTTGCCCTAAGAAGAAATCATTAGATGCTGTATTTGGGAACAAATATTGAAGATAATAAACAGAAATGTCAAAGAAATGTTTGAAATGCTTTTAAATAGCATATAAATTATTTTATTTAGTGGGAAAACATTATATGAGATATATACTCTCAATATGTTAAAGTATTAAAAAATTAAACAATACTATATAGTGTAAATTATAGAAAGCAATGACTGTAGATAAATTAAAGTATTCAGTCATAATGCCATTAAAGAGGAAATAAGATTAAGAGAGATTGAGAAAAGATGAGTTTTAAATAGTAGTGCTAAAAGATAGGACATAAGTTACAAAATATTAACTAGATTTGCCATATTTGGTTTATCTGATCAGACCCAAAGAATGTTAATGGCTAAAATTAGACATATTTTTCACAACTTAATATGGGAAGGAAAGAAAGAGATGCATCCTGGAGCAAAATTTGTTCTACAAGGTGGTAGATAAGATTAAGCTAGATTGAAGCCTGTAGAGAATGAGTAGAGTAGCACTAATAGCTTAGACTACCCAAAAATGTGTTTGCTTTTTCTTTTTTAAAAAATTGTATAGGTTAAAATGATCAGCCTGCACACACATTACTTGCAAGTTATCCTGTAACTCTCATCTCTGAATATATAACAGGTTCAAATGTATTGCTCAGATTAGTTAGTCTGTTGACCTCTTACAGC
This sequence comes from Colobus angolensis palliatus, assembly GCF_000951035.1. Lineage (NCBI taxonomy): Eukaryota > Metazoa > Chordata > Mammalia > Primates > Cercopithecidae > Colobus > Colobus angolensis. Next base: position 2,082,433 of record NW_012117477.1, read on the forward strand.
CAAATCAAAAGAAATAAAATAAAGGAAATGAGATTTCCCTTGAAAAAAACTAAGGAAGAAATTATAGAATTAGGAAACTGTATAAGAGCAGTGGAATTAGGAACCCAGGTCTGGAATTAGGCAGCAGGGAACTGAACTTTGCTTATAATCAATGACGTTATTATGAACTAAATGCTTTTCCCACCCCCTGCCAGCACTCCAAATTCATATATTGTGGCCCTCACTCACAATGTGATGGGGTTACGAGGTGGGACCTTTGGGAGGTAATTAGGTTTAGGCAAGGTTGCGAGAGTAGAGCTTCCATGATTGGACTAGTGGCTTTAGAAGAGGAAGATACACCAGAGCTCTCTGTCTCTCTGCCATGTGAGGATACAGCAAGAAAACAGCCTTCTGAAAGCCAGAAAGGCAGCCTTTACCAGAAACCAGCCACAGACACCCTGATCTTAGACTTCCCATGCTCCAGAAATGTCTGGGGTTTAAGCCTCTCAGTCTATGATATTTTGTTACAGCAGTGTTAAGACATGTAGAATTAGAGGAGTGACTAAGACAAATGTCAGTAAAGATTGCTTTCTTAAAGAGAGGAGACAGCCATAAAAGGTGATGTCACCCCCTACAGCAAGCATAGTGAGTCATGGTCTTGGTGAAAACCAACCTGCTCTTAAGATGGTGATGGAATCCATGTCAATTCTCCCTCTAGGCGGCTTCCTTAATGCATTCCAGGTGATTCTAAAAGAGCCACCAGGGATACATGCCTGTACGTTAATTAACAAGGTAGACTCCCCATGAAGATGACATAAATTCTTTTAATCTCATATCTTATATTAAGGCAACCAGTAAGTGTTTGATGAATGAGAAGAAGGTCACAGGGAATAAAAACATGGACAATTATTATTACATTATTTTATGATTACTTTACAAATATTCTCTGAACACTAAAAAAGTTTGAATGATTCTAAGAATATAACTGCAGATCTATTGCATTCCCTAGAGGAACTAGAATATTTCTACATGGACATGAAAATATATCTTTTCCTTTAGTTTTGAGCAGTGTTAAACATTTTCCCTAAGGAATTTTAGCAACAGTAGAACATTATTTGTAAATTAACTTTTTCATTAAATGCTTGTTTCCCTTGAAAAGGGAGCAGCTGTTTAGTGCTGGCAGATATTTTTCCCCTCAATCTACAAGTGTAAATCAAAAACAATTTGTTTTGTGAATAATCTACAGTATGACAATTTGTCTACAAATATGTCACTGCCTGTTTACTTCACTGTGTGTCAATTGGATTTAGCCCCTTGTTTGCAGAGAAGAGAGGAAGGCAATCTTGACAGCATCCCTGCCTGCCAGGCTGGCACTGCAGCCTCTCCCCCAGCTTCCTGTTGCCACTGAGAACCACGGGGAGTGAGAAGCCACACACTGTGCAGAGTGTGGGCTTAGCAGGACTAGGCCAGCAACAAAATTAGAGACCTGGGCTCTCACTGAGAGAGTAGAGAGCTGTTCACACAGAGGCAGATCTTTCTGTACAGCACTTTGATTAAGTCTAGGAAGAACCTTAATAGACTGCCATTTACTAGAAAGGAACCTTTTAGAGACAAGTGTTGGGAGATGGAGTTGGATTTTTTTCCCCTCTGTCAGCTCCCTCTATACTGAACAGCTGATGCTTGCATTAAAGGAAGATCAAATAAAAAGCTTATTCAGCACTTACTAGATTTCCAGGAACGAAAAAAAAAAAAAAAATTGTCAGCTTTAGCTTACAATATATAAGTATATCCTTCTATATGTCAGCTTATATCACCCGGGGTGATGTATGACTCACTCGATGTATTTAGTATTATAATGAGCAAATCTCTTTCCCATAGCCGGGACAGTACTCTCCTTTCACATTGGCACTTGCAGGGTTTGCATATTCACAAGATTGACCTGAGCTAGTGAACTCAACAACCACACTAGGTTATTTCTATGGTTTGTGGATTACTCAGACAGATCCTAATATTGTTATTTTGTGACAAATGATAAATGTTCCCTTTCATTGCACTCAGCAGCAGCATTAGTGTTATGGTAACTGAATTACTAATCTCTATTCCTTTTCTAAATGTTCTTTTTTATATGTATTATATATATATATATTTCATATGTATATACATTTCAAAACTGAGATCTAGGCAGGAAATGGCAAATTCAATAGAAAAGTGATGTAAAGGGCAAAACTTTGTACAGGGCATATATCCACTTGCTAATAAACACATATTATAGACAATCATTAATTAAAATCTTTAAGAGTGTTTTGAAAGAGTGTTTTGAAAATAAATTTCAAAACCAAGTGCAATCTAAAAACATTTATCTCAAGTTTCAAGCATGTAGGAAGGTTAAATTCTGAGCAACAATACAAATGCCATTTATTTTACAACAAGACCTTTAAATATAAATTATTATTTTACATAGGGACAGGGAATGGAGGAAGTCAATACTACTTTCTCCTTTAAAATGGACTGGAAAACTCCAAGTTGGACACAATACACAGAATTCATTTTGAGAGATAAATCCTAACTACTTACTCTGAATGGTTTTTGTTCAGATCCCAGTAGTAGGAAAATGATAATTTAGAGAGACCCAAATTGGAAAGAAGTATATCCCTCTGTCACAGCTGCCTTAAAACATCTTAAAGTAGAATGCATCTGGACGGACAAGGTGAAAGCATATTCTTTTCTTTTTTTCTTTTTTGAGACAGAGTCTTGCTCTGTTGCCCATGCTGACATGCAAAGGCACGATCTCAGCTCACTGTAACATCTGCCTCCTGGGTTCAAGTGATTCTCCTGCCTGAGCCTCCTGAGTAGCTGGGATTATAGGCGAGTGCCACCATTCTTGGCTAATTTTTTTGTATTTTTAGTACAAACGGGGTATCATCATGTTGGCCAGGCTGGTCTTGACTCCTGACCTGAAGTGATCCAATCACTACGGCCTCCCAAAGTGCTTCTTTTCTAACATTTAGAAAAACATTTATTGAAGCTATTAGAGATTATTAAATAAATACTTGTGCTTAGAAAAAATACACGAAACTTAGAGATGACACTTAAACAATAATTTCCTCCTAATTCCTCTATATATTGTGTAAGTTTCTAATTTTGTAAAATGCATAGTAAACTTTTGAAAAAAAATAAACAAAAAGTGAAGCAGAGGGAAGCACATAATTTTACATATTGATGGTGAAGCCACGGTGTATGTATAAAGATGGAGTTTAGACACATTCATGTTTTTGCTTTCCACTAAAACAAGAAATAAAGGTTCAAAGACTCATAAACTCACAGGGATAAAGAAAACAGGAAAAGATAAAACAACAACTAACTTTTTGGAATCTAGATCGATAGATGCATGTAACTGACACAGTCTAATAGAGCTAAATTCTAAACTGGCAATGGGGAAGGCTGAGAACCATGTTTACACCATAGAATCCGGAAAGGTACAGATGGGCAGCATTGGATGTTTCTTGAATTGAGGATAAAGGCAGAAAGGATTATTTGAAAGATGGCTGAAGAAGCAGTTAGGATCCGTTCCCCCAGCGACGTGCTTCCCACCCCTGCACTTAGCTCTATGAACCCCTATGCCACCGGACACTGTAATGCCAGGCTGGGGTTTTCTTCAAAGAAGGACTTGTTTACCCAGTGCTGTGACTACTACCTAGGACAGATATCAGGTGTCAGCACCCTCAGGGATTGTCTCAGCTACAGAAAGCAATCTCAGCTTTCCGTGGGCTACGTCTAATGGCTATCAATGCAGTAGGGTAAGGTTTAACTATCTAAGTCCAACGGGAACAACTCTGAAGGATTGTTCTAGTTCCAGAGCTCTCTGTGGGGTCAGCCAATCTATCACTGGGCCAGTATCACAGCTGGATTTCTCCCTCTGCCCACACATAATTTCTTCCTCTCCTGTCCACAGGGCTTGAACCCAAAGGATCACCTCAATAAATATCCTATATATCAACTCGGTGTCAGAGCCTCCATCTAGGTTCTGCAATAATAATTCTTCCTAATCTCTAAAGAAGACTGTTGACTTATTCTTAGCATTCCATAAAGCAGAGGATGTCTCTTCAAATGGGAACACTAGAGAATGTGAACAGCGGATATTTCATACTTAATACAAGTCAAATAATTGAACATTTGTACACCAAAGCAGAGATACAAGTCTTCTATTTCCTAAAATGTTCTGTAGGTATTCAGGAAAAGTGTTTTCTGGAGTATCTGAAAACTCTAAAAGAAAGTTAGAATACATTCATATTAAGATAAAATGGCCCAACCAGAAAACCTTTCAGGGAAGTCCAAAGGTAGTAAACTTAATACCAGCAAAGAGTTTACAATAATTTCTTTTGAAGCTTTAGAAGCAAATCTGAGATAAATAAGTACACACAGAAACATTTTAACATGAAAGACAAACACCAAAATAGGCAAACAAACAAACAAACAGCAACTTGGAGGTACTGAAGACTAGGATATAATTATGAAATTAAAATTACTGATATCCTCAGAAAGATAAGAGAAGTTATTATATTCATGAAACAAGAACAAGATGCTATCAAAAAAGAGAATAGAGTTCCTGAAAATTAAAAAGACATTAGTCCAAAACAAAACCTTGTTAGAAGACTAAGAAGATCGAATGATGCCACCTTTCTGAAACACATCAAAAAAGCAAAGATATGAAAAATAAGATAGAATTCATAAGAAATATGAAGAATCACTCTAGAAGTGCCAATATAAAAATTTATGAAATTCAAAAAAAGAACTGAGAAAGCAGAAGTGAAATCATCGATAAAATATTTAAAAAAATATATAGTTTTCAAGTGGAAAGAGCCCACAGAATGACTGTCAATATAACAGAGGAAAATAATGCCAAATTAATGTATCCCATTTTATTTTACTTTACAATTATTTTTTAGAGACAATGTCTTGCTTAATGTATGCCATTTTAAAGGAGCAAAATAAATATTCTACAATGTCATTGGAAGTGGATGAAAGAGAATATACGAGGTGTTCTTTGAACTTCTCAGAGCAACCCTAGAAGCTAAAAAATCAGGGAGCAATAGAACATGTTAAGGTCAGTAAGACAGAATTGGCAAAACTCTGCTAGACAAATGACTATTTTTTTAATAAATCAATCCTGGGTTATAGAGTCAACAGAAAAATTATAGATATCAAAAGAAATTTAAAATATATGAACAAAATACAATATGCAGATCATAGGGTCCTTGTGTTTTTTTAATCTTTATTCAAATTAGCCAATTTAAAAAATAGAAACAGGGAAAACTGAGCATGACTTAGTTATTAAATAATATTAAAAATCTATTTAATTGTTTGGTTATACTATTGCCACTGTGGTCTCATTTTTTTAAGTAGCTTTTACAAGAGATACATGTATTCCAAAATATTTACAACTGACATCATATGATTTCAGTATTTAAAAAAAAAAAATCAGTCCTTTCCCTTCTCCCCTGCAAAAAACAGTATGAAGGGGTGTGAGTAGATTAAACAATATAGCAGGAAGTTGATTGGTGTAAGGCTGGGTGATGAACATTGGAAGATGAGTGTATTATATTTTCTCCCTTTGTATGTGTTTGAAAATATCAATAGCAATAGCAAACAGATTTTTTAAAGCTCTGAATGTCCAGATAAAATTCAATTTCATATATCTTTTCTCTGAAAGCCACTTCAGGAGATAGTATTCCAAAATTAGGGGATAAAACAAACAAACAAAATATCTGTGTGGATCTGTGTGGAACAGGACATAGGAAAAACACACAGAAGGGAGATAAAGAATATCCCTTACACAAACCAACAGAAAAGACACACACACACTCACAGACACACACACACACACACACATGCACACACAAACACATACAAACATATCTTTCCATTAGGCTCACAATCATGTGACCCAGGATTTAACTTGATTCTTTCGGCCCTAATTACATTAAGACAGAATTATGGGATTGACTCAGCAACTCTCAGTAGTGGTTTATGTAAAACAAATTCTGAGGAAATCACAAAACTGAGATGTTTCTTCCAGGAACAGACTGCACTGTTTCTTATATTCAAGAAGAACAGAGTTACGATCTTCCTTTAAAAGGTTAAGAAAAGGAGCCTCTACCTTGCCCCTGGATGAGCCTCTTGATATCAGTAATCAGGTAATTAGCTATGGCTTGCCCAGCTTCCCTACATTAAGGAACAAACAATCAACGTTGAAGTAAGCGCTGTTAGACACATGAATATCAAAGTCTCCTAGTGACTTTCAGTAATTTCCATCTGATAATTATTTCTCTAATTCTCAACTAAATTGTGGTTTGCTCAATTTGAAGCCATGTTTTTCCCCTCTTTATTTTAGTTTTTACTTAAGAACTTTTAACAGTGCTTTGTATTTTTATTGGGCTTTATATTTGTCAAAGCTCTAATTGGCAAGAAGCAGATATCATCTCTGATTTAGGCAGAATGTACATTTATTGAAGGAAATAATGGGGAGTCACTGAATTGCTACAAGCCCAGAGTACCAAACTCAGGAAAATGGACAGGGATATAGAAAATTATTTGTCCAGAACTGATGTCCAAATCACATCACAGATTCTAAGCAGGAAGGACTCTGCTTCCAGGGCCACCAGATGCCAGCATTTGCAGGTGCCCCTCCAGCATAGCTGGTCCTGATACCTACCAGGAGTCCCCACCACATTTGCTGCCTTGAGATCCCAGATACCACAATGTGGTCCCTGAAGCCAAGAGAGTTCTCTACAGACCTTGCTTCTTTCATATTAGCTCCCAATTCCAGGTGAGAGTGACCGATGGGCCACGCATACCTATACTCTGACTGCAAAAAAGTTTTATGAACACTTCCACAAAGATTATTAAGAAAAACATGCTACAAATTCAGAGGACTTGGCAAAACTCTGTGAGACAAATGATTAGTTTCTTCAACAAATCAATGCTGGGGGATAGAGACAGCAGAAAACGTATTGGATATCAAAAGAAACTAAGAGATATCAATAAAATACAATGTACAGGTCATGGGGGTCTTGTTTTTGTTTTTGATCTTCAAATGCTGAGCAACCAGAAATATAAAGATTTGTATTATAAGCATTTTGCAAGTAGTGTGTATAAGTACCTATTTTATTTTAATTTTAAAATTCAAGATCTTATGAATCAGTAATGATTTAGATCTGTCAGTGCAAACTTTTGCATTAAAGGGAGTAACGTTTTGAAAAACTGTATTCTGAGGGCCGCTGTGTATATTTTATATTAAGTAGTGTTAAGTGTGTATCAGGAGTAGAGGGAGTAAAATAATCAAGATGGTACTTTCTAGTAACATCCTTATCCTTACCCAGCACAGTGAATCTTCTCTTCCTCACTGGTAAGATCACTTGCTTCACACATCTGGAGGCGAGCTAGTGAACAAGAGGCTGAAACAAATCTATAATATAGCATATTTGTACAGTTAAACACTAAATCAACTATCTGAGAGCTATACATTGCATCAAATTCTACAGGCTGGCCCGTAGTCAAGAAACCTAAAGTGTGATTCCAGTTTGCCCCCTACAGAACTGTAGCACTTTATGTAAGAAACAGATACCTTTGAATTTCAGCTTGTGTAAGTCCACCAAATATTAGACTTTTTAAAAAACTGTTATAATAACTAATCAGAAATTTAAATTCATAAAGTTTAAAGAAATTTGATGAAAATTTTATATAGCAAAGTTCCAGAGCTACTGCACAGTGTAACCTCCAATTTATCCATTCAATGCAACTGAATCCTGAATATAAAAATTATATATATACACACATATACAAATATATACACAAAATTTTTGTATACATATATATACAAAAATATATGTATATATATTTGCACGCAGAACCATGAAGGAATTTTCAAATTTTATTTCTTTTTCAGACTGTGGCTAAGTCACAACTTCTGGTCACAGTACCTAACTTATGCATTGATCTGCTTAAGCTTAAATAAACAACGTGTTCATGATATAAGCATTTATTAGTACTTCATATAGAAAGAAGTGTTATAATGCAGATTAGAGTGACATAGATAGCAACATATAAAGACAAATATTATCTTCTCTGATTCTAAAAATGAATCGAAAAATATTTGAAATATCAATTGGCATGAAAAAGAAAGCTTAATGATTGAAGTAAGCAATTATTTATAAATTCTTAAAATAATAGAAAATATATATCGACTTTTATAAAAGTCACATTAGTGCTTTTAGTATTTCATATGTTATGTTGGACCTACTTATTTTAGGTGACTGTATCATTAGAAAGTTGTAGCTCAGTTTTCAGTTTCTGATTTCTATTAGTTTGTAAAAGGATTTTACATTTGCATTTAAATAGGAAGAAAATGTGATAAAGATTTCAATTAAAAGGCTGTCTGTTTGGGTTAATTCATTTTTAATAGGAATAGTAAATATTTTTCAGTTGATATAGTTCTTACTGCAAGATCAGTCCATTGTTCTTTTTTATCTAGTTATGTCAGGTGGTGCTCAATAATGAACACTATAATGTCAGCCTTTTCTCTTTAAGGAACATTTCCCAATTCTTCATTGATTTTTAAGAAAACAAAGCAAATTGCTGAATAGTGCTTGAGAAAACTAATGACAGCAGGTGGCTGCGTAAGTACAAACAATTATTTACACACATATAAACTATGTATGACGTTAATGTTTGTTCAAACAAGTGTATACACAGACACATACAGAATAGATTTTAATTCTAAAGTTACTGATGCTAGATTTGATGGAAGGAAAATGAAAAACTGTCTTATCTTGACAGTTTAGCTAAGATTTCAGTCACATCTACTTTATATGGTTAGGTTGTGTTCTCTATAGAAAGAAATGCCATCTTTTAACTAGTGTTCATACGTGTAAGACATTTTTAAAATGGAGGGAGATTCTGTAAGGACAATACCAGTCTCCATTTGACATGTCAAACTTTTTTTACTTCCAAAGTTAGCTCTTTGAAATTTGGTCACTTAGTTGTTGTTTGGTTTGTAGGTGTGTCCTTAGTTCTAAAAAATATTCAGTTACCTATATGGGATCTGCTTGAAATATTTTACATTAAAATAATTTAAATGTTTCTTACATCTTCAGGATGTTTATATTTTTTTGTTTTTTGTTTTATAACTGCAATTATGTAGCTTGTAATATGTTTCTTTACTTACCCAGTTTCTAAGGAATTTGCTCACTTTCTTTTTTTCCTACTTTGTTTTCAAATTCCCGAAAACACTTTGCACTGGACATCATTTTCTGAGAGAGGGCGGGGGTGAAAGAATGAAACTTTTAAATAAATAATTGAAGCATTTAATTAGTATGTTCTGGCTTACTGCTAGCAGAACATCACGCTAATGCGTAAGTGGATTATGTTTTCTGTAACGCCAGCCAGGAGATATCTTGACAGTTGCTTTTTTTCATTCTCAGGTGTCTAGTTAAGAAAAACACAGGGGTCCAATTCAACCTTTAAAAATGTTATCTTTTGACTAGAAAGATTACTGCTTTAAGATGCAATGGGATTTTCCACAGCAAACTTAGCAGAGGATTATGCTTTTCATCTGAATGGAGAGTGAATAGGTGGTGTAAATAGAGGATATTTCTAGAGAAAATTTCTATATAAATTGTGATTTATTTTTCTTGTTTCTACTAAAAATTCATAAAGAAAAGAGGTGGCTGTTGAATTAGAGAAAAGTCCATACTATCTTGTGAAATTGCTCCTTCCAAGTTATACAAACACACACACACACGGGGCGGGGGGGTTTCAAGTGTTAAAATAATGCTATTTTATTTTACCTTATTTTCAGTTGTTTTATTCATTTTTGATATCATTAGAATCTATTCTCCCCACAGTATGTCTGTATTTTTAGGCAGTCTGTAAATTGACCGCTTCATGGTTGATTTTTTTTTCAGCCATATTTAACCACTGATCTCAGCTGAATTGATTAGACTGACTGTGGAGTAATTCAAATCAGATAAGACGGTTGAGCTCACCAAACAAACCATGCCACGGTCCAGTAATTTTGTTCATATAACTACAAGCTAATCCACTGCAGTAAGTCAGGCCTGTTGGGACCACAAACTTTAGGAGCTATCTATAATAAATTTTAAAGCTTTTGTTTACTATAACTTATTTTCTTAAATTTTTTTTTTTCAATCTCTAATTTAGCAATGTAAATCTCTAAGGAGATTTCCATGCACATGTCTAGGGAAAGGAGTACTCAACTGAAGAATCCCAGGGACTCTCCATAGTTAATTTCATTTAATGTCTTTCCAGTGTCTGCAAAGCCAAAAGCAGGGGTTACTGGAAAGTGTCAAATTTAATATAATCATGATTTTTTTTAGCATTTCAGCAGAATCTGAGAATTAAAAACTGTGTACATACGTACACATATAGAAGCACACCACAAATGAGAAATTATGAGAGAGGAAGTACGTTCTAAGCCTCTAATACTACTTAAAATGTAGTAAAAATAAATACATACATAAATAAACAAATTTACAAATAAATACTACTTAAAATGTAGTAAAAATAAATAAATACATAAATAAACAAATTTACAAATAAATACATTTATAAATAAATGAGTAAATCTATACTAGGTACAGCTTTGCTTTATTTGACTATTATTAGTTTTTTTCATCTCTCTGCATACAAGGCTTGTGGTAGCATGTTTAGCATCTATTATTTTAACAGGTTTTCCTACACATACCGGTAAATTCAGCGAATACAGTTTGGATATTGTTCCCACCCAAATCTCATGTTGAAACATAATCAACAGTGTTGGAGATGGGGCCTGGTGGAAAGTGGTTGGATCATGAGGGTAGATATCTCGTGAATGGTTTCAGCGCCATTCTTTTGGAACTGTCCTCACAATAGGGAGTGAATTCTCATGAGATCTGTTTGTTTACAAATGTGTGACACTTCCCTTTCTCCTGTTTCTGCCCATTTAAGACACCTGGTCCCCCCTTGAATTCCACCATGACTGGAAATTTTCTAAGGCCTCCCTAGAAGGAGAAGTTGCTATGCTTCACCTACAGCTTGCAGAACTGTGAGCCAAATAAAACCCTTTTAATTGCAAATTACCCAGTCTCAGGTATGTCTTTATTGCTATGTGAGAATGAACTAATATATAAGTAAACCATTAAGGAAGACTATTTTTTTGTGTGTGAATATTAATATTGTCAATTAAATGAATGTATTTAACTGATTATTTTGATAAGAGTTAAAAATTGTGAAATTGTTCATATAAGTTTATAGTGTTATCTGGAACACTTTCTACCTACACTTTTTGAATTTAAAATTATTTTTAAATTGCACATTTTTCTTAAAATGAATTATGCCATTCCAAATTGCTGTCAACCCACCTGGTTATTTCCTAGCAATCATTAACAACTGTATGTTGTTAAATAGTTTAAATAGGCCATATTTAAACTATTTAAAACAAAAAACTGTCTATTCCTCTATCCTGATGTCTAAACAAGCAATTGCACAAGAGAAACAACAGTTTTGGAATTCCATTGAGTTTATCACACATAAGCTTTTTTGTCTTCTTCACAGTTAGCATTTTTGAAGCATCATATATATCTCATGGCATTTGGAAAAAGAGCTACTGTTGCTATATGGATCAGTGGTAGATAATGTGGCAACGAATAACCCAAACCTCTTTCAGTTTAGTTTCGTTAGAACAATCCGTGTATGCTCATTACATTTGGAAGGGAATATGTATGCAATCTCCGTCTTATTACTTTGGTTTTCTCATCTTACCCTTTATTTATACTAAAATTTAAAATGTTCTATGAAGTATGGCAAATAAAGGTGTGACAAATTTGTAATGTATTTAGAAACAGTATTTTAAGGAGGCTCTTTCTTTTGGAACTTGTGTTTCTTTTTACAAAGAATTACTTTATCATTACTTTCTAAATTAAGAGCATCAGAATTTATAGTTGTCAAAATACACATTTGAAATGACTGTCTTTTTGAAGAAGCAATCCTTCCACTAATGGTTATAAATCCATCCTTTTTATGGTTCTCTAAATATTTCTGCACCAGTATTCTTTCAGGCAGAGAATGTTTATATTAAGCACTGATTAATGAAAAATATGAGTATGAATAAGAACATCTTTTTAGAAGATTTTTTAAAAAAATTTGAATGCTTACATGCTGTATAATACTTTTGTTATTTCATAGAAGTTATGTAATGAATAGTGGTATCCTGACAAACGAAATTAGAATCTGTGGCCTAGGGAGGAAACAATGAAAAGTACTGATGAAGTCTACTTCAAAAATTTAAAATAAATTTTAATGATATACAGACACATACCTACACACACACACATGCACATTAAAATTAAGTTGATGTTGAGACAAATAAGAAGACTTGTAAATCTTAATGCTTGAATGCTGCTCTATTTTGTGACATTACTGGTAACAAGTCACATCTTGCTGGAAATTTTAGATTAAAAATGATCTATTTTGTAATGCAGAGTATTACTGCAAGTCCATAGATTTGATTTTGTCTCCTTTTTATGTATAATGAACTGAGGTGCAGAAAGTTAATTGACATTTGTACCCAGTTATGCCATTAATTAGTGTGGTGGATTCAAACTCAAATTTTTCAGCTCCCAAATTGTTATTTTAACTTTAATTAATTAGGGATTATCTCACAAAAGCCATTAAAATCTATAGCGCTTCATTTGTGTAACAGCAGTCCCTAAACTTTTTGGCACCAGAGACCAGTTTCTTAAAAAACAATTTTTCCATGAAACTGGGGGTGGGGCAGGGTGGTGATTTGGGGATGAAACTGCTCTACCTCACATCATCAGGCATTATTAGTTGGATTCTCGTTCTCATGTGGAGCACACAACCTAGATGACTCACATGTGCAGTTGACAACACGGTCTGTGACCCTTTGAGAATCTAAGGACACTGCTGATCTCACAGGAGGCGAAGCTTAGGTAGTAATGTTCACTTGCCTGTCACTCGCCTCCTGATATGTGGCCTTATTCCTCACAGGTACCAATCCATGGCCCAGGGATTGGAGACCCCTATTATATAAGACTGTATTCATGAATGTACACATATAGGTATCTAAATATAGTATTAACCTCAAATGTAGGAGACTATTTTATGTAAATGGATAAACAGATACAAAACTAAGAGTCTAAAATTCAATAGGGGATATAAAGAGAAACATGAAAATTAAAGCTAAAATAGTTCAGTAAGTGTATCATGATTTTGTTAAAGTATAATGAAAAGTTCCAAAATTATGCTAATCAGCCAGTATGATCCTGACCTTTAGGATTTCAGTGGAATTATTTTCTAGCTTTGATTGAAATTCGTCAAAGGACATTTGTATTTGTTTTAATTCTAGTCAAACTACCTCATAAAGGTTTTGCTAAAAATTTCTAAAAAACTTACTAAGGTGCTTTGAAACTGCCAACATCTCTACAAATCCAATTATGGCTCATTAACGTAGTCTTACTGTTTTGAAAGTAGAGTTAATTGTAGGCATGTGTCTCAGGCTGATGTACATATATCAAACAAAAGTTTTGATCAACGCTTTTTTAATAGAAATTTCAATATTTTAAGTATGGAAAAAGTTACCTTTAACGCTTATAAACACAAAATAACAAGGATGCGGGCAGTTGAAATTGATCAAGTTTATTATGTTTCATTCCTGTCACATTCTTCAAAGCACAAAATAGCACTTTTTGTTTTGTGTAAAAGCATCGTATCTATTTCCATTAAATTCAAACATTAAATTTGTAAAATTCAGCTACATATTCAGAAGGAACAGATTTAAGGCAGTTACTGACTTCAGTTTAGCAAGTATTTTGGCATCCATAGCAGTTAGGATAGTTGAGAATGAAACTTATTTTAAAACTTTTCAATTTATATTTGAAACTGATAGCTGGTATAGAAACATCGAAAAAATAAATTGAAGATGACTATATTGGCTCATTATATAATAAAAAAGAATAAGCATCTAGTGAGGATAATAGGAGCCAAAGTGAGTTGAACTATATCGTGTATGTGTGAAAATGACTATACTTTACTCATTTAAGATCCTATATGTCATCTTGGTTGCAACCAATAGCACTTGTTTATAGAAGGAGTGGCCCTTTGGGCTTTTTATTATAAGAATTATAAATCCAGATTTTTGTACCAAATGATGTCAGTGGCTCTTACATTACATGATGTAAGAAGATAATGCTCTTCTAAACATCTAGATTTCTGCCAAGTGTGGTTGCTCTTGCCTGTAATCCCGGCACTTTGGGAGGATAAGGAGGGTGGATCACTAGGTCCAAAGTTCAAGACCAGCCTGGCCATGAGGTCTGGAGTTTGAGACCAGCCTGACCAATATCGTGAAACTCCGTCTCTACTAAAAATACAAAAATTAGCCAGGTGTGGTGGTGCTCACCCATAGTCCCAGCTACTTGGGAGACTGAGGCAGGAGAATCGCTTGAACCTGGGAGGCAGAGGTTGCAGTGAGCTGAGATCATGCCACTGCACTCCAGCTTGGGTGACAGAGCAAGACTCTGTCTAAAAAAAAAAATCTAGACTTCCAAATGAAACAATAGAATACCAAAATATTGGTCCCTTTTGTTAAATAAGAAACACTTTTTAACTTTGTTTATACACGTTATATATATATATACACACACATATATATACACAAATTCATAAATATACAAGTAAGTTTTGATAGATAGTTGTCTTGAGGCTTTCTTGTTTTTCTGCTCTGAAGTACTCTGTATTTTGAACACAATGCTCAAGTAAAAAAAGAAAAAGAATCTGAATCTCCAATACACGTATATTTATTTAATATCAATTTAGATATTAGTACATGCTATTATATTAATCAGTAATATAAAAAGAGAAATTAAATATAAGACAAGGAAATAATTAGAAATATAATCTTAATATTTTCCTGCTTCCTATGGATCACCCAGCACACCTATTGGGAGGTGCACATCCACCTACTTTGAGGGCCACTGGTCTACACTAAAAGCATGTAAGTCTCCTAGTATCAATGTGTAACTCAGAGAGAATCTGCATCAGAATCAAAATAGTCTACTCTGGGTAATATTCTAAAATGATGCCTGGGCTCTTAAAGGGGGAGTTGGCTGTCCTTCATTGTTTGAAAGAAAGTTTTGTTGAATTGACTGTTAAGGGGAATACAGAAGATTTTCTAATGTAAACGTAGCCCTCATCCTCTATTCTAGTCCTCTCATTCCACAGTCAATATTCCTCTCTTTGGGCAGTTTCCACTTGTAGAACATTCACATTTTTGTTGTTAGCATAAAAATCAACAACAACAATAAAACTTGGGCCAATGCACTGTATAGTAAGACTATGTGAGCACAGTGATTCCCTCAATATTATATGATAGCTGTCAGTTGAAATGTATAACTTTTCAATTGTATACTTTTATTTTCTTGCCTAAGAAATATTTTCCCCATTTGGTTAGATTCATTTTGTAGTCTTAGTCAAGGTATATGTCCCAAATTGTAAGAACAGATGAGATAAATTCCTAATTAAAATAAACGTAAGATCATAAAGTCATCTTAGATTTCTATTGCATAGCTCAGAGCATATTTTATGAGTGTGTCATAAGCAGTGGTTCTTAAATTTTAATATGCACATGATTCTGATTCAGTATTCTGCTTTCTAACAAGATCCCAGGTGACATAAATGTTGTTGGTTCATGGATCACAATCTGAGTTAGCGAGTTCCTCCTAAACAATGTTCACCAGCAGGTGTTGCATCTGTTTAGTAGAGGATTGTGTAGACAGGTGTATATGCTGTGGCACATAATATTCAGTACTGGTATAAAAGGTAAAATGTGTGTAAGGATTAATGTCTTATAAAATTGAGAAATTGATGAAGTGGGAATCCCAGTCTCAATGAAATCTTATTAAAAATTGATCAATTTAATAACTAGGCTGGGAACCAAGAGAAATGAGGTGATTTTAATGAGCATACATTATAGTATAATATGTCTGTGACTTTTATTTTTATTTTTCATTGTTTTGGCTAATTTTAGTTATCGGAATAAAGATAATAGGTTGAGCCTTCTTTTTCCAAACTGAGAAAGTTATCGAGGAAAAAAAACAGACTTTTGGTAACTTCTTGTGGAATGTTATTTTCTCTATTATTAGCTTATGAGCTCACCAAAATACTATAGATAGATTTAATTTGACCATTTTACTTTACTAATTATATATATTGCCTATTTTATTTTTATTTTGAATAATATGAGAATCACTGTTATTGTTAGGGATACATGTCTATTGATAATTAAATCAATATTCAGAAATTGGGAATCATTTATTAACTACAACAGTGTATGGAAAATTATAATCCATGGGTCCAATTCAGTCTGCAGCCTGCTTTTAAAGTTTTACTGGACCAGAACAGAGTCACGCCCATTTGTTTATATATTAATATCACCTATGGCTGCTTTCCCAATATAATGGTAGAGTTGAATAGTTGCAACAGAAACCATCTGGCTTGCAAAGCCTTAGATATTTACTCTCTGGCCTTTACAGAAAAAGTTGTGCTTGCTCTAAACTCATATAAAATGTTTTTAAATAATAAAAATTTACTCTTTCCACATGCTGTTCTAAAACACTTTTTATGAATGAGAAAACTTAATGCTAGAAATAATAATATAATTGCAACTTTTTTTTTTTTTTTTGGTTCATTGTATAATTTATGCAAAGTTAGAAGTCCCACAGTAGAGGGCAAACCCATAATGTCTGGAAATTTTACTCTAGACTAATAAAGTCTCCTCCATCAGGCATATACCAACCCTATCACTTAGCATACAGTATTAGAGACAGTGTGGAATTAGTATATAATGGCTATCATATCTACATGATTCCTCTTGTCTTCAATGTTCTTATGTGTAAAATGATAAGTTCATTATATGTATATTATTTCCTATTGTCTTCAATATTCTTACATATAAAAAGATAAGTTGCCCAGGTGCAGTGGCTCACTCCTGTAATCCCAGGACTTTGGGAGGCCAAGGCAGGTGGATTGTCTGAGGTCAGGAGTTCGAGACCAGCCTGGCCAAAATAGTGAAACCCCGTCCCTATTAAAAATACAAAAAATTAGCTGGGCATGGTATCAGGCACCTGTAATCCCAGCTACTCGGGAGGCTGAGGCAGGAAAATCAGTTGAACCCAGGAGGTGGAGGTTGCAGTGAGCCGAGATTGCACCATTGCACTCCAGCCTGGGCAACAAGAGCGAAACTCCATCGCTTAAAAAAAAAAAAAAGATAAGTCGATTATATCTATATTATTTCCTCGTCTCTAGTATTCTTATGTATAAAAGGATAAGTACAAACTAGAGGTTATAGGCAACTTTGTAATACGATTTTTCGGAGAAGGTTTTAAACTAACAATGATATCCTGACTATTTTTAACTAATAAAAAATCAGAAAACTTGGGTGGTTTTAATGTGAGCTGAGATTTAAAGTCATTAGACTACATTATAAATAACATGCAAATTTTCACAGGTCATGCCAGATGTGATAACATTGCTCCTCTGATTTTTATCTGGATGTTGGGGAAACAGTGAGTAGCAGGAATTAGGCAGCAAAAAACTCAGTTGTGTCCTGCTGCCTTTTGCCTTTAGTAGGAACATACATAGACAAGACTCGAACACACACATGTGTTATTGCAACAGATAGAACAATAACACAGAAGCCTTATGGCAAATTCCACAGACACATCTACTCAGCAGAATGTATGTGAACTGGTGTATTTTGTTTGTTTAACACAATATCTAAACCAGTAAGTTTTACAGAAAAATTTAGATTTCCAACTTATTTTGAAAAATCTGTTAATACCAGATCTGTATTTCCACAGGATAAGAGTTGTCAAGATCTGAGTAACAGAGGCTCATTTTGGAAGGGACATAATGTGTCTGAATTAACATGGTTCCCATCATTGTCTTTATCTTCCCAAAATCATAGTGGAGTATCGGTTGCCATTTATTGTTTTCCTTGTTCTATTATGGCAGAGTAACATTATCTGTATTATGTCTCTGTCACAAGAGAAAAGACAGAAGACAGACCCATAAGACTGTAGCTTTCAAGAAGAATGTGAATAAACATTTTTCTCTGTGGTGGTTCGCGTCACTCCTTTATTTTACTTACAAGTGAACAATAGACATTTGTACTTGTGACCCAATCTAGAGCAAATATATTATTGTTCTTTATTATTTTATGATAAATTTCCCAATATTTCTTTGCTCTGAGATTAGAGGTTTTCCTTGGACAAATTCAGAGTAGCTATGCTTTCCACATAGAATGGCAGACACTAAGCTTTTTAAAGACTGTGTGTATGCACACACGTATTTGTATGTTAAGCATTTGAAACAAACCCTAGAGATTACCACTAGTCTTTTCTCTGTCATTTCATTCAGTCTTTACTATCATCTTACCCTTTTTATGATGTAGAAACTGAAGCTTCAGAATAAAGTAATTGACTCAAGGTCCCCAGAGTAATTGACTTAGGATTACTTGGAATAGTACTATGACTTTGGTCACTGTACATCTTCTTAAACTCTAGACTGTGTTGTCTCCATAACTTGAGAGGCCAAGTTATTTCACAAAGTTCAGACATAAAATCTCTTCTAGTTGGACGCGGTGGCTCACGCCTGTAATCCCAGCACTGTGGGAGGCGGAGGAGGGAGGATCACGAGGTCAGGAGATAAAGACCATCTTGGCTAACATGGTGAAACCCTGTCTCAACTAAAAATACAAAAAATTAGCCAGGCGTGGTGGCGGGCGCCCTAGTCCCAGCTATTCGGGAGGCTGAGGCAGGAGAATGGTGTGAACCCGGGAGG